>NW_022103913.1:8553105-8587089 GCF_000313985.2 Echinops telfairi
AGCAACAACATCAATCCACTGACGAAGAACAAATTAAAATATACCAAGCAAGAAAAACTTGTGTTTTCCAGTCTAGCCTGTTGGGGCACCATGCAAAGGAGCAGTTTTTGCTGGAGGCAAATAAACTCACATTCCACACCCTCCTCCTGTTTCTGACTCTCCCTTTGCTGCTCCAGGAGAATGAGGAACGGTTATGTCTTGGGTGGTCACCTGCAAACTTTTTTTTTTTAATTAAAAGATCATTTTATTGGAGGTCCTTACAACTCTTAGAAAAATACATACATTAATTGTAACAAGCATATTTTTACATATGTAGCCATCATTCTTTTCTAAACATTTATTTTCTGTTGAGGAATTGATATCTTCCCCTCACACCCCATTCCCCAACTTGCAAACTTTTAAGACTCCAGACACTACACAGCCAAGTTTGGAGGAGGGCCAGAGGCCACTTAACTGAGACGTTCCTAAAACATGACCCTAATAAACGTCCAAACCAAGACACCAAATCCCATGTGGTGCTTGTTTGTATATATAAGCTGTGTGTGTGTGTGTGTGTGTGAGTGTCCACGTGTATATATATTACACAACTTTTGCCATTTCAACTTTTTATAAGTACAGCTTATTGCAAGCAAACTATACCTTTAATCAGTATGATTTTAGATGAAGTAATCTGTTTAAAATGTATATTCTATTTTGTATTATTTCTACATTTATATCCCTGCAATAATTTTTCATTGCATTGAGAATAAAACGAAAGGTCCACTTGACCAAGTTTCTAGTTGTCGGATTTCGTCAAGGGACCACTTTACACTGGGCATTTTGTTTATTTGGTTGGTTGGTTTTTGTTTGTTTTCTGGGAGTATCACCTTGACCTTTTATTATTATAAAGGTGATATATTTATGAGCCAATATTTTTGACTGATGAATAGCAAAGAGAAGACTATATCTTGAAATGGGACTAAACCTATAAAAAGACAAAGTTATCACTGTAAACTATAAAAAGAGAGTATTGAAACACTTGAAGTATTTGACTCATGAATCATAACCATGGGGGTGGTATCTAGGACATTGTCCAGGAAATGGATATCAACACAATTAGAAATGAGACTTAAAAATTCCAACTATACAAACAGAAGAAATTCAAATTTAAATGCTTCAAAAAGGTCCTGTTTCTGTAGCCCCGTTTTCTTTTCATTCCCTTGTCACTAGTGTTTGTGCAGCTCCCGAATTTGTTGAGAAGTGGAGTGTCTGTGGTTTTTACAGATGGCTAACTCAGCAAGTCTCAGCCGTCTCTATTATATCATCAAGCGGCATAGAACCTTCCCGGTTTCCTGTGAGTGAGGCCTCACCCTATTTGTAGAAAAGGCGTGCTTGAATATACCTCCCTACAGAGTTTTAGTGGTTTCCTTGCAAAGAAGTAGAATTCTAAAATGAAGATATGATAGAAATATCTCCTCTGCATGAAAATTCAAGCCATGGTTTATATTTGGTTATATTGATTTTTTTTTTTTTTTTTTTTTTTGCTGTCAAGTCAAGTTGATGCCCAATAAGCAAACCTATAGGACAGAGTAGATAGAAATTCACATTTTGAACCACCACACAATGTTTCTTAGGCTACAATCTTTTCTCCTTTTTCCACAAAACTGTTTGGCTGCCAGAAGCAGACTGCCATGTTTTCTCTCTTCTCACCTGGCACAGCCGGTGGATTCATACAGCTGACCTGATGGCTCAAAGCCAAGCAGTTACACACCACACCACCAGAGACTCTCTATATTTGTATGGGAGGGCTTTAAAAAAATTCCACCATATTTTCATTTCATTTTCCATGAAATTTATGAAGCCCCCTCATGTATGATAAACACTTTAGTTCTGTTTTCATAATTTGTTCTCTATAATCTTGGTAAAATGTATTTCTGTACCTATGAATCTGTTGTTGGCTAAAACTGTTTCTCAAGAAGTTTTATACAACATGATATGAAAAGTTATCAAATCACAATGCAAGATATGCTTTTTGATTCAGTTGGTCATTGTTAGTCTGTCTACTTTCTGCTGTTTGTGTATGGTTTTTTTGTGCAAGTGTGATAACAGAAAGTAGGCATTTAGGTGTTGTGTCTGGGTCCTCAGGGCTAATGCTACATAGAGTTTCCTTGTAAGGAAGAAGTCCGACAGGAGTGACTTAGATTACTGCTTGTTCACCTTCTGTTACTCATCCCGAATTCTGAGAAATTTGCTTCATACTTCTTATGTCCCTTTCCTTTTCTGTAATATCTAAGACTTCACACAAGAAAATCTTTAGTTTGAAAAACAGTTCTTTAAGCAACAGGTGGCAAAAATAAAGCCTTTTATTCTATATGTAAAATTGTCCTCTGCCAAAATACTTTTTTACTTTAACTATGTTGTGTGTATGCATGTGTGCTGGGGATGGGTAGTTATTGGTTAATATAATCACATAATACTGTATTATTCTATATTATTTGTAACTACAAATGAATGTTGGGGTTGGGAAAACTTGTTTTTCAGGTTGAAGCACTTAATAAGTTAAAAACTTTAAATAGTTTAATCAAATTGAATGCAATGAAGCTAAATAGAGCCAAAGGGAAAGAAGCCATGCACACCTGTTTAAAACAGAATGCGTATCGAGAAGCCCTCTCTGACCTGCAGTCTCCTCTGAACCCATGTGTCATCCTCTCAGAACTCTAGTAAGTGTCTGTACTGTGTTCAATGACTCTCCCATGAAACTAGCAATGCAGGATCAACCGCAGAGCCACTGCTTGAGGAGTATTAGGGCCAACTGTCAGCCCCAGTAAGTGCAATATAATTTAAGAAGGGAAAGAGTAAAGTCTGCAAAGGCTATACTAGTGTTTAACAAATGGCATCTGTACCCACTAAGTTTACCCCTGAAGTTAATGAAAGGTATTATAAGTTAATGTCCTTTCAGTTATATAGAATTAAAACTTCCTCAACTATTTCTACGAGTTGAGAATCACATCAATAAAATACTGGAAACCATATTAAATTTTTTAGTAGTTGACTTTACCAAATTTAAATGATATTGAATGAATTTACAGTTTTTTCTCCTTCTGAAGTAATGACATGCATTCTTCTGTCAATATTCAAAAATCAAGAATCATAAAAAAAAATCATCTCATAATATCGATCCCATCTGTGCTTGCTTTGACAGCACATATACTAGTAATATTAATCCCGTCATATGTTCATGTTTTGTTAATTCACTAAATACAGTCATGTAAGTTAAAGATGAATAGGAGACGAGGGGTTTTACTGGAGGTGGTGAGAAAGGCAGATCGAGGGTGTTCAGGCCAACCCCTTGGCCTCCGCGCATGCCTCCCAGGCGGCCTGCATGATTGCTTTCCACCACCTGGCCCTCAGGCTCTCAGTTTGAATTTTTTTTTTTTTCATTTTGAATTCTTAAGTACTTCATAGGAATAAGTAAGGTCTTTGCCCCAGTCTACTTTCTCAAGGTAAAATTACAGGTTTGCTTTTTATTTTCATTGAAGTGGTCTAACTTTTCCCTTGTTTGATTTCAGTGTTGAGAAGTGCAAATACATGGATTCCAAAATGAAGCCTTTGTGGCTGGTGTACAACAACAAGGTGTTTGGTGAAGATTCAGTTGGAGTAATTTTTAAAAATGGTGATGGTAAGTATAGGCTTTTACAGAGTCACCTTTTCTATTACAGTTATTAAAAGGAATTACAAAAGTAAATGTGCTTAATAAAATGTGTTTGCTAGACATGTACTCATTTCACTATACAAACTCATTACATGGATGCCAGCACCTTCCTATTTGTGTGACCTAGAAACTACCCTTAGCTACGATGTGAAGTAAAAGTCGACTGTAGATGTAGTGTTGTGGCGTTGTGGTGCAGTGCTGTCTTGCAGTACTCACAGTGTGCACTTGGAAGCAAATAGAGGAACTCATCGGACGGGGCTGTCGCGTACATTTTATGAGCGCCTATGAGAGTACCCGGGGAGTTGCTGTGAGCCAGAATCCACATGGTAGCAGTGGTTTCTCCGATGTATAGTAGATTGATTGCTCATGTTAAAACATTTTAAAAACATTTTCTTTAACTTAATTTATAAGAAAAATTGCCACAGGGACATGCTAACGAAGCAGTCTAAAATTTGATAAGATGATTATAGTAAATGTTAAAATATTGGAAAACATTTACACAGTGTTCATTGTAAGTTTTAGTTAATTGTGACTAACTCCAGTGAAACGGAATTTAATAAGTTACTGAACATAAAATGGAAAGCTATTTAAGTGAAACTTTTTTTCCTTTTAGATTTAAGACAGGACATGTTGACACTTCAAATGCTACGATTGATGGATTTACTCTGGAAAGAAGCTGGCCTGGATCTTCGGTAAGATTTCTAGTTAATTTATTTTTTCACTGAATGTATTACTCGAATAGCAAAATGTCTAAAACTTCATGTTGATTCCATTCCTCTTGCTATTGTAATTAGTTGTTCATAATAATATTTATATAATATCCTTTCAAGTGTATTATTTAAATGTCATCAAGTTTAAAAAGTTATGTACGTGACTGAGATTTCCCCCCAAAAGCAATAGATCTAGATTTACACTAATATCTGGACAGCAAAGTCACATTACAAGCTGTAGTTTTGAAGATGCTCTCGGAGGAGGGCGCACCCTGCTGGTTGTCATGGCAAGTGACAGGCCAGAGGGGTGGGCCTGTGCCTCTTTTCCATTAGCTTAGGTTCTTTTCGTTAGGATGTTTTCTTACATGTTAATTGTTTATAGTAGTCCCTTGTAGTCCTTTTACTTCTGAATTTTATTTGTCAATTTTGTTGATTTATTCCGAGAGCCACCTTTTGGATCTCTGTTGTTTTTCTGCTCTGTATTTCATTCATTTTCATTCTCATCCACCTTCCATCCTTGCTTTTGGCTTAGTTTAATCTTTTTATAATTTCTTAAATTGAAAGGTTAGGTTTTTAATTTGGGATCCTTTTTCGTATGGGTGATTAGCTATAAATGTCTCTAGAAGCACTGCTACTTCTACATCCCATGTTTTGTTTCAGTTTGTTCATCTCTGACTTTTTCTGATTTCACTGGTGATTTTTTCCCCTTTGAGCTATTGGTTACTTTGTTACATTTTTATATATTTGTGCCATATATTTCAGTTACTGCTTTCTAATTTGCCTCCTAGGTAGTCAGAGACCATGCTTTTTATTATTTCTGTTTTCGGATATTTGTCAAGTTTTACTTTATGTCTAAGATACAGTCTATCCTAGAGGGTATTCTTTGCGCAGTTAAAGCACATTGTGCCCTTGTGTGAGGCATTTTATAGATTGCTGTTGGGTGTGACTGGTTTCAGTCCTGTCCGTAGGTTTTCAGCAGCCAGTTCCTCTGACGTGAACAGCCTATTCCTGCTCTTAGTCTAGAGCTCTGCTGAAACACGTGTACCTTGAGTTACTCTGCTCGCATTTGAAGTGCCAGGGACATAGCTTCCAGCAGCACAGCAGCACATAGGCCACCCAGTACAATAAACTGACAGACGAGTGGTGGTAAGAAAACCATAAAAAAAGAACACACTCGGCATATTTTCAACTAAAAGAACTAAAGACAAAATTCAAACTTCGATTTCAATTTTGAAAGATTCTGTGGGTAAAATATTGAATGATACAGGAAACATCAAAAGACAATGGAAAGAATACAAAGAGTCACTGTACCAAAAAGAATTAGTCAGCATTCAGCTATTTCTAGAGCATATGAGCAAGAACCAGTAGTCCTGAAGGAAAAAGTCCAACCTTCACTGAAAGCATTAGCACAAACCAAGACTCCAGCCCTGCCGCCGCCCTCCCTCGAGGGGGATGAATAACAGACATGTGGGTGAAGGGAGACAATGGACAGTGTAAGATACTAAATAACAATAATAATATATAATTGATCAAGGGCTCATGAGGGTGGGGGGGTCGGGGAGGGAGAAAAAAAGAAGAGCTGATAACCAAGGGATCATGTAGAAAGAAAATGTTTGGAAATGTTGGTAGTAACATGTACAAATGTGCTTAATACAATTGAATGATGGATTGTGATAAGATTTGTAAGAGACCCCCAATAAAATGATTAATAAAAAAATTCTCACAACTGGACAAATAAAATATATAATCATAAAGAGAAAAATAATGAAGAAAAAGTTCTAGGACTGTGATAATGATTGTACAACTCTTCTTGATGTGATTGAACTATTGAATTGTGTGATATGTGAATTATATACCAACAAAACTGTTGGGAAAGGGGAAAGAAAAAAGGCTCCAGGAATTGATGGAATGCCAATGGAAATGTCTCAACAAGTCAGTAAAGCTTTGGAAGCACTCACTCATCTGAAAGGAAATTTGGAAGACAGTTACTTAGCCATCTGACTAGAAGAGATCCAGGTTTGTAGCCATTCCAAAGAAAGGTTACCTAACAGAATGCTCAAATGATAGCCCAATATCATTAATATCACATGCAAGTGAGCTTTTAATGAAGGTCATCCAACACTGGTTGCAGCAGTGTATTAAACAGGGAGCTGCCAGAGGTTCAGGCCAGATTCAGAAGAGGACGTGGAACAAGTGATATTATCGTTGCTGATTTCAGATGGATCTTGGCTGAAAGCAGAGAATAACCAGAAAGATGTTTACTTGTGGTTTATTGACTATGCCAAGGCATTCGACTGTGGATCATAACAATCTAGGGGTAGCATTGAGAATGGTAGCTCCAGAACACTTTGTTGTTGTCATGGGAAACCTGTACATGAAACAATACATAGTTGTTTGAGCGGAACAAGGAATTACTGTATATACTTGTGCATAAGCCAAGTTTTTCAGCACATTTTTAATGCAGTTTTTGTGGTAGAATTAGGTGCCTAGACTGATACTCGGGTTGGCTTCTACTTGAGTATATACGGTACTGCATGATTTAAATTCAGGAAAGGTGTGTAACGGCTGGATACTCTCACCATACTTTTTCAATCTGTAGCTGAGCAGATAATTGGAGATGCTGGATTATGTGGAGAATTGGGTTTCAGGATTGGAGGAAGGCTTATTAACAACCTGCGATATGCCGATGACACAACCTTGCTTGCTGAAAATGAGGAGGACTTGAAGCACTTGCTGATGAAGATCAAGAATTACAGCCCTAAGTATGCCTTACAACTGAATATAAAGAAGACCAAAATTCTCACGACTAGATCAATAATGATAAATGGAGATAAGATTGAAGTTGTTAAGGGATTTTCTCTTGCTTGAATTTGGATTCACAATCAGTGCTCATGGAAGCAGCAGTCAAGAGATCAAAAGACATATTGCATTGGGTAAATCTACTGCACCAAGCCCTCTTTAAAGTGTTGAAAAGCAAAGATGTTACTTTTTTTTTTTCTATTTGTATTTTATTCTTAATTTTTAGTTAATTATTAATAAACTATTTTATTGGGGGCTCTTACAGCTCTTATAACAATCTATACATCAATTGTGTCAAACACATTTGTACATATGTTGCCATCATTATTTTCAAAACATTTTCTTTCTGCTTGAATTCTTGGTATCAGCTCCTCTCTTTTCCCTCCCTCCCCCACACTCCTACCCTTCTGGGCCCCTGATAAATTATGAATTATTATTATTTTCATATCTTACACCATCCACTGTCTCCTTTCACCCACTTTCTGTTTGTTCATCCCCTTGGGTGGTGGGGGTGAGGGTGTGTGGGGGACAACAAAGATGTTACTTTGAGGACTAAGGTGCACCTGACCCAAGCCAGGTATTTTCAACTGCTTCATATGCATTTGAAAGTTAGACATTGAATAAGGAAGACCAAAGAAGACTGCATTTGAATCACGGTGTTGGAAAAGTATATTGGAAGTACCACGTTCTGCCAAAGAACAAATAAATCTATCGTGGAAGAAGACCCAAGTGCTCCTTAGAGACAAAGATGGCAAGGCTTTATCTCATGTACTTTGGACATCTCAGGACGGCCCAGTCCCTGGAGAAGGGCACCATGCTTGGTAAAGTGGAGAGGCAGGGAAAAAAGGAAGACCCTTGGCAAGATGAACTGACACAGTGGCTCAAACATAAGGACAATTTTGAGGATGGCACAGTACAGAGTAGCATTTCACGCTATTGTCTGTAGGGTTGCGATGGTCAGAACGGACACAGTGGCACCTATGTGCCAAACAAGGATGATTCTTTTCATGGGCTTTATGGATACAATTGGAATAGGAAGAATGATTCTATTTAGTTTAATCAGGACCCTGTGGTCACTATTAGTTATTGAAGGGGTTAGTTGCCAACAAATGTATTCTAACTCATGACAGCCCCTGCAGAGTAGAACTGCTGTGTAGTGTTTTCAATACCATACCCTTTCAAAAGCAGATGGCCCAGGTCTGTCTTCCAACCTGTATGTCTGGATGGGTTCACACAGCCAGATTTTTATAGTAGTTGAGCGCTTAACCATTTGCACCCCCCAGGGATTCTTGTACTTCTCATACAACTGAAACTCAAATTCATTGCCATCGAGTCGATTCCGACTCATAGTGACTGTATAGGACTGGGTAGTATGGCTGCCCCTGTGTTTCCGAGTCTGTAGCTTTATGGGAGCAGCCTCCTCTTTTTCCTATGGACCAGCTGGTGGTTTCAAACTGCTGAGCTCGTGGATTTGGGCCCAGAGTGTAACCACTGTACCATCAAGGCTCCTGTGTACTTCTAATAGAGTTGCACAAAAAATAGAATAGGTCTGAAGAGGTGGCAAAGTTTTGGTTCACCATTCACAAGGAATACTGTACAGGTAGGAGAATAAATGATTATGAGAAAGCCCCTTCCTGGGAACCATAAACTCAGTGGAGTCTGAGTAGGCCTTATTTGAAAGTCGTTTAGGGGGAACACATATATCTATTAACTTGTGTTTTGTTTATGACTGCTTTTGTGCCTTGGCAGTGACCTAATAGTTTGGAATGCCTGAAGTATTTACTGTCTCGTCTCCCTTTCCAGCAAAAATGAGTTGACCCCTCATATTCAGAAAGCCTACATGAAAACACGTTTTACTTGATTAATCCCACCTAAAGGTGGGCTGGGTGGGAAACTAAAATGAGGCTGGTAACTCATTGGCTCTTTATAAGGTAACAACACATAAACTACACAATGGACCCTTCTGCTAAGAGCATATTCAGATCATATAATGAGTCTTGTTTAGGTAAGAAAGACAGTAACTTTTCCCTTGTTTTCTTAATTCTACTTGGAGAACCCCGGCTATGTTCCTTTCTCTTAGTTTCTATCCATTTTATCCAAATATAAAGCACATTTAGCATCAATGAAGTTCATTATCACTTAAGGCAAAGGGAGGCAGACACATGTGGGAGGGCCAGAAATAAACCTGCAGTCTGTCTGATGGAAAGCATTGTGTGTCTCAGGAGGAAAAGGAACTTGTCCATCCAGTGGAATCTCTGCTGACTTTTTGTTCTCTGACCCCATGTTTTAAAAAAAACATGCAGACTTTAATTCCTTAAGTTCATTTTTAAACGAATACCTTTTTCTCACCAAACTCTTTTTATTGTTTCTATAAATATATGTGCTCTGGTGTTCCTATTGTGTTTGTTTTTCCTTTGGCCAGCTGTTCAGGTTAAACTGGGTCACAGTGCACACACTCTTTAAGTTTCAATTCCAAATATTTAGGTACCTTCCATACATTACTGCAGTGCCTCTAATTGTGCCTTATTGGGATGAATAAAAATGCATATTGCTTATTTTCATTGTTGAGTGATGACTCGTAATATTCTTTAGAGTTCTTTCATTTCAGATTAGAACATTCATTCATAAGTCATCACTACGCTCAGGCATCAGACTTTCTTGGCAATCACCTTTTTCTGTCAAATCTGACAGGTCATCTACATATAAATCTGTCTCTACCCTCATGCACACACGTGGCATCAGCTTTTTGACAGTTTTCTCCACTGCATATCTGGTTTTCACTAACGGTTTACTTTTAAGAGATTCACACAGAAGTTTCTTAATGACAGTGTGTCTGTCAGTAGCCTCAGGAGAGTGAAGGAAGGAGGTGGAAGTGAAACAAGTATTAAGTAAAGTACTTACATAGTCCTCTTTTGGAGATAAGGAACTAAGGCAGCACTTAGACTTGGGTAGAGGCTGCTAAGTGTCAAGATCAAAGAAACTCTGCTGCCTACCTGTCTAGAGTGAAGATATGGGGCTTTTGTCCCCCTGTTATAGAATGTAATTCTTGCATTTTTGCTTTCGTGTGAAAAGTGACATTGCTCCTTGGGTCAGAAAGTCTTAGAAAAGAAGGTAAACAGTACTGGAATTGTTGTCATGGCCTCGGATGAGATGGTCAGGACCCCAGGAGTTTGTCCCCGGCTTGACTTCTGTCAAACTGTCTCTCTGCAAGGATGTTTTTTCCTTCCCATTGTGAACAGTTCATCCTCAAGACAGTGAATGCTTTCATCCTTGCTTGCTTTTGAAGAGGAAGTTGCTGGCCTTGTGCCCAGTCTGACTGCCAGTGAGCCAGAGTGAGCTTTCACCTGACAGCGCTTGCTCCCCATGTGTTGTATCGTGATAAGGAGTGCTGGGAGAAACTCCTGCTTCGTAGCTAGCTGCCATTCTTATTGAGAGGGAAACCTTGAAAGTTGAAATTAATCATTTAGGTAGAAAGCAAGTTTTTATGTCACCTTGCCAAGGTGTAATCTGAGAATTCTTCTCCTGGTTTTGCTTTTGCTAGTACTAGGAAATGTTTACAGAGCCATAAAAATGAGTGATTTGGTAGAAGAAATTTTATAATCTATTTAGTGCAGTTCTCCCCTTTTGCGTCCTGATCGCATGGTGGTTATACTTTGAGCTGTCAACCACAAGGTCAGCAGCTTGAAAACACCGCTGTTGTACTTCCCTTAAGAATTAGTCTCAGAAACCCACAGGGGCACTTCTGCTCTGTCATGTAGGGTCTGTGAGTGGACATCAACTCAACGACAGTGAGTTTGGTGTGGGAATTCTCCCCTCTTGTCGGGTCTCTAACACTTCCCAACTTAACTCTTACACTTCCCCAACACACCTACCCACACACATTTACATTTTTTTCTCTTTTCTGTAACCTTTCAAAGACCTTTTAAACGACATACCCGGTCTGTCCAACATTTGGCATTTCCCCTTGCCCTGCATCTGTGTTCTCCAGCTCGGCTGTCTGACTTCATGGCACTCTTTCCCACTAAGGTCCCATGAAGGGTTTGCATTTGTGTCTGCCGGCCTCAGCGAGAGAAGACTCCCTTTTACTGCAGTTCTGTATCACCAGCAATCTAACACAATGCCTGGCGCATAGCCACACCCAGGTCCTTACTGAGTGACTCCATGAATTTCAGCCATTGTAGTTTTCATAATCGCCTGACCTTTACTTGAACTTTTTATAGCATCATATTTTATCTTAGAGTTCTATTTAAAAGACTAGAGAAAATATTTCCAACCAAAGTGACAGAAAAGAAGAATTCATAAGAAATGATTAAGAAAAGTGTTCATTTCAAAAAAGAGCTCTAAAAAATAGGCAGATAATGTGAGTAGCTATTTTACAATATAATTCTTAAAATGTCCAAAAGAGTTGAGAATGTTTATCTTTCATAGGGATCAATCAGATAGGTATAATTCAAAGCAAAATACCACCTATCAGTTTAGCAAAGACTACTGTCACTGATAATCTCATGTTTAATGATTTTTTAAAATTGTGAATTAGTTGGAGGTTTCATATTGCATCAATTTTGTACTCAATGGTTTAAACCATTTACCACCACTTCCTCCTTCCCCCAGTAGCTTATTCTGTGCCAGTTGGATCATCTCTGCTGCAGAGTTGTTTTCATAAGCATAGTCTTCTATGGAGCAAGTAGGAGTATCAACTCTCTTTGTGCTGACCCACTGCCAGCCATGTGCATTTTTTCAGTTAGCTCTCTCCTAAGTCAGAGTTGCTCTCTCCAAAGAGTGTGTAATTCAGCTGAAGGCGGGGAGGCAAGACTTCAACTCCACAGACAAAAGGTCAGCCTGCAGACCCACGGATGGCACATTGGTGCTGGTTAGTGCTCTGTTCAGTTCCTGTGATCTATAAAACATGCAGTAATTCATCGTCGTCCAGTTAGGCTCCATATCCTTTATGATTTACACAGAAGCTCCCTGGAAGACAAGTTGCATAGTCGGTGACTGGTGGCTGTATTAGGATAAAGGAAGGGCTTTTGAGCCACACAGACCCAGTTATAAATTGTTGAGTGTGTGGTCTTTTACAGTTACATACATTCCTCATATGTAGAATTAGGAATTCACCTTACAGAGGTTTTTATTATAGATTTTATTTATTCAGAATAGTTGTTTAACATTTACTTTGATATGTCAACAGAGATTTGAAAAGAGGTAAAACAATAAGCCACACAGACCTCTGGGGGAAAGAATATTCCAGATTGAGAAAATAGCATGTAGAAAAAAGTAAGGAAGTGTGGTGTCTTGTGTAAGTGTACCAACAAGGAGGGTAGTGTATTAGTCTAACACAGTGGTTCTCAACCTCCCTCACGCCGTGACCCTTTCATACAGTTCCTCATGTGGTGGTGACCGCCCCCAACCATAACATTGTTTTTGTTGCTACTTCATCACTGTAATTTTGCTACTGTTATGAATCGTCATGTAAATATATGATATGCCAGATATATTTTCATTGTTACAAATTGAACATAATTAAAGCACAGTGATTCATCACAAAACAATCTGTAATTATATATTGTGAAATATTTATTTCTAATTATAAATCAATAAAACTTTGTCTTGAAGCATGGTGTAGCATGGGTAACAGTCTTCATGCCAGGTACTCACACATGGGCGTATCTGCATGTGGGGGCGTGTCTGCATGTGGGCGGACCCGCCTGGAGATGGATAGAGGAGCGGTGTCTCGGTTCCTAAGACCATCGGAAATGTGTTTTCCGGTGGTCTTAGGTGACCCCTGTGAAAGGGTCATTCGACCCCCAAAGGGATCAAGACCCACAGGTTGAGAACCACTGGCCTAACAGGAGAAAATTGAGCAAGAGAAGGCTGACCGGAAAAGTAACAAGAGGCCAGATTGGATCACAGCTGGTGAACTGTGGCAAGGATGGTGGCATTCACTGTAAGGTTAGGGAAGCTAGTGTTGAGCTTTCAGTCTGGAGAGCGACACTGATATGCTATGGCCTGAGTACCTCCTCAGTGGATCTTGTTAACCACTACACTTAGAACAGACTGCAGTGCAGACACAACAGTCAACTGTTGAATAAGTAAGGTAAGGACTGATGGCGATGTGGTGGTAGTAAAGGAAGGGTAGAGGTGGAGGAGGAACACTTACTGACTTTCTGGGTTCATTTTGAAGGGAACCATTAATTGTGGGACTTGAGAGAAAGAAAAGGATTGAAGCTTACCTTAAGGTGGTGGGTCTGAACAACGGGAGGGATGGAGTAGCCATGAACCAATACAATATGTATAAAATGCTTCACTTGGAGCCTGCCATCGATTAGGCACTCAACAACGGGTGGTTCCCTTCTTGCAGTTTAGAGTGGAAACAAAGACTCTTCATTATCTGTTGTGCTTTTGTGCAGCCACACCCACTCACGGAATGTTTCACCAGAATAGCAAGATAGTAAATTATACATTTAGCTGGCATTTTAGAATTCTGGTAAGTTATTCCATCTGTTAGCTAAGAGATTTACTCCATAACACAGTGGTTCTCAACCTGTGGGTCATGACCCCTTGGGGGGGGTGTCAAATGACCCGTTCACAGGGGTCGCCCAAATCATAACAGTAGCAAAATTACAGTTATGTAATAGCAACAAAATTAATTTTATGGTTGGGGGTCACCACAACATGAGGAACTGTATGAAAGGGTCACAGCATTAGGAAGGTTGAGAACCACTGCCCTAACAGAAGTTAAAACTCATGTTTTCCCATGTGTCAATAAAACAGTAATGGTAGGGCAATAACAATAATAAAACTTTAAAAATTAAAGAAAATATATCTACTTTTATGGAAAATCTGCACAGATTACTTCTCATGCCATTTCCCCCCTTTCAGGATGCTGCCATATGGCTGTTTGGCAACAGGAGACCGCTCAGGCCTCATTGAAGTTGTGAGCACCTCTGAAACAATTGCCGACATCCAGCTCAACAGTAGCAACGTGGCCGCTGCCGCCGCCTTCAACAAAGATGCCCTTCTGAACTGGCTTAAAGAGTACAATTCTGGGTTCGTGTTCTCTGTTGATTATCATCGTTCTTTGCAAACAGCTAAAGAAAGGACTATTCTCCTGATGACCATCAGCAGTGTCTTAGAGGGAATATTCGTGTTACTTCGTTTTATGTTAGATCAGTATTACACACACCTTCATAAAATTTTACAGATGGTCAGCATTCAGTTTTATGTTGTCAACAACCAAGTTTAGGATGCTGCTGTACAAAATTACTATCGAAGAATTTACGTAATATTGACATTATAAAGTACATTAGCTTCTATGATTGTGTACATATATGAACTTTAGTAAGTTTTGAATAGATTGTTTTTATCTGACAGAAGTAAATGAGTTCTAGGCTGTAATCTCTCCAAAGACAGAGGTTAGAGTTGTGCTGTTTATGGTTATAGTGTTAAAAAGGCACTACTGTGTAGAAATGAAAAGAATTCACCTTGGGAAGGAAAAAGCTCTATAATGCTTTTTGCTAAAAACTTCTAGTCTCAAATGTTACCATTGAGAAGATCCAGTGACTTGTATGTGTAAAGAATCAGTTTCTGATTTCAAGAATAGACTCTTTCCTCTCTAAAGGGTCTTTTACTTTCTTCTAACTGAAGTCAGTGATTTAAATGGTAACAGCTATAATACTCAATTCTTAAACAGGAAGTTCTAGTCGTAGGTTAAACTTATGAAAATGTCCCCACGCCTGAGCGCTGTCCAGCCAAGCCCATCACCATCTTCTGCCGTGACTGTGCAGAGTTGCCCCATCCCCACAGCTCCCAGCCCCAAGTCTCAGGTCTCTACTGTGCAGCTCATGCCCTGTCCTAGGCCGAGTGGTTCGACTCCCAACTCAGAAGATATGGATGGAGGCACAGCCCCATTTGGAAGCTGAAAATAATTTGTTGTTTTTACTTGTTTTCTTGTTTAGGGATGACTTGGACCGAGCTATTGAGGAGTTTACCTTGTCCTGTGCTGGCTACTGTGTAGCTTCTTATGTCCTTGGGATTGGCGACCGACATAGTGACAACATCATGGTCAAGAAAACTGGCCAGGTGAGCTGTTCCCTGAGGTCTGCCAAATCCCCTGATGGTTCCATTACATGTAGCATAATCTCTCAGGAAACGCAAGCAGATTCTTCAGTGGTTCTCAGTGTCTTTTCTCTACTACCCCCGCACTTCAGATACCACGTGCTTCATATTTTCATTTGTTTGCTCGCTTATAATGTTAGATGGTATTTATTTTACAATTTAAAATATATTTTTTTGCAGTTCTATAGTGATCTTTCAATATAAAAATTAAGAATAGAAGGTACAAGATATGTGAACATTGCAGATGAGCCCTTCTAAACAAATTTGAGATGAACCCCACTAGAGCAATTTTCTCTTTTAGAACATCACAATTAGTTAGTTATATCTGGGCATATGGAGAAAAGGAGTATCGGTAGCATGTTAGTGAAGCTAGGTCAGGCTATTTTAGAAGTTCTTAGTTTTACAATGAACAATACTTCATCTTTCCAGAGTAATTTATATTTGTCTATAAAGTCTTTTATGTTATAAGCAATGGCAGATGAGATATTTTGGGTAGTTTTTCAGTGTAACTTTCCTTGGAACTTCTTGCTGTGAGCCGCATAGCAGGATGAAAATCTGTGGCGTCATGTTTAACCTCTGGCTTTAGGTAGAACCTAGAATTTTGTACATCGTGTAAGATTTGGGCAGCTCTGGCGTGAGTTTTGAGAGTTTGTCCATGAGTATGCACCAAAGTGATCTACCCGGCAATACACCCTTCCCTTTTGAGTGTCAAGTCCAGCCCCTTTGAAGGCTCATTTGGACCTTATAGTAACACTTAAAAGGATTCCCTTAAATTTTTGGTTAATGCAATTGGATGCATAGTTTTAATTCCATACTTGTTCTGACACCTCCATAATAATAACTAAGAATATGAATGTGTAAACTAAAGACACTTTTTAAAAACTAGAATAAGCAAAGATAATAGGGAAAGAAGCCCCAGTGGATGAAAGACTTCGAAGGACTTGAGAAGGCTAGGAAGCAGGACAGAGAAGTGGAAAGGACTCACTGTCTGAGTGGGACAAAGGGAAACCCGAGTAGCTGTCGAGTGGTTTGTCGGTGGACCTGTGAAGATTCAGACTCCAGCTGCTTCTGCAGGTGCCGACGTGGGAAGAGGCTCTCTTAGGCCTGGTGGCCATTTATGTTTAAAGCATTTAGGTACTCAAGTCATCTCACCAAGGAGATGGAAGACGGATTCTCTGAAGAAACGAGTTCTTTTGACCACGGACTCTGGGCTCCACAAAGGCTGAGGAAAGTGTTCAGTGTTCATAATGGCAATAAAGGGAGAGCTGTCAAACCAAACACTGTGACCCAGCCCCTTCTGCTTGCGTTCACCACGAGCACTAGCAGTTGGCAGTTTATCCCATTCTCAGCAAGGCACCAGCTGCTTCTTCCCAAGGAAATCTGATGGGCTCCTGTGAAACAGCCTGGCTAGGAAGCCTGCCAATCAACAAGTTACCATGTTCAAGGGCCACCCAAGGATTACCAGACATGTGAAGGAAGCACTCACCATGAAAGATCAAGAACAAATAAGCAAAATGGCACTACATTGTATAGCACTGCATATTAGCATGCAAGTGTGAATCCCTACCTTCCTTAATAGAAATCCCACCACTGTGGACCGGATTCTGACGCACAGTTACCTTATAGGACAGAGTAATGCTTCCCCTTTGGGTTTCCAAAGGCTGTAGGTCTTTCCAGCAGCCTCCTGTCGCTGCTGAGGGTTTGGTGGGCCACACTGAGGGTGCGCCATCTCTGTGCCATCAGGCTCTTTAACACCACGGTGGTGCTCATAACCTAACATTAGGAAGGAAAAATGGTACCATTGGCATACTTTTAAAGTGAACAGTAACACCAGAGAAAACAAGTAAACAGATCAAGGAAAGGAGAGGTAGCCTCTAAGTCAGTGGTTCTCGCCCTGTGGGTCGCGACCCTTTTGGGGGTCGAACGACCCTTTCACAGGGGTCGCCCAGTTCATAACAGTGGCAAAATTACAGTTAGAAAGTAGCAATGAAAATAATTTTATGGTTGGGGGGTCACCACAACGTGAGGAACTGTATTAAAGGGTTGCAGCATTAGGCAGGTTGACAACCACTGCTCTAAGTAGTGACGTTCAAGTTGAGGGAGCTATAGGGAAGGCAGTGCTCTTTTTGCCATGTAGAACTACTTGGTATGTATTTATCTTTTTAATCAGACGCAGTATTTGTTGTTTAAATGCCTCCCCAGTTCCTACTGAGAATATGCAGTTTAATTTTACAGTTATCATTTAGTATAAAAGACCTGGAAAGGTTAGAATTAGTGTCTTCCCAAGTGGCCTGTCACCTGTGAAAGGAGAGCAGGCTTGAGTGAGTTGGGTGTAGCCATGGGCTGCTAGGTGGGGGGGTCTGCCTACCGTTAGGAGCATCTTGGGAAGATGGGGGAATTAAGTCTCATTTGTTTCGCAGCTCTTCCATATTGACTTTGGACATATTCTTGGAAACTTCAAATCTAAATTTGGCATTAAAAGGGAGCGAGTGCCTTTTATTCTTACCTATGATTTTATTCATGTCATTCAACAAGGAAAAACAGGAAACACTGAGAAATTTGGCCGGTGAGTATTGCCCTATGTCAAGGCTAAACTGATCTTCCAGTTTCTCACTGTAGCAGCTGGACTAGCATATCAGTGCTTCAGTGTGTTTGGATCGGAGAGGCACACAATCTGTTAATAAAAGCCAGGTTGGGGGGGGGGGAGCAGAGGCATAGCACCTTTGCCACTCAGATCTATGTACTGGATCAGAAATGTGTAAGGAGAAACCAAAAACATTAGAAATATAAAATGTTAACTTGTTTTAGTAGTAGTACCTTTTGCCGGTTTCTGAAAATTTTCTGACATTTTGAAGGCATATGATGAGATTCTGAGAGAACAGGCATGTTTCTGCCTTTTTCTGTATAGTGCTGGTGGCCTAGTGGTTATGAGCACCATCAGCCACTCAGAGGGAGACAGGGGAGGCTTTCTACACCTGTAAAGAGTTACAGTCTTGGAAACTCAGAGGGGCAGGTCTCCCTGCCACGTAGGGTCACTCTGAGTCAGAGTCGACTCAATGGCGGTGAGAAATGGAAACCCCAACCAAACTGCCATCAGTTCAGTGCTGACTCATGGAGACGCCCTGGTAGGTTTCTGGACTGTACCTGTGTATGGGAGTAGAAAGGTCTAGTCTCGCTCCCGAGTGGCTGGTGGTTTCAAACTGCCAACCATGCAGACCACAGGCCAATTCATAACCACTTCACCACCAGGGCGCCTAGGGAGTGTAGTAGGGGTGGGCAAAGTGGATGTATGTTCTCTAATCTATGCCTCAGCAGCTTCAAGTACATCACTAGGCTTTTTTCTCTGCCATCACTAGGCTTTTTGCCTTTATTTCTTCATCTTAAAAGGGGGACAAAATAATTATGTTGATTAGAAATATATTCCAAGATGCAACAGACACATACCATATCCTAATGAATGGCTGGTATTACCATTTCTAGTACTGCCTGGGTTTCTGCAGAATATGCCTCCCTGTCCAGTCTTCTCTATGGCAAAACAAAAGGGATATGACTAGATGGTCCCCTTGAAGGACCATCTTGAAGAGAACAGAGAAGCGAGGCAGGATGACCATCAGGACAAAAGCACTGGTTTCAGAGGAAGGAAATGTACCCTCATCGTCAACCTGGCATCTGCAGTGTATGCTCAGAAATCACCCGAGTCACTGTCAGCGCTCAGTTGATAATCGGTTCTTGTCTCACATAATTAAAAAGCCTAACTAAGTATACTATTCCATTTTAGCATAGAATTTTAATGTATTTTTGTTTTGGGGGAAAGATGGATAGTTTGAGAGAGCCTAAATTAATATATGTGGTTAAGTCGTGGGATAGTTTTCAGAGAAAAACTTTCGCGCCGTAAAATGTAACTGCTCTGTAGTAGAACATCCAGATGTGCCCTCTTGTTTCTCTGCTGACGTGTGCTGCCCTTGCTCTCACACATGTTCCTGCGATCCGCTGCCCCGTGAAAGGTTCCGCCAGTGTTGTGAGGATGCCTATCTGATTTTGCGGCGGCACGGCAACCTCTTCATCACCCTGTTTGCCCTGATGCTGACTGCAGGCCTTCCTGAGCTCACGTCGGTCAAGGATATACAGTATCTCAAGGTATAAACCCCTGTTTTATTGTGTGTGGGACCTGCAGGTAGGGACCTAACTGCCTAGTTCAGATGCCCACAGGGCATTTCCTCTGGAACGTAGCCAGGAGGAAAGGAATCAGGGAAGTTCCTCTGAAGGAGCCATGTTGAAAGCGAACGTTGACACCCAGGTGATTTCTGTGCTAGGGGGAGAACCTGAGACTAGCATTACTGTCACTCCCTGCTGGTTCCACTTTGCTTTTCACGGCCCTTGGCCTTAGTGGGTCACAAGCATTGTATTCAGATCATAGAAGTAAGCCCATGAGAAGGTGTTTGGTAGTAGTCATAAATCTATTTCCTCCTAAAAAACCCTTTGCCAGAAGTCACCCTACCTTGATGTAAAATAAAAGCAAGTGTAGGCTGCCTGATGGGAAGCTGGGAGGGGAGGCCGAGCCAGGGGCACATGGTGGGGCACCTGCCACACTCCTACCAAGCACGCATCCAGTCCCTTGTCACCCCTTCATTTCTAGGATTCTCTGGCCTTAGGGAAGAGTGAAGAAGAAGCACTCAAGCAATTCAAGCAAAAATTTGATGAGGCGCTCAGGGAAAGTTGGACGACTAAAGTGAACTGGATGGCCCACACGGTGCGGAAAGACTACAGGTCCTAACGCTCAGCCTTGGCCCAGTGCTTTTGTTGTGTTCTCGTTTTGCATTTGCACTAAATCGAACATAGCCCTGCCAGAGCTGTTATAAAGGAAATGGAATCCTGGAATTCAGTTACAACAAAGAGAAAGCATTCCACAGAGCCTAACCTGCACAATCTCTGCGGCCCACTCTCTGCTTTTTGAATGCCTGATCGAGACGCATCATGAAAATCGTTCACATTATGGATAATCACTTCTTGCTGATTTTGCACGCTGAGGAATGCTACTAGAGATTTTCTTTCTTTTTCTTTTTCTTTTTTTTTTAAGTGTTTGGTACTTTTACAAAAGGGTGTATATACTTCTTTTCAGTATTGTGACCAAGTGTTATCACTCAGCTGCCTCATTCACACCTGGAGCTGGGGGCTGTTCTTACTTTCCAAACAAAGCTTACAGAAAAGGTTTTTCTTCCCTTTTTAAATTGTGTAATTACAAATTATGATTTAATCTAAAATTATGATTATTTTTTTCAAAAGAAACCTTTTAAGCCTGTGGAAGTTTGTTCACTTTTTGTTAATATTTATCTACCATGATAGCATCATTCTAACTAGACTGGCTGAAAATCTGTTCAGGCAAATATATGTATGTAAATATATGATGCATATATATTTATAATATTTCTAGTGGGAGTTCTGTGTAAAAAGATGTCTGATTTTCTTTAACTTGAGTTGTAAAATTTTTTTTTAAAAAGCTTTTCTTTATGTTACCTTTTTTTTTCTTATGTTACCTTTCAGTTCACTGTGTGATCCAGTTCTTCCAGCTGCTTCTGTAAGGAGGCACATATTAATACGACTTTACATGGTAGCTATGAAAGAGTTCATTTCATAGAGCATAATACTGGAGCAAATGTATCCAAGAAAGAAAGCAAGTGAGAAGGAACTTATTTATGGATTAAACTCCAGATCTAAAACCCAGTATTTTATTAAAATGCCAGCGGTTCTTACTGTGTTTATTAAAACTTGTAATAATGTGATTTTTTTAAAGGATATGAGTTCAAATTGAAATGGTTCTATGCCACCTGGGATTCTTTAATTTATTTGTTGAGGGTACCATGCATTTAGGGTGCTAGATGGCAAATAATGTTAATATGTGCAATAGGAACTACTGGTTTGAATGTGTAGATGAATGTTCTTTCTGAGGATGGGCAGCATCCAGCAAAACGACTGCTGATTCTCCAAAGACGATTGGGAGCTCTCGGTCCTCAAGGACATGCGAAAGAGAACTGAGTATTTGCCCTGTGACTGGGTTTTCTATAGGAAATTTATTAAAGATCGTTTAATTTTGTTGTCCTTCTTAATGTTCTTAGTCGAATAAATGGGTGAGCTGGTTTAGCTGCTCTTGGGATGTGTGGGTTTCTTTTTTATGGGCCATCCAAGGTTCCAGACCCGTGCACTGGGACTCCCAGACACACGATCAAGGCAGTTAACATAGCCCATCACAGGAGCACGTGGCAATCTTGTCCCATGCGTCCCAGCCCCGTCAAGCACGGTCTGGGCTCTGGCAGAGTTGGATAGAGCCGGAGAAGAGGTCCTGTTTTCATGTCTCTGGAGGGCGTCCTGAGACCCGAGAGCAGGCCCCTTCACTTCCCTGGCACTCAAAGCCACACTGCAGCCACTTAGGTGTTTTGGAATAGACTTTGTGAATTCCAGGAGTAAAATTACGCACACCTGAAGTTTCACCATCTAACATAAGGTGACCAGATGTCCCGCTTGTTAACAATTTTTCCCGCATCCCGCAGCGTTTTACAAAGTTCCGATTTTTGGAAAGAATGCACAAGCTAGGGTATATTATTTCCGGCTGCCATGTGGCTATTTCACCAGGATATGAGTTTTATCAATGGTGTCCCGCTTTACCAATGTTAAAATCTGGTCACCTTATTCTAAGGAGCATTCTGGCTATCCTACTGAAGGGAGGAGCCCCCAGAAGTGAGAAACCAGGCAGAATCCGCCCCTCTGTCTGCTGGGGACGTTCCTCCAGTGCATTCCCAGCCCTCCCTCGGACTGAACCTGAGGTCATGTAGGGGTCACCTGTCTATGGCAGGTGACAGAAAGTGAGAGAAGGCAGGGTTTATAGTACTAGTATGCTTCGTAGTATTTTCTTTCCATAACACCTTCCACCTTCCACCTTCCCAACTTTAGAATGCGGGGATCCCTGTAGAGCAGCATTCTCAACCTGTGGGTCGTGACCCCTTTGGGGGGTCAACCGACCCTTTCACAGGGGCCGCCCATTTCATAACAGTAGCAAAGTTACAGTTATGAAGTTACAACGAAAATATTATGGTTGGGGGGGGTCACAACATGAGGAACTGTATGAAAGGGTCATGGCATGAGGAAGGTTGAGAACCCCTGCTCTAGAGTCTGATGCACCCATTACAGCCTCTCGGAGCCTCGTCCTCATTCAGTGTCTGTAACAATTTTATCTCGCTGTCCATAAATGAACAATTCTAACATCACATTCTGAAGTATTTCTACATTTTTGTTCGACAGCACAGCTGGTGGATTCAAACCAACCTCTGAGTTAACAGCTCAGTGCTTACACACTGAGCCACCAGGACTCCTTTGATGGGTTATAGGCACATCTTTAAGTTGACCTACTAGTTTCCACCCAGTAGCGCTCACAGTCACCCTATGTACAACAGAACAAAACACTGCCTGCTTGGTCTGTCCTGGGCCATCCTTAAAATTGTTATGTTTGAGCTCATTTTTGCAGCCACTATGTCAGTCCTTTGTTGAAGGTCGACCTCTCTTTCCATGTCCCTCTACTTGACCAAGCACGGCATCCTCCTCCGGAGGACAGTCTCTCCTTACGTGGCTAAAGTACCTGACAGGAAGTCTTGCCATCTCCCGTTCTAAGGAGCAGTCTGGCTGTACTTCTCCCACCACAGATTTGGTTATTCTTCTGGCAGGCCCCAGTCCTTAATGCACTCTACCAGCACCGTACTTCAAACGCGTCAGTTCTTCAGTCACGGCCCAGCTTTCAGATGCACATAAGGCCGTTGAAAACACTGTGACTTCCGTCAGGTGCACCTTTGTCCTCAAAGCAGCATCTTTGTTTTGTTTAACACTTTAAAAAGTCTTGTGTAGATTTGCCCAAAGTAATGCCATTTGAATTCTTGACTGCTGGCTTCCATTAATGTGGAATGTAGACAAGTAAAACGAAATCCTTGGAAACGTCTATCTTGTCTCCATCATGACGTCCAGTCGTGAGGATTTGAGTTTTGTTTGAGACTGACTGCGGTGGGAAGATGGAAGGACTAGTTGGTTTTATTTACCTTGAGTTGTGCTCCATATTGAAGGCTGCAGTCAAGTGATACCAATTTATTCTCCCGGCAGTGGTTTGAGGATTCCTGTTGTCCCACTAATGCTTAATTAACCAACTTGTCTTGATTAGATTAGCCACAGATGTGTGTCGTGAGTTTACTTGGCATTTCCCTGATTGGTAATGAGATTAAGCTATTTTTTCACATTTATTTTTAAATGCTAGGAATTCTTCCTTTGTGAAATGCCTGTTTAAATTCTTAGCCATTTCTCTAGCTGTAATTTTAGTTTGTAGTTTTGTATCTTAGTTATTAAGTACTACTGTAACAGCAAGTGCATGGCTGTAACAACCATTTTATTTCCTCACAATTTAGGAGGCTAAAAATGAGAGTTCACAGTGCCAGCACTCAGGGGCGGGCTTTCTCTCTGTGTTGGCTAAGTCTGGGCAAGTTTCTTGCCTTCTTCAGCATGTGCAGGCTTGGCATTGCTTAGCACTCTCCCTGTGTCTTGGCGTCAGTCTTGCTCAGTTTCTCAGTCAGGGACCCCACGCTCTCAGCTCAGCTCTTGTCGTAGTGGGTCCCATCCCACTCTGCACTACTCTCTCCTTTTGTCTCATGAAAGATGGAAGGTATTGCAGGCCACCAAACTCACTTCCATGGAGTTGATTCTGGTTCATGAGGGTCCTATACAGGGTTTTTAAGACCATACATCTTTATGGGAACAGACTGCCTCATCCTTGATTACCAGCCCAACTGTAACCAACTAGATCAAGGGCTCCATTGTAGGCCACACCTCAGGGACATGCTCCTTACATGGTATCAGGGTTTTGAGAGGGGATTAAGGGTGTTGCATATCACCCTCCTTAATCTTTTATCGGTTTATCCCATCAGAACATGGGGGGTGGTGGTGAGAAGGGAATCATTACATAACTGCCACAACATAATTCAATCCATGAGTTTGGAGAAGTGTTATTTTGTGTTGCTCTCTTGTTTGGGACATTCTTTGTGTAGTCTGAATTCAAATTTTTGTCAAGTCGTGTTGAAAATGTATTTTTCTACTTTGATTTCCATTCTCATTCTCTTATTGGCTTGTTTCTCATATCACAGGCCCTTGATTTTAATGTCAAATTCACAATTGTTTCTTTTGTGGTTAATACTCCGTGTTCTTTTAAAGAAATCTTTCCCATCTCAAGGTGATGAAATAGTATGAATATCCTCTCAAAGGAACCCTCTGGGATGGAGTAGAACTGTCCCTGTGGGTTTCTCAGACCATAAATCTTTCTGGGGGTAGAAAGTCTCATCTTTCTTCTCAGGATCAGATTCCAGCGGCTGACCTTGAGGTTCGAGGTTCGGCTAACCCACTGTGACACAAGGCTCCTAATGTACACCTACATGGGTCTGAATTCAGATGGGCATGCAGTGTAATTTTCACAGAGTGAAACCATTGGTTACATTTTTGCAACAGCATCCAGATAAAAAAATAGAAAATTACCATCACCTGAGAAATTCCTATTATTAGCTCCACACTAAAGTGAGCATTACATGGACTTCTAAAATTATACTTCTTAGTTTGGGCCTCTTAAAATTTAAGTGGCATTTTCACTAAATGTTGTAGATCACTTTCCTATGAACATGAAATGCTTATTTTCACCATTGAGCTGTGAGGGGCGTCCTTTCTTCCACAGCTCAGAGAGACAGATCAATGGCTTTGATCTATTTTTCTTGACAAATTCAGATTTTCATCTGGGTGCCAGTTAAATATGGTTTTAATTTCATAGCTTAATAATTAAGGATCATACACATAACACCAGACATTCAACAAGGAACGAAACAAATGCAGCCTCAATCCTTTTGTAGGTGGGGAAAGTAAGCCTCAAGAAGTTAACCCTGCTGTGCCAAACTCCAATCCCTGGCTGCATTTCTCAGTATGCTGCTTCCAAAAAATGTTCAAAAGCATCAAATATGAGTTCACCAAGTTAAAGGTAAACAAATTAATTCTTAGGACTTGGACACCCACTGAAAAATCACGTTTTGACCGTTCATAACAGTTTAAAGTATCTACAAATTGCACAATCCATTTTCTTTGTACTAGAAAAAATATCCACATTAACATCATTTATTCAAGAAAAATTAAAGCAAGCCCGAACACCCACACACTTCGAGCAAACTTCAACTTGAGTTTCATAGTCCTCAGAGGTCCTTGTGCCACATCCTTGTCTTCCAGCATAGATGGGGTGAAGTGAGGAGAGCAGGTGGATGATGCTTGTGAAGATAATATGCCAACCTGCCCACTGGGAAGACTTGAAAATAAAGAGGTGTTACAGGAAATTGTCAATAGCTTTTTAAAAAATGTACTTTATTGTGTTTGGGTGAGAGCTTACATAGCAAACTAGGTTCTTATTAAATAATTTCTATATATCTTGTTTAATGACATTGGCTACATTTTTCACGTTATATCAACTTTCCCCACCCCCCAGTGATTTTCTTGATACAGTATTCACAAATCATACACCTCCACGGTTAAATCACTTTTAAAATGAGTTGTTTCTACATCATTACAATCCGTTCCAGCGGCCCCCTCCAACTCCTTGTTTGTTCCCCAAATCCCCTCGCCCTCCCTGTCTCTGCGCCACCTCCCCAGCAATTAATGCCTCAACTCTAGCTCTGCATCTACTCCTGTTGCTTCGAAACTGGGAAACCCAGCAGTAACAATAACAATTTTTAAAAGATAACATGGCAAAAATTAAAAAAATACAAATAAGAATGAAAAAGAAAAGCTCACCAATATTTAAGAATCTAGGCAGGAAATTTTTGCCGTGGAACAAAATAGCTTTCTAACCCCCTCTGCCCTCCAGGGGGTTGCATGCCTGGCCCAGGCCACCTTACTGCTCCCCTGCCCCTCGGCACCTCCTTCCTGGGGATCCCCTGGCACTGGCCGGCTGTTCAGAATCTCTTGGAAATATGTCAGTGGCAGGGAGAGACTAGTAAAGGACATGGGTCTTAGGATCAGAAAACCTGGGCTTAAGGTCAGCTTATCCTACTACTGTAACAAGCCACTAAATCGGAAACCATTTATGGAGGCCAGAGCTGCCCAGTAGTACTTGGTGTGTGACTCGCACTGTCACTATGGGACGTGACGATCAAGCACATGAAACAGGGTTAGTGCAACTCTGAACTTTTAACTGACTTTCATTTAAAATAATTTACCATAAGCAACCTGTGACTGATGGCTACTGTATTAGTCTGGGTACTTTGGAGAA
Organism: Echinops telfairi; assembly: GCF_000313985.2. NCBI lineage: Eukaryota > Metazoa > Chordata > Mammalia > Afrosoricida > Tenrecidae > Echinops > Echinops telfairi. The sequence continues at coordinate 8,579,744 of NW_022103913.1, forward strand.
ACAAATCCACAGCAACTCATGGATAAGAGAGAGTTTTATGTAAAGAAAATGCATCACAAAAACATCCCAACCCAATGCTGCCCAAGCCCATAAGTCCAACATTAATCCAACACCAGTCCTCCACCTCACAAAACAGAGGCAATGATGCCGACTGCAGGAGGAAAGCTGAGTCAGTGAATGAACAAGCATCTCAGCACTAGCAGGGGTCTCCACACGGCTTGCTCCAGCACCCAGGGCTGCATGGGGATAGGTCCATGTAGCTTCTCCTTGGGGATGTCTTGTAGGAAGTCAATCTTGCAAGCTGAAGCAGGAAACTGCTAAGGCAGCTGCACCCGGGCGCGACCATCACAAAGCAAGAGACCGGAGAACTAGAAAGGCGAGGCTCGCCGAGCCATTTATCCCTCCGCCTGTCAATTAGCCCCACATGTGATTATCGGCCAGGCTGGCACAATTAACTAACTCAGCTACCATACTGGACAAGTAGCTCTGGAAAATGGAGAATCACTCCCTCCCCGGAGGGTCCACAGTGATAATGACGATGAAATGCCCAGCTACGCAAAAGCCACGCAGCTGAGGCCAGTGCAATTCACAGCTACCCTAGAGGCCAGAGCAGAGCCGCGGAGTGGGGTCTGAGGATGTCACGGGATTGCCGCATCTCTCTCCTGTGGGGCAGCTTGTGGGTTGAGTTAGCAGCCCAGCACTTAACCCACGGCACCAACAATGCCTCCATTATTAACTATCCCTCCACCCCTCAATGTACACACCTGAGCATGTGATGCCCGGGGCTTGTCCCTATGTGTGGACAGGACTGGGAGGCAGGGGGAGTGTCCAGGGAGATGTAAGGCCCGAGTCAGTCACCACAGTCTGAGGCTGCAGACTTCTGAACGTGCTGCGCAGCTCTGGGTGTTTAAAGCCTGGCGGTGGCTGCAGACACTGACATCTTGCCTTTGCCCTCACCATGCTAATTAACAAAATAGCAACATCAGAAACTTGCTGTTCAACAAACGAAGACTCTCTAGACAAATGACCGCACTGTTCTGTACCAGCTACTAGAAACCTGGTTGCACAGGTTACCAAGTCTGTGTAGACTTGGCAGCTTGTAGAAACACACCCAACAGCACCAGTTTGATTTTGTAGTGGTGTTTATTATAGGAAACATAGTGTTTATCACAGGAAAGGTTTCTCTTGTAAAACATCAGTGGTTTGGGTTCATATTTTCCATTTAGCCTTAGGACATTTTACATTATTTACAAAATAAGTTGTGACTTTATGATTGTACATAATTGGTATTGCTTCCACCCTACCCCCCACCCCACAAATGGGCCTTTGGAAGAATAGCTCAGCCCAGACTGAATGTACTGAGGAGTACACGCTGAAATGAACATGTAACTAACTACCAGGGAAATTGAAAAGTCCTCCTCCTTTCTTGTTAAGATTAGAAATTTATTTCTCATCTTGAGTGACCACGGAGTCACTCAAGACTTTCTGGGATTTCTCTATTATCCACAATGAGAGTATGGATGATCCCTTCTTTCCGCTTCCCGCTGCTGACAGCCTTTATGTAACAGTCATGGTTCCCAACTCGGAAGTGCGTTTCAGTTCCATCCTCTACAAACTCACCCTGGCCAAAAGAGGAAAGGGGGATTAGTGCGCCACACTGTCTCGTCCGGCTTCGAGCTCGACCACCATCTGGAAGTACGAAAAGTAGCCATCCAAAATGCGCCCCAGAAAGCTCTGCCCAACTGGGTTGGAAGCATGGATTTAGGGGTTTTGACAGTTGTGTGACTTGAACGGGTTTTTGTTTGTGTGCTTGTTTTTTACCCCAATGACCTTTAAGAACCTCCAGCTTGAGGGGAAATAAAGTGTATCTCATGGCTATATATTTGTCTGTCACACCAGTTTCGTCTACACCAGTGGTTCTCAACCTCCCTGATGCCGTGACCCTCTCATACAGGTCCTCATGTGGTGATGCCTCAACCATAAAATTATTTTCGTTGCTACTTCATCACTGTAATTTTGTTACTGTTATGAATCGGGTGACCCCTGTGAGAAGGTCGTTTGACCCTCAAAGGGGTAGCGACCCACAGGTTGAGAACCGCTGGTCTACACAGCCTGCTTTTGAAAATACAGATGGGATTCAGGATAGCAAGCACTTACTCCACACACCACGCCAGCTATCTCACTGGGCCGTCACAATCACCTGGGCATAAGCACTATCACCCGCACTTTCTAGAGGAGGAAACAACGCAGGCGCACACGGCAGGTCAGTCACTTGCTGCAGGCAGCAGTCCGTCAATGGGGGCATGTTCTTAACCACTTGACGATCTCATCCCACAGGATGGATGGATGGAGGCGCCCAACAAAACTCACAGATAGTATAAACCCAACACGCTACACGTGCCCCACTAATGCGGATGCTCTGAAATGCAATAGACCGTCAGAGAACACTGGCTTTGAAGGCGTACTATGAAAGAAAGAAGGCAAAGCGAGCAGTTTTTTAATATGGATACAATTTTAGATGTAATGCGATCGCCCTATCAATTTAAATAAACACCATCTTACTAGAATGAAATTCTTCTTAAGGAGATGTAACCTTTGCTACTGCAGATAAGTTGAAGTTCGCCCGTGTGGGGCCCGTGTGCGAGGCTCCTCTTCCGTTTCTCTTACACAGCACCGTGGGAGTCCAGGAAGGAAGGTGTCGCGGGTCACAGGATAAAAATGCGTCATGCCAAAAAAGCAATGAGACCACAATGGGATTTGAAACTTGGCAATGACCTACCTTACTGGCAGCTGAAGCCCGACCTCCAAACAGAAATAGACAACAAGCCCTTGAGGCCCGCACCGTCATTGACTCGCAAAGCAAGCCCAGCGCAGCCAGTCTAGCCTGGAGGAGGGGGCGGCTCTGGCCAAGGCTCTTTCCGGGAGGCCACCGGCGGCCACCTCCTCCAGCAGCACCCCTCAATGCAGTATTTTCCATTTCACCTTTTTAATATTGAGCCTACAGTCTCAGAAACTCACGGGGCTCTATCAGCCCTGTCCGCAAGGGTCTGGTTTGGGGGGGGAAAAAATCCTCTGGGTCACGCCTTCGGTAAACATCCATTTGGAGGGAGGGGCAAGGGTTGGATAACAGGATCCCCCGATGTAGCTTCTTGGATTTGCCGGATACGTAATCCTAGGCACGCTGCTTTGAGAAGGCTCCGCAGCGGCGAGGGCAGCTGGGCCACCGTGCTGGGGCAGGCTGGCTGGACAAGGGCAGCTGTCCAAACACCCGAGGTGCTTCTCAGCTACTAAGGAGCGAAGACCGTATGGGTAGATAAACATGACTTCCTAATGACCAGTCCATTTAAAACCACAGACTTAGGCGCCACGAAACAACCGCTTTGCATATGCACTGGAGACGTGCTTGGGGGTAGGGGTTTGGGTGTGATTCAAATGTGCTGATTCCCCATCCAGAGAATTCCCAGTAGACAGACTAGGAAGGACCACCAGGCATATTGGCAGGCCCGCAGGAAGTATCTGATGCATGCTGAGGGCAACAAAGTTGTTCCAATTGGGGCATAAAGGAGGAAACAGCTCCCCCAGCCTCTGTACAAGGCAGCTGCACCAGGAGACATGTGCAGAGCACACTCCTGCACTGAGGGTGGACGCTGAGCGAGTCTGGGTGAGAGTTCCCTTCAGCAGCAGGAAAGCACTCATCCTTGCAAGTTTGGGTTTCTGTCTCTGGCACCTTCTCAGGAGCAATGAGCTTCAAGAGCAAGCACAGGCTACATATTCTGCAAGATGAACTCATCCCAGCTGGCCTTCCCCACGTCCCTCATACCTCCCCTCCCACCCCTATAATGGACCAACGAGCACGCAGCTGGCTGAAGGCTGCCCTAGAGCGCTCCCCAGCATCTCAGCCCGCGGCCCCCCCACCCCAGCCCATTCAGGCCCAGAAGCATCAGGAAAGGTCTCCTCAGACTCCCTGATGCTTTGTGTTCTCCCTTCCTCCTGCTCTGTGCAGGCCTCTGCTTAGTTTACCTTGAACTTCACTCCCTTTGAAGTCACTCCCCCATTCAGCCCCCTTAAAGCCCAAACAACTGGCAACACCCACACCAGTGTCTGTGTGCTTGCGTGGGGATTGCACTGAGGCTCAGCACAGCTTGGGGCAGTGCCGTTCTCCCCTCCCCACTCCTGCTGGTCCACACGTTCCCGTTCCGCTCCTCTTCTGAGGCTTCTGCAGCTCCCTGAGCTGCCGGCCTGTGTGCTCTGGGGCATCGTGTGCCTCACTACTTGGTTGCTTGTGTTCAGCCCACTTTCAGAAAAGCACTGTCGGCCCTCAGAGTTTTGCATAAAGTCTTCCTGCTCAGTGTGGCCAGGGGCCAGTTAGCTTGGCCTCACTGTAGGAAATGTTCAATCAGAATTTGCACTTTAACAAGATCCCCCAGGGATTTCCACAAAGCACCACTAGATGGAAAGGCTCCCAGGAGGGCACTAAATCTTGGGGAGACTGTTTTAAGACCACGCCTGGTCCAGAAGAACCCTCTGGGGTCTGAGCTTCATTTCCCAATGTCCACTGCCCCCGACACTGTTGGGGAAAGATCTTCAGAATTTGGAGCCAGGGACTTACTACTGTTTGTGTTGTTAGCTACGAGGGCCTTGATTTTTTATAAACTCTCCCAAACTTGGAAACACGGTGCCACTCAATGGTAACTTGCACACCTGGCCTAACAGCAATGAAAAGGTCAACTCACTGCGGTCTCCATCTTCCTCCCATTGCACCAGACGTCCATGGTCTCCTTTTCTGTAAAAGGGACAGTGAGCAAGTTACAATCCCATGGTTTAATGATTTGGGATTTAATACAGTAGGATTTAATACTCTTGGGATTTAATACTGTAGGAAAAGCGTGCTACAGTGGAGTTCTAACACTCCATTCATATTCCAAGACGCAACACTTTTTTTATTTTAGGGTTTGTTTGTTTGTTTTCACCTTTAAAGTTCTTCCAAAATGTGAAACTATCCATGTTCATTCTTTATTCAACACCTAAGCCCAAAAGAGACAAAGCCACCTTTTAAGTTCAAATCATGGTTCCCACCTATATCTGTATGTCTGTGAATCAAATGAGTGCTGAAGGAGAGACCTACCTACACACCGAGCTCTGGAGCAGCCTCCGCCCCACCCCACCCCATCTGTCCAGCTCCACGATGGCACCAAGAGAGCAGCTACAGAGCTGTGGCAGGGTGCACCGCAGAGGCCTGAGTGTTTCAATGGGAGACTGGTAGCTACATAAGTTCCTGTCACCTTGAGGGTATTAAAAGTGAAAGGGTGGAGTCTAGACTGTCGATCAGGTCACAGCCTGATGATGCCTCCTTGCAGGCATGGCCCTCTCATGAGGATTCTGGGAACTTCTCCTCTCTCTGCCTTTGTCTTCCTGTTGACAAGCCATGTAGAGACTTGCTGAGCCCTGTGAGAGCCTCACCCTCTCTGTTCATCTTCCTGTTGAGCTCGAGGAGCTACATGGAGACCCGCACCAGCGCCGAGATGCTTCCACTGCCACTGGATTCACAAGACTTTTCACCCACCACCCTGTGATCTTCCTGCATTTTGCATCATTACATGTGCTGCATGAATCTGAAGAGGAATCGTGGGCTAATATCAGACTTATGGACTAATATTGTACTTACGGACTTGTTCTGGACTGGGATGGGATGTTTTCTTAATAGACAATTGCTCTTTGATATATAGCTCTTGCTTACACATGAGTGTCTCTAAATTTGTTTCTCTAGTCAACCTAGACTAACACAGAGATATATATCCATTCCTGGCTACCAACTGTCTGCCAGTAGGAGCTTGGCTTCCATGGTGCTGTGAGGCTGGTTTCAGCAGAGTTTCTAGACAAAGACAGACTAGAAGAAAAGGCTGGTCTACTTCTCAAAATCAGCCAATGAAAACCCTTTGCATTGCAATAGACCCTAACCGCAACCCATCCCCGGGGTAATGCAGGCGGAGGCAGTGTTTCATTTCATCTTGAGTGGGGCCAGTTTGAGGGCAGTTAGCAGTAATAACAGAGATTTTATTTAACAGACAGTATGTCAAGTCTAACATTTTAGACTTAAGTTTCTTGACTGGGCAGTGTAATGATCCCTTTTTAAAAAATAATCTCTATTTTTAAAATAGTCTTATTGAGATATAGTTCACATACCACACAATTCAACCATTTAAAATGTGTGATTCCAGAGGTATGGGTGCTACAGAAAAGTGTGGTGAAGAAATTAGATGGTGCCCAACTATCAGATAAAATTGTCTGGGGTCTTAAAGGCTTGTTTCCAAACAATCAGCCATATGAGTGAGATGTCAACCAAATCCACATAGAAGAAGAACACCAATATTAGTGACCACAGGATTGTAAATCATAATCCCGAAGCCAAAGGAGGTAACAGTATCAGAGTCTAAATTGTGAGATTCTGGCAGAAGGCCACGATGACAGCGGGAGCCCAAGATACATTTGTGGGCTCTACACAGGAACTAAGCATTTGGTGGTTTCCCTCTGGCCATACTACAGGGAGGGGAAGAACCAGTTACCACAGCGGAGAGATGACTAGAGATCAAAATGATGAACGTGACCTGCACAGTCAAAGTCTCGTCAATTGATCTCCCCTCTGATGCATGTTGGGCTTGATCTGGTTTTCAACATTTTCTGTGCTTTTTTTTGGCTCCTAATGGGCTTTATTTCAGATGTATTTTGCCACTGGGGGTAACCAGCTTGAAATTTGTTTTATGGTTTTCTTGTTTTCAGTATATGAAACCCAGGATTGATGAGCCTATAGAGACAACAAGTAGAATGAAGGCTCAATGGAGGGGGGTGGGGTGGGGGTATGAGGGCAAGGAGTTTAATTAGGAGGAGACTGTCTGGAACTGATTGTGGTGGCAATTGTACAACACTGCCTGAGGTGATGGAACCATGGAGCGATATGATGTCTGCATTTGCTCCCAATACAATGGTTTGAGGGGGGAGAGTGTGTGATTCATGGCTTTTAATATATTCACAATATTAGACCATCTTTGGTACCTCAAAAAGAAACTCTACACCTTTTCCCCCAATCTATACTTGCCCACTCGTTTCCCTCCAGCCCTAAGCAAACGCTGATCCACTGTGTATCCCTATCCGTCTTCCTGCTCCAGACATCGGTGTGCGTGGAGCCAGGGCCGCTGTGGTCTTTGTGACTGGCATCTTGTCCCTAGGGTAATGGTTCCAAGGTTCACCGTGCTGTCCCATGTATCACCACTTTCTGCCTTTTCATGGCTGACTTCTACTCATTCATTTGGACAAAGCATTATTAAGGGATAAAACTGGGATAGAGGCCA
>NW_022103913.1:8587564-8597978 GCF_000313985.2 Echinops telfairi
TGTGTGTGTGTGTGTGTGTGTGTGTGTGTGTGTGTGTGTGTGTGGTGACTGGGGGGTGGATCCCTAGATCTACCTGTCAGTGTCAGTGTCTTGGGGGATGGCAGGGGTGACAGAGCCAGAAGATACATTTTCGGTGTTTTAATGAAGAAGAGGAAGCAGTGTCACCGGTATGTGAACAGGGAGTCCAGGGATCCAAAACTTCTCTGGGGGTCGGGTGTGAAGCACCAGTCAAGGCCTGACCGACGGGTAAGCCGCTGATCTGGGAAATCCAGTCTCAGAGGGATCCTCTTCCCCATAACTCTGCAGAGAGAGCCTCAGAGTCTGAGAGAGGCCTCGGGTTGGACTTGTGAGGGCTTGTGGCTGAAAGGAAAGCCAGCCTGTCACACACACAATGTGTGCTCACGGTGCTGAAATAAACCCCAATGGCAGCGAACAGGGGCATTTTATCTGGTGTAGCCTACTAATAGCTTTTTGCCATGCCCCTGAAGATACAGCTAACCCAGAGGCCATAAAAGAAAAGCTGAATAAAGCTGACTAGATGAAAAATAAAACCTCTGCAAGATTTTTTAAAAAGCCATCCATGTTCAACGCAAAGTCCCAAGATAAATGACAAACTGGGAGATATATATTTGAAACCCACAGCACCAAGGGCTAGCCTTGCTAATAAAAACCAAGACCCATTGCTATTGAGTTGACGGCAACTCGTGGCTACGTTACAGGACAGAGTGGACCCGCTGCCTCAGGTTCCCAGGGTGGTGCATTTTTACAGCAGCCACTTCGTCTTCCTCCTGCAGAGCAGCTGCTCAGTAGCTGGTGGATTCAAATCTCACTGACTTGCCAATGATCTGCCAAGTGCCTTCACCACTGAGCCACCAGGGCTCCTAATATCACATCTAGAAATTAAAGAGAAAAAGAGGTGGACAACCCAAAATAATATGAGGAGGCACTTGTTGGGAAAGAAACACAAAAGGCCTTTAAACCTCAGGTGGAAAAGATGCCCAGCCTCATTCAACCACGAGAAAGGGAAACAAAGATATCCGTTTTTCACCTATCGGAATGTTAACAATTCAAAAGTCTAGCAACATATTCTGTTGGAAGCTTGTATGGAAATACCTAGTGGAAGGCCCTTTTATGAAAATGGGCGCCAAAGACGAAAAGCGAGCCCCTGCCCCTCCCCACACGGAAGCCAAAGCAACGGCATTAAAGGCCAAGAAGGCCGTGCCGAAAGGCGTCCACAGCCACACAAATAAAGATCCGCACGTCACCCACCTTCCGGTGGCCCAAGACCTTGACCTGAGGTTAAGAGGGCAGCCCGAATGCCCTTGGAAGAGTGCCCCCCGGAGCAACACGCGGAAACACTGGATCATGGGGGCTGCCGTGAAGAAGGTCTAGGATAGCTACACACGGGTGCTCCAAGCACCAGATCAAACACGCTGTGAAGCAGCCAAGGTCAACACCTTGATCCGGCCCGACAGCCAGAAGAGGCTACGAGCTTCTGACTGCGACGTTCTAGATGTTGCCAACACTATCAGAATCACCTAAACTGAGTCTAGCTGGCTAACGCTAAATATAAACCTTTTCAGAACATTAGGGAAAAAAACACCTAGTGGGATACAAAATGGTAAAAGCGTCATGGAGGGGGAACTAGGGAAACATCAATTCCAACGGCAAATCCTTTGACCCAGCAATCCTACTTTCCCAAGTTGGGGAATTTGTCCCCAAATCTGTCCCATATTCTTAGAATCTGTCCCATATTCTTAGAATCTGTCCCATATTCTAAGAGGCATAAGAACAAATCTATTCATTCAATATTGCTTTTGCTTTAAATTTTTGGAAGACAGTTTCTTTGCCACCAAGGCATTGTGATCTTGCCACCCAGCTTAGTATGAAGGACTCCATTTTGTTTAAAACTGCCAGCAGCTAGCTGCCCCTACCACTGCCCTGCTCAATATCCTGACAGACCTTGGCTCTCTGGACCCCTTACCATATCCTGTTTGCTTGATAAGCAAGAAATGTCATCTCTCCTGCCAGACCCTGTTTTATCACTGCAGATGTTCCCCGTTGCCCCCTACCAAGGTCTTGCCGGCGAAAGGCAAAGAACGTGACTGCCAGAACGTCCCCTTAACCCAGCCCTCTGTCTTAATTACTGCATGAAAGTCCTTTTACTGCCTTTGCATGGGGTGGAGAGTGAACTAGACACTAGTCGCCTTTTGTCCCACCTGTAATACAGAAGGAGTTCAACTTTGATTTATAATATTTTAATGGAAGAAGGATAGATTTTCATTTTCAAAGCCTACTTGGTTATATATATTTTTTAATTATTTTATTTTTGTTGGTGGAATACAGCAGGACACCTACCAATTCAACAGTCTTTTATCTGTTCAATCAGTGGCCCTGAGCAACCGTTTCACCTCCTTGTCGGAGCTTTTTCTCCTCCTCCTGGTAATACATAAACTCACTGCCCCACTGACTCATCTTTTCTGGTGCAGGTGGAGCTCTGCTTTGGGCCTTGGAGGACATCCAGCTAGGAGGGGAATCGGGAGTCACATGGCTGTTCTACTTGTAGCTTTTTCAGGAACTGCCAAACTCTTTTCCACAGTGGCTGTGCTATTTTGCATGCCCACCAGCGTGTACGTGGGGATTTCAAAAAGTTTGTGGACAGATTGAATAAAAAGAGCGTGTAACTGTCCCACAGACTTTTGGAAGTCCCCTGTATGGGTTCCAAGGTCCTCCTATCTTTCACATGTGCTATTTTTTGTTCTTTTCACATCAGCCATTTTCATGGGAGTAAAAGTGACAGCTCACTGTGGTTCTGGTGGCTAATCCCATCTTTCCATGGCACCAGTGGGAATTTGAGGTCCTCTTTGGTGAAATGGCTATTCAAATCCTTTCTCCATTTTATGACTCAGTTTTGTCTTTTTCTTATTAAGTGGATGAAGTGTTGCAGATATTTTGGTTATTAGATTCTCACTAGATACATAGTTTCAAAAAATATTCTCCCTGTCAGCAGCTTATGCTTTTTTTTGGTATAGTCTTTTGACACATATATGTTTTTAATATTTATGAGGTCCCACTTATTTATTTTGATTTTTTGCTGTTTGTGCTTTTGTTATTACATTAGTTAAGCCATTGTGAAAAGTTTGGCCTCACACCAGAATGCCCCTGCATTTTCTTCTTTGATTTTATGATTTTAGTTTACATATTTAGGTCCTTCATTGATTTTGAATTTGTGTTTATAGACAGTGTGAGGCCTGGACGCTGCTGTATTTTCCCTGTGTAGAAACGTTCCAAACACTATTGAAGAGAGTCTGCTTTGCTCAACGAATGGACTTAGCGCCCTTGCCAAGGCATGAGGTATTTCGGGACTCTCAGTTTGGTTCCACTGCCCTACGCGTCTATAGCCAGGCCGTTCTGATTACTACAGCATGTTGGAAAACTTGGAAGTGCAAGTCCTACTTTGCTATTCTCTTTCGACACTGCTTTCACTATTCAGGGCCTCTCGCCATTCCACTTAAAGTTGAAGACTGGCTTTTCCATTTCTATATAGAAAACTGTTGGGATTTGATAGGGATTGTAGTGAATCTATAGATCACTTGGGGTAGAATCAGTATCTTAAAAATATTGTGTCTTCCGGTCCATAAACATGGAATATTTCCCACTTATTTACTTAAGTCTCCTTTAATCTCTTCCAGCTGTGTTGTATCATTTATGTTGTGTAGGTCCTTTACATCTTTGGTTAAATTTATCCTATCTTACTCCACTAGATATTATTGTAAATAAAGCCATTTCCCTAATGTCCCCTTCAGTTTCCCATCACTGGTGGTGGCAGTTACATAACTGGTGTCAACCTGAGAATATTAAGGGGTGAAGGGGTGGGGTTTAGCCTGTGAGTTGGGTCGCAGCTTGGTGACCTCATTTGGAGGCACTCTGGAGATAAATAGCTCACTAGAGGCCAGATCCACTCTTTCTGCTTCGTATTCCTGATGACAAGCCACACAGAGCTATGCTGATGGTGCCATAGCTCTGGAGCTGGAGGAGCCACGTGCAGACCCACAAGACTTTCCACCCACTGATCTTCCTGCATTCAGCATCATTGCATGGTTGCGTGAGTCAAAAGAGGAATTTATGAATAGTATCGACATATGGGGTAATATAGGACTTAGGGACTTGATCTGGACTGGGCTGGGATGTTTTCTTAATGTACAATTGCTCTTTGACATAAAGTTCTCTCTTATACACATATGAGTGTCTATGAATTTGTTTCTCTAGTCAACCCGGACTAACACAATGTTATATAGAAACACATTCAGCATTGCTCTTAATAGCAAAGATTAGAAATGCTTGAAGTACACACCAGTTGGGAGTAGTTCAACTATTTTATTACCAATTTAGTGGGTTTCATGCTAACCACTAGGTCGGTAGTTCAAAACCCCCAGTGCTATCTGCCCTATTGGGGTCCCTCTGAGTCAGAACTAACTCGATGACAGGGACTTGGCTTTATAAAAGACAGAAATGCAGCCAGTAAAATCCAGACGATAGGAAACTCCTGAAGACAAATGACTCCGTTTCTTCAATAAATAAACTACACCGAAGGTTTTTGTTTTCTAAACCAGGTGTCTTTATTACTTGCTAAATATTTTTCATTAGAAAAAAAGGTACTGGCACGCTAGCATGCAACTAACCCAGGCGTCCTCAAACTATGGCCCGCGAGCCACATGCGGCCCGCCAAGGACATTTATCCGGCCCCCTGGGTGTTTTTGCCCCATTTGTTTTTTTACTTCAAAATGAGATCGGTGCAGTGTGCAAAGGAATTTGTTCATAGTTTGTTTTTAAACTATAGTCTGGCCCTCCAATGGGTCTGAGGGACAGTGAACTGGCCCCCTGTTTAAAAAGTTTGAGGACCCCTGAACTAGACTGACCAGGTCTGCTCATCTCTGCAGCTCGGTGAGTGCCCAGTTCACTCACCAGCACATAACGAGGTAGTAATCATTACCTGAATAAATGGGTCAGTGAATTACTGAGACGATCTACACAGTACTGACTAGGTGATATGAAAAGCAAGAAATACTAGGAGGACCTAGAATAGAAGAAAAGTGGTGAGTGGTAAACATTTGTCTTGTAAGTTTTGTGGGCCTAACAAAAATGGAAAATCCTGGCCATCTGTTTTTTTCAATTGACTATATCAAGACTTTGACTTCGATGATTTTGACCTGATGTAGTCCTAGGCTTATTGCTACCTAGAGAAATATATCCCCTTTTATTAATGTATCTTAAATTTCTAAATGCCTTTATGATAAGCTTATGAAGAGAAATGCCCAACAGAAACAAATAGCTGTACCCCCCTTTTTTAATAAATAGAAGATTAAAACCCTCAATCCAATCACAATAAAAACTGACTTTCAGATAGCTTACCTACAAAACAGTGGGTTAAATAAATCTCTCATTTATACAGGGCACATTAAAAATACACCTCACTTACATTCCCTTTCCTATTTGAAGCTCCTAAGAAAGGTCTGGATAGTTATAGGAAGCAATTGAACAGCCATCCCAAAAGAACATATCATGTGGACACATCATTAACTTACCTAGCACAACCCTAAAGTCCTCCCCATCCAAGTGCAGCACCCAGGTGTTGGTGGTCTTGGACCTGTTCTCCAGATACTTCTTGAGACTTTTCCCATTGATTTCCAGGGTGTATTCATAGGCAAAACCACTGACAGCATCAATGTTGATGGTTGCTTTTGTCTTGGCAGCTCCAACACAGAAGGTTTCTTTGCCCACTAATTTGAACATCCATTCTTTTCTTATCTCTTCCTAAGTAATAAAACATAAAAGTTGGGGACAAATAAATGGAAGGCAATTTTAAGTTTAATTTAAGAAATACAATCAAAGTGAGCAATAGCAGCATTATTTCTATGCAATTTTATTAATCCCTAATGTCAAGGCTTTAGAAAATCAAGGCTGGTAAGTATGAATATTAGTTGTTATAGTCTATGAGTTCTCTAACTCTTCTTGGTTTGCACTTTTCCACAGAATGATGCAGGCCAAAAGCAAAGGGCTGGATCATAGGAGCAAAGCCCCAAATTCATAGGAGAGGCTCCGTGGACAAATCCGCCTTCTCTCCATACAGCGTTGTACGGAGTAACATTTTTTCCTACCTTTCCATCCACGTAGACCACACGTTTGCCTGACGTGGTCCCGTGTTCAAATTCAATCTTGTGGACTCCGTCACTTAGAGCAATGTCCCAAACAGCTACGAGATCCGTCATTTTTTCTAGGCTAAAGGGAGGGCTAGGGGAATCAAACAAAGTTAATTGTCGTGTGCCAAAATGGTAAGACAATGACTAAGCACTCCTTCTAAAGTGAAAATGACAACATTTCAAATATTCTAAAATGATCAAGTATGAGCGCGATGCCCTAGAAATCTGAGCACAATACCTGAACGTAGAATGATCTTACCCTCGTACTCACTCTGCCTTTAAGACACAAACTACGATCTGTGGGCAAACCGTCCGATAATTCCAAACAAAGTCACCTTACTAGTAATAGGATTAAGGATCTATCAGTTTAGCCTCAGTACTCTTCCAGGCTAGGCTGCAGAATCGTACCTGGGAAGGTCCCTAAGTCTTTACACCCTACCCCTCCCACCCTATTTGAAAAGCTTAATAATTGCTTTTCTCTTCTTCTTCCCAGATCTAGTCTCTCCAACACATGAGCTCTCCAAACTTCCCCTGTTGAGTGTAATGACTTGGGGCTTGCTTGAACAAGCGCTGATTGAGCAAGAGCAGTCATGGGTGGAGATGTCCTCCTACCATGGAGATAAAAACGATACGAAGAAATGTGATGGAAAATAGTAATTCTTGGCACTATCAAAGGAAAGCTTGTTTTGTTTTTGTTTTAAAGGCTTTAGTTTGCTTAAAAATGGCACCATGTAAACAAATACTTTGTGCATTATTCTAAGGCATGGGCTTTTAGCTTTCAGAGACCTAATGTTTATTACTGTTGTAATTAGCATATCCAACAGTTCACTAAGTTCCTGGGTGCCAGCCACTGTTCTGAGAGGTCCACATGAAGATCCTCACCAGGAGACGGGTGCTAGTATCCCTGTTTGTCAGACGAAATGGGGGCTCAGAGAGGCTAAAGGCATATGATGGGGCAGAGACAGGGTCTCAGTGTGTGTACTCCTCCCCGCGCCCTCCACCTCTGCGCAGCCTCTCTGAATCTGAGGTCGGAAAGGGACTGGGTCATTCTGAAGAAGGTTCCAGGAACTCTGTACAGGCAGGGCTTTGGAGCCCTCACATCCAGGCCCTGGGGGAAGGCGGTCGTGTTAGAAGGGTGACTCCCTCCGTGTCAAGTTCTAGCTCCCCCTGCCTCACACCCTGGGGTGTCCGGAACGATGCATTATGCAAGGTATCCCAAGCAGCCTGGATAAACCAGTCTCCTGAAAGATGACCACACTTTTGAACGTTTCCAAAGCTAACGTGTCTGCAGACAAGACATTTACCTTTCGTCATCTTCAAAGATTGGACTGTCATCTCCAGACGCCATGGCGGGCACAACAGCTTTAATCCAATTAGCAGCCAGGAAAGAAAAGCAGAATGGCAGCAAAGAAAGACTGAGGGCAGCAAAGAAGACATCTACAAAAGGGCTCCTAACGGTGCAAATCGGCTCTTCGATGCATGCAGTTTCAGATGAGACGCATCCACAGACAACAGAATTGCAATCTCAAATTTTCAGGGCAGGAGGAGTCAAATCTGTTTTCTTCTGATATGGACCTACAGTTTGTTTGTGTGTGTTTTTTTAAAGCATCTAGTGTTTATTTCAAATATGATAGCACACACAAGCTGGACTTGACCAGAGAGCTCCTCGGGGTCTCATGCTGCTTAAACTGAGGCCCAGGGCATATAGAAAACTCCAAGGTAAACAGGATGCATCTTCTAGAAGCACCATGGTGGTAATGAGTTTAAAATGCAATCCTGTATTACATTTCAGAAGGTTATATAATGGTAGAATATAATTTTTTATGTGTGTGGGGACGGGGGTGGAAGATTTCAAGCTGGTTTGCTTTTGAGTTCAGTAAACATGGCTCTGCTCAGCTCACAGTTAATTTACAGTGCCAATAATGAATCCACAAATGATCAGACTTGCTCAGCATCACTGCAGAGCCCCGGCGAGAACTGGAGCCAAGTACTCATGTCCAGTAAACTCGTCAGTAACAGGGCTGCAGGGCTAATTAAATCCTACTAAAATCAGATGTGATACATATGCACACGCACAGGAAACCTTCCACGCTTGGAGATCTAGGATTAGTAGTTGTAACCCTGCTAAATTATAATTGGCTCAACTACTTTCTGCTCCTCGGCTCTGCCCCAGCCCAGCCCTCTCCTTATTTAGGTGCTTTCTTACAGATACTCAAGGGTGCTCCCACCGCTTTAAAACAGGAGATTGCTGTACTTCTGGCTGCAAACAGCTGTGGCCACAATTTGTTAAAAAAAATATACTAGTGAAGATTAGAAGCCACCCAAAATGAAAAACTAAGTTTTAAAAATCAAATGCAGTGAAGATTTAAAACCATTTGCATTAAAAATAAATCCCTCTTTGCTAAATGTTTATGGTGGTACAGACTTGTGGATGTCTCTAAAAGACGGCCTAGGGTATCTCTTAGCAAAGTGGAGGGTGTCCTGTAACTACAGAGAAAGAGAGTACAGCGCAGCAGAGTAAAGCAGGACCGCATAGCACAACCTTTGGCAAGACATCCTTTGGACAGCACAGTGGACGTAGGGATGTCATTCAAAGTTTGCTCTACAACTCCAAGCGGCTCTAGAAGGGTTAGTAAAGCAACTGTCCAATCAGCGTCAGATACCACTAATCACATGAAGATAAGCCATGGTATCATCTTAATTATAAGTTTCATATCGAGATGTAAAAGGCAACACAATAATCATATTGAGAGAGAAGATCAAGGTTATATTAAAAAAAAAAAGGTTCCTCTAAATCAGCGGTTCTCAACCTGGGGGTTGAACGACCCTTTCACAGGGGTCGCCCAATGCATCAACAGTAGCAAAATTACAGTGATGAAGTAGCAACAAAAATAATTTTATGGTTGGGGGTCACCACAACATGAGGAACTGTATTAAAGGGTTGTGCGGCATGAGGAAGGTTGAGAACCACTGCTCTAAATAGTCAACATCCATTTATACATTCAGTAACTGATTATGGGGTATCTAAAAGAATAGAACATTTTCCTTCTCAAAAACTTGGATAGTGTATGTGATCGTTTGGAAAGGAACTGTATACAGTATGATCAGAGTAAAAGCTGAAGCAATTATCTGGCAAATGTGATGTATCCATAGGTGGTAAATCAAATTCCTTTCATTTCCACGGGTGGGGAGATGACACCAGAAACCTTTCACATGTCTTCAAAGAAAGCTGTTTTAGTATCTAGTGATTTACCATCAGCATAATCTCTTAAAACCCCTTCCCTAGCAACCGTACGCCCTTGACGCATCAGACCACTACAACCAAGTTGTTCACAAGTGTGTGCAAGCATGTCTAGTGTGTGCTTATTCCAGCACTGAACTCTACCTTGATGTGGGGTTAACTGGGTCGGGGACCACACTAGTTGGTTCAAGCTACCCCGGAATCGGTTTTCTCTTGCTTTTACGGAGGAGTTGTAAGCAATCACTGAGATGCTGACTTCCCATTTCAGCGAAAGGGAACTTAAGACAAGACACTGATTGGATCTCCAACCAGTGCGCCGACATGGTGTGGCCGGCCTTGCACAGCTCTGGGCCCTCTGAGCAGGCAGTCAACTCTCTCCTGGGCCATCATCCCCAAATGCGCCTGGAGGAATAGAATCCAGAACAGCTTCTCTGGTGGCTGTATGGCAATGTTTTTCATAAGACTGGTGGACTTATTCTACGCAAATAACTATGTTCAAAAACGCAGAACGAAGGAGACTCAACACACGGTTCCTTTTTGTAGCTGAAAACTGAAAAGTTGCCGACCGCTCCCCATTAGGTAATCGATGAAGTGAATTACAGCCCGTCACTCAATTAACCGAGCGTCCAGCCCCTGCCGGGCACCGAGGATTGATGTGACCATCAACTTGGCACAGCCATCGCACAGCCAATCAAAAGAACGTTAAAATTAAAAACACAAAACCACCATTTTAAAGCTGTGGCTAACCACGCGTGATGCATTGTCCGTGAACGAAACCGGGTTACAAAACTTCACGTTCCAGGTTTTGCAAAACCAAGCCGCCCGGCGGGTGCTGACGGGGGTGGGGCAGTGCCCGTCTGCACGTCCCTGCGGTGGTCTCGGGGCGAAGCGACCGGGCTGACTTCCCCCCGCCCCCCAGGGGCCAGGCTGAGTGCGATCGGAGGGAAAGGCCCGGGGTCGGGGGGCCGGCGCG
>NW_022103913.1:8598522-8600581 GCF_000313985.2 Echinops telfairi
GCCGCGCCGCAGCCGCAGCCGCAGCCAACCGAGCCGGCCTCCAGGCGCCCGGGCACCGAGTGGTAAGACGGGACCCCGCGCCCGCTCACAGCGCTGGGGCAGGTGGGGCACTCTGCGCCATGGACCGGTTTGCTCCTTGAAAAACCAGAACTCTCTAAGGTAGGTAGGAGGCCTCCTAGATGATGTAGCCCCTGCCGACTTGGCTTTGATCTTCAAGGACTTTAAGCCCCATCCTCCCCCCACCACCCCCCCCACACACTTGTATGCACCTTCTCTAAATGAATTTCCGTTTTGTGTTGAGATTACTCTTCAAATACTATTCTTATAGACAACTCTCTGACCCCCCTAAGTCTAAGATTTGCAGTGTCCGGAATTCTCCTTCCCAGTCCTTTTCAAATGGTGTAATTGTGTGTGTATGTATGTTTGTTTCATGTGTGACTTATTCCTGGACTGAAGCCCTGGCCGCTGGGGACCATTTCTGCTTGGCTTACTCTTGATGGCTGCCGCCCACATGTGCACAGTGCAGGCTCCCAAGGGAAAACAACAAACTAGTGTTATGAAGTTGATTCTGAATCCTGCAGGCCCTTGTGGGCCTCATTGGAGCTATACTCCCAGGTGTTCAGTGGATGGGCTTTGGGAAGGTGATTGCCACAACCTCCAAACTTTCCGTTAAAAACTGAGCAAGTGAACCTTTTGCACCACCCAGGGCCTCCAGACACAGTTCCATGGCCATGGAGTTGATTCCAGCTCCCAGCAGTGACCCAGTATAGGGTGTCCAAGGCTGTATCTTGACAAGAACAGACTTGTAATGCATTTCGGCTCATTCTTCAAGGGCTGTCCTGGACACCCTTCTGGTGGGTTTGAACCACCAGTCTTGAGGTTAACCGTCCAATTGGCTACCCAACAGTGCCATTAAGGGCTCCTTCCAGAGTCATCGCCAAACCCAAACCAAGCTCACTGCCATCGAGTCGATTTGGACGAATTGGAGCCCTCTAGGACAGGCCGGAACTACCCCTGTGAGATTCTGAGACTGTGAGTCTACAGGAGTAGAAAGCCCCATCTTTCTCCCCCGGAATGATTGGTGGTTTTAACTGCTGACATTGCGGTTAGCAGCACAACCCAAACTACTAAGTCCTTAGTCTCATAGCAGGCTCTAAATAAATATTTGCTGACTGAGGAGATGACAATCCTGAGTTACTGAGCCTAGGACCAAGAAACCCTGGCCAGGGAACAACCCAAGGTACTACTTAATGAAGTATCAGGTTTTCTTGTAAAATCGGAGGATCTGAATACCATTTACAAGACCCTTAAGTCATTATTGATTGATTGCTGAATGTGTGCCTTAGATATTGATCCTTGTCTTCCGTTGTCCTAACAGGCCAGAGATGACTTGAGGATCAGTCAAAAAAGTTACTTCAAAAGCATAGGAACCTTTATTAAACAAAGATCAAAATGCGAAGCAATCGGTGGTCAACATAGCCTCCATGTAGGTCTATACGCTTCTGAAAGTAGTGTTTCGCGCCAACTCTTCTGCAGAGAACTCTGTTCGTTGTTTGACACCACGTCAAAATGATAGTGTTGGCATCCTCTGGGGGTACTCAGATCATGTTCCTTTTACATACTATTTTTGGGGACCAAGAAGAAACTGGAAGGACCAGACCAGGACTGGAGGGTGGCTGGAGGGAGCTTTGCCAACAGTATTCTCATGACAGCACTCGCTGCCCTGGAAGAATGAGCTGAAATGCTTTGTCGATGGGCAATATTTTCTTGGTCTTTCCTCACCAAACACACTTTTCAATGACAATAAATCATTTTATTGGGGGCTCTTATAGCTCTTATAACATTCCATACATCAATTGTATCAAGCATATTTGTACATATGTTGCCATCATCATTTCCGAAACATTTTCTTTCTACATGAACCCTTGGTACAAGCTCTTCTTTTTTCTCCTCACTCCCCAACTTTACAATTTTCTTGAAGTTTCTTCATAAGAAGACCCGATCATTGTTCTGTGTGCTTTGGAAAAAAATCTTATCAAGGTTACCTCTCTTTTTTTTT
>NW_022103913.1:8601914-8624243 GCF_000313985.2 Echinops telfairi
CAGGCCCACCCCTGTGGAGGGATGAGACAGCAGTCTGGCAGCAAGGATCTGACTTCCCCCCACACAAGTGCCTTGCCAGCCCTAGCCCCTTGTGACTATTGACCACGTGTTCCAGGAGGAGGCGCCAGCGTTTCAGAAAGCAGCTCAGGCTTGTGGCCCTGCTTCAGACCAGGGCCTTAACCACAGGCTCCGCCTGCAGGCCAGGAGTCGTGGCGGCAGCTCCTCCTGGTCCTGGGACCAGGGCAGTTACGTAGGAGGGGAAAAATCTCGTTGATTTCAGGGGAAAATAGAATTTGGTTTGCGTTTGCTGGAGAGAGAGATTTGGAGAGGGCACGCCAGTTGAAGCAAGACCTTTTTTCTTTTTCTAATTTTGCCTTGTTTATTTTGAGAAAATACTAAAATATAGAAAAGTACTGAAAAGAATATCCAATTAGCCGCCACCCAGAATTGACCGTAATAAAAATGCTGGTTGACAAGCATTTTAATGGAAGAAATATTATAAGAAAAAATAATTGTGCAAATAAAGCCCTATTTGGCTCTCATTTCCAGTCTCCTAACTCTTTCTTCATCCCCAAAGGCTCCCCTCCCCCATGGATCTGATGTGTTTCCTTCCGAGGCCCCCTTCTGGGGTTATGAACATGAGTAAATGTTGAGGGCACAAAGCAGTGCGGTTTTCAATTTATGTATGAGCGGGACCAGGAATGGCACCTGGAAACTTGCCTGGGAGTAGAGTTGTAATGAGTTGATGGCCTTTGGAATTCGTGTTCCCATTGTCATTACTTTGATCATACCTGTCACATGGTGGGCAGCGTTCCAGGGATTGCGGTCATCAACCATGGGCAGCACCCACCGCTCCTTCCCACTCATGGACTTACCTGCTAGGAGCGGAGGCAGGCACAACACGGAGCAAACAGGTGCTGGCAGCAACATTTCTCCTCAGCCAGCAACCAAGTCTCTCCACTGTCAGCTTCTCAGCCACATGGGCCCTTAACCTCTGCCTCCATGGGCCAGGAAGCCAGCCTGCTGCTCTGCCTCATGGGCTCTTAGTCTCCTGTGCTGCTCTGTGCGGTCTCAGTCGCCTTGCCTCAGCTCCTGGTCTCTGCCTCTGCACTTTCAGACAGAGATCTCGAACGTATTCCACCAGTGGCCCCTCTTCTGATGGTTCTGAGATGCCGCACCTAGCATAATTTTGAAATTCTGAAATAGATAACTGATATGCAGATAAGTGAAATAATTACAAAGTGTAATTGGTGCAAATACCAATCTGAAAGTAGAGCAGATACCCATTGTAGGCAGTAATGTGTTAAGTGTGACCCCCATGGGCCTGCGTTCAGATTCTGGCTCTGGCACGTACTAGCTCTGTAACAAGGCAGGTCATTCCCCCGGCTTCTATTCTCTCATGTGTCCATAGGTAAAATAAAGATAAGATAATAATAGTACTTGTATTAAGGTTGTTGTGGAGAGCTCATAAGTAAGAAAATGAAAGTGCTTAGCACAGTTCCTGATATTGTGTAAGTCCTCAATAAGAACTAGTGCCATTCTTTATAGATCCTAGAATATTTGTCATTAATTCATATATTTGCCCAAACTACCTGCTTATTGTCCCTGACATTGGAAAGTAGCTACGGAGGGTGACTATCCCTGCAGAAATCTGTCAGATTTAGCAGTAGAATCTGACACTGCCTCCTTACCATTAGCCAGGGCTGGGCTGGTGGCAAGGAGTCCTGGGGCACAGTGGGTAAGCACTGGGTTGCTAAGCAAAAGGCTGGTGGGTTGAGAAGGAGGAGGCAGCTGCATCCGTAAGGATTTCCAGCCTCAGACCTTAGGGAGCAGCCAATTCTGCCCTGTAGGGCCCCTATGAGTCAGAATCAACATCAGTAGGCTGTGCTAGGTACTGGATCAATCTTAGTCCATGCCCCCATGAGTTACCTGCTAGGAGGCAAAACCAAAACAAAGGCAACAAATATATTAATGTCATAGAAGATTTTATGTCTAAAGGATTTGAGTTGAAGGATCTTCAAGAATTTACCACCAAATGCCATTCATATTTGATCTACTCTGTTGAGGGGAGAAATCTGATCGTCCTACACCCAGGAGAAAACGTGTGAGTCAGTCTAGAAATGAAGACGTGAGTTTCCATTGTGAATGAAGGCTGCATTCTGTACTGCGGCGGCGAAGCACAAAGGGAAGCTGAGCCGACGATCTGTTCCGGAGCTCAGCTTACACGTCACCTCATCGTGGAGACCCGGCACGCCCCTCCGCTCCCTCCCGACCCGGCACGCCCCTCCGCCCCCTCCCCTCAGAGCACTGAGAACCCGCCCTCATAGTTCTTTTCTATTTCTCCCCTTGACTGGAGTGTAAGCTCCGTGAGTGCAGGAAACACACTAGTAACTCAAATCTAGTTCCGTCTCAGTACATACCAGGCACTCAAAACATTTTTAAATGAATGAACAGTAAAGGAGCATTTAGAACCATTAGAATTCATGATGGGTGTGTGAGGTCCCTAGGACATTCTTGAGACTGATGTAGCTGGATCATGAGTTAAAGGTGGCATTTGTGTAGGGAATCTTTGCCTGTGCTAGAAAGGTCTTGGTGCTTCATAAGAAGGGAATTCCTTTGCAGCGGTTCTCAACCTGTGGGTTGCGACCCCTAGGGGGTGTAACGACCTTTTTACGGGGTTGCCCAATTCCTAACAGTAGCAAAATGAGTTACGAAGTAGTAATGAAAATAATTTTATGGTTGGAGGTCACCACCACATGAGGAACTGTATGAAAGGGTCATGGCAGGAGGAAGGTTGAGAACCACTGCTCTAGTGGGTGGTGCTATAGAGCGTTCTTCGCCCCTCTGTTGGCCACAAAATCCAGGAAGGGTCTACTGTTAGAAAACGGGTCATACTGTGCCTTGAGGGTTCTAAGGGCACTGCTGGTTACTCATCTAGCATCCTTTCCACTCCTCTCCCTTACAGGACCCTGGTTTTACACAAGTAGCCCTATTTCCACATTGTAACACCTGTGCCTCAAGCAGCCCAAGCCCCATTGCCAGTTCCAGTTATGTTCCCGGTCCCTTCTGACTGGGTCCCCCCCTTCTGACCTGGTCCTCTACAAGTGTCAGCCACCTGCATATATTCTAGGCAGTTCTTTGACCTCATTGGCTCAATAAACTAGAAGGAAAGCGTTTAGATGGGAAAGAAAGTATGGGGTCCTGAGTCCTCTGGACTGACAGTTGGATAACCATGTTAGTATGAGTTTCAAACCTTCTATGTCTACAGCAGAGCAAAGACTAATAGAAACTGGGTCCTTGATAACTTGTTGCACCACTGAATTAACCAATCCCAAAGTTTGCCTTCCCTCTGGATTTCCTGTTTTGTGAGATAATCAATTTCTGTTTGGCTTTAGAAAACAGAATCAAATTTTGTATTACTTGCAGCTTTGCAGCTGTATCCTAAAGTATCTTAAATGACTCAAGGATTGTTGGTCATAATTAGGACAGCTGAACTTAGAAGAGTGGGCAAGTCACACTATAAACCTGGGAAAGGCAAGTGATGAGATCCTTTGGGTTTTGGGATTTGAAAAGGAAAACCTTACCAGCATTGCTATTCACCCAGGAACACAAAGGGTAGGGAGGGGGGACAAGTTTGCATGAGGCAGGCGCAGAGGTCAAGTTCACAGTGGCCTGGTCTACCTGGAAAAAGGGAGAGTATGGTACTGAAAGAACTGAAATCCAAGAGTTATCAGCCTGCCGTTACTGATGTTCCCTCATTGATTCCTGTTCCCCAGTGGAGGACCTGCACCAGACACAGATTTATCTTGTGACCAATTGAAGAAGGGGCTGTCAGCAGCGACACTATGTGGTTGAAATATGTAATTACAGTGGGCAGATTAATTTCAGGTCTTGTGGGTGTATGGAAGTTGGCTTACCCCCAAGATTTTTTTGGAAAATTATTTAAAAACAAAAAAGTAAAACCACTGGCACTGAATTGGTTCTGACTCACAATAGCCCATATAGGGTTTCTGAGCTTATAATCCTTCCGGAAGCAGAGACGATTCATCTTTCTCCCAGTGGAGCAGGTAGCTGGTGGACTTGAGATTCCGCTCATGAGTTTAGCTGTCCAACGCTTACTTGAAGCCACGAGAGCGCCTTAAAAATTACTTAACCGGCTATCAAAA
Source organism: Echinops telfairi (assembly GCF_000313985.2). Taxonomy (NCBI): domain Eukaryota; kingdom Metazoa; phylum Chordata; class Mammalia; order Afrosoricida; family Tenrecidae; genus Echinops; species Echinops telfairi. Next base: position 8,606,081 of record NW_022103913.1, read on the forward strand.
GATATAGCGTCTGGGGTGTTAAAGGCTTGAAGGTAAACAAGCGGCCATCTAGCTCAGAAGCAACAAAGCCCACATGGAAGAAGCACACCAGCCTGTGCGATCATGAGGTGTCGAAGGGAACAAGTATCAGGCATCATCAGAGCAAAAAATCTTACCATAGTGAATGAGGGGGTGGAGTGCGGGGTGGAGACCCAAAGCCCATTTGTAGGCTACTGGACATCCCCTTACAGAAGGGTATCAGGGAGGAGACAAGCCAGTCAGGGTGTGATGCAGCAACGATGAAAAATACAACTTTCCTCTATGTTCCTAAATGCTCCTCCCCCTCCCCCCACTATCATGATCCCAATTCTACTTTGCAAGTCTAGCTAGACCAGAGGATGTACACTGGTACAGATAGGAACTGGAAACAAAGGGAATCCAGGGAGGATGATCCCTCAGGGGATACTGGGAAGGTAGAGGGAGGGTGGGTTGGAAAGGGGGAACCGATCACAAGGATCTACATGTGACCTCCTCCCTGGGGGAAGGACAACAGAAAAGTGGATGAAGGGAGATGTTGGACAGTGCAAGACATGACAAAAGAATAATTTATAAATTATCAAGGGTTCATGAGGGAGGGGGTAGCGGGGAGGGAGGGGGGGAAATGAGGAGCAGATGTCAGGGGCTTAAGTGGAGAGCAAATGTTTTGAGAATGATGAGGGCAATGAATGTACAAATGTGCTTTACACAATTGATGTATGTATGGATTGTAATAAGAGTTGTAAGAGCTCCTAATAAAACGATTAAAAAAATTACTTAAGCCTCTGATTATTTGAAAACGGCGAGCAGAGACTCCAGTATAATTTGAATTTATTAATCTGAGAAATAGAAGATTGAGCTAATCTTTCTGTTTTTAAATCATATTTGTACCCCAGGTGATTCTAATGGGCAGCCAGCGTTGAGACCCATTGGTATGGGATGGTTCCTATGACCGCCTATAATCTACTTTCTGCACTAGCACATCTACTGATCACACCTATCACATTGGACTTTAATTTTTCGTGTATGCTAGCGCGCTAACTAGAGTACCTCCAGTCGGGCAAGTCTGCATTTCTGGGAGCCTAAAGTAGACCCTGACACCACCTAGGGATTTGGAAAATGTTGAATGGAATAGTGAGTGTCATCAATATTTACTGAAAACAAGCAAACAAAACCCTCACTGCCATCCAGCAAGTCAATTCCGACTCATGGCGATTCTATAGGGCAGGGTAGATTGACCCCTGTAACTCTTGACGGGAGTAGAAAACGTCATCTCTGCCGCAGAGCGGCTGGTGATTTCGAACCAGTGACCCCGCGGTTAGCGGCCCAAGGCGTAACCATTAAGCTTACTAGAGCCTTCCAAAAGCCGGGCACAGCAGCCCTCAGCCAGGTGCAGAACAGAGAACAGGGTGACTAGTCGTCCTAGCACCGACGCCCCGCGCGAGTATTTCTGACGTCATCGCGGTAAGGGACGCACCAAGTACGTGACTGACTGACTGCCTGCGAATCGGCACAGGGTTGGGAGTGCGCGCGGGCGTTGACGCGCGTGGTTCCCTCCGGCAGGCCCCGCCCCAGCAGCGGAGCCAATCAGAAGTCGCTAGGCGGGTCCAACTTCCAGCGATGCCCGAGAGAATCGCTGGCCGCGCTCTTTGCGCCTCTTCGCACTCGGGTTCGATTGGCTGGCCTCCTGGGGCGTCCGTAACGGTCACGGAGGCGGGGCCGGAGACCGCCGTGCCGGCTGGGGCTGGGCGGGCTCTCAGTGGGCGGAGGCGGCCAAGGAAGGTGAGTGGCTTTGGGGTTTCACAGGCGCCAGGCGAGGGCCCCTGAGTGAAGTACTCTCAGAATTGGCCTCACCTGGGTCCTGCTAGCAGGCAGACTGTTTCCAGCAACCCTTGCCCCCCCCCCCCGCCTCCGGGAGGAACCCCTTGGGGTGAGTTTGCACTAATTCATTCAAACCTGGTTCGAGCCCAGGTTCCGCCGTCCACTGTGTCCCTTTAAGCTGGCAGTCCTTGTGTTAGCGTGGTGGCTGTGCAGGCTGGAGGAGGCCGGTCGTGTAAAAGTTAGCACGATACCTGAGATTCTCAGGTGCTGCTGAAGGGGGTCGCTGGAACGATCCTGAGGGGCTGCAGAAGCAGACACCTACACTTCATCCCGGAGTATGGACTATCCTGCAGACGTTTCTCATTTTCACGGGGGCCCTGAGTAATTCCCGCCCCCGCGAAAAGGGAACTAAGTTTGGGAACCTGCGGTCTAGCTTCACAGATCCATCCGACTTCACCGGAGCGGCCCGCTCCTCTGTAGAGCCGCCAGTCACGGAGACTTAGAAGGTTCTTGCTTGACAGGTAAAGACTCCGAGCAAAAGGCGGCGGTGTACGGAGGGGGAAGGTGAACATCCCTTTCTCCGGCTTATTGGGCGCATTCCAGAATCAGGGCGGTTTCGGACTTTGTGAGAGACCTGCTTTCATTATTTTAAGAAAATCAAAGAGTAGAAATGTCAGAAAGCTGAGACATGGAACATAGAGACCCGTCAGAAAGGGTTTCTACTGCCCCTTTCTGACCATGACCTTATTAACACAATGTAGGCGCTGCCCATACTGGTCTCAATCTTCTACTAAGTCCCCCCCACCCCCACTCACCTACACTCTCCCCCTTCTGATACTGTTGTGTAGAGTGGGGCGTTCTGGGGAGGAGGTGCCTTACAAATAGGGTTTTGCTAGCAGCTTCTATTTCAGTGGGGGCACAGTTGTTCCAACCCTTTGTGTAACAGATCATTCTGGGGCAGAATGGTTTTCCGGGGAAGATATCCAATAAGCCATCTCCTTAGATTCAATGGCAAGTTGGTATATTTTTGGAAGAGATTTTGCATTTAATAAAGAATGGAGAATTTGGAAGCAGTACAGATTTCATTTATCACAGCAATGTGAAATACACAGTCAAGGACTTTGAGTTGCTTGAGGAAGAGCACTTAATTGCCATGTTCTTTAATTTCCTGATTTTCCACAAAAACCAAACCAAACTCATTGCTATTGACTTGGTTCCAACTCATAGTGACCCTGTAGGACAGAACTGCTTCCAAGCTGTAAACTTTTCAGGAACATAAAACCTAATGTTTCTCCTGATTCTACAAAAAAGTGGGGGAAGGTTTTACTATATGGTGAAAACTACAGAGTTTTAACTTAAAAGGGCAATTTGACCAAAGGACCCTTGGGAAACCTGGACAGTGCCAGACGATACAAAAGTGTTTTGCTTTTTGAGGTATGGCTTTCTGTGTTACATACCAACCACCTTAAGCCCCCTCACATACATTCCACCCCCAAACCTCTCAGTTCCCGTTCCCTACTCCCATGAAACTAAAACTATGACTTATGGAGGCAGTATTCTTGGTCTTTTCCAAGTTCCAGATGTCATGTTAGAGTCTAGAGTGAGAGAAGGATTAGAGGAACTGACTCTTGGCTGAACACAGTCACTGGAGGGTTTGGTCATAGTTGGAAAAGAGATAGTCTTTGCCCGTTTGTATTCAGTGGGAGTTTGTCTGAGAGTGCTTATTTTAGTACACATGCAAAGGAGAATATGGTATGCTTGGATCCAAAGGTTAGCTGATCCTTTAACCATCAATGCTTGGATTCCCAAGAGAAATTTTTCCAACAAATTGGGAGAGGAAAGACCGAACATTGTAGTGAGTCATGAGGCTGTTAGCAGTTACTTGAGTAATGCCAGCTTCAGATGGGGGTATCCGAACCACAGTGCTCTGGGATGAACACAAGACGATTTTATTGGAGGTTGAACATCTCAAGATTTTGATCTGCTTATCTTATTGGAACCTAGATGAAGATCAAGTGTTGGACCTGAGAGCCATTGGGTTACCATTCCATCCAGATCGACTTGAATGAACAGGTGAAAAGTACAGAAGGAATCGGCTGTGAGGTATGTCCGATGTGACAAGACGACTCTGTAATGTCAAGACCAAGGTCAGAAAAGATCTCATATATATTGAATACTGTACCAGGTAGCTATCCTTTTGACAGCATGGGAATCCATTTAAAAATAGTTTCCAAAAAATATTTTCCTAGGCACTACAATTACTCTTGCTCATTAAAAAAAAACAACCAACTTTTTGACCCCTAGGGTTTCTTGCCTTTCTTTTACTTACAATTTATCTGAGGAAGTGCCAGGGCCATTTAATCTATGTATCTCCCACAGTCTAGCATTGCTGAATGCTTGTGCAGGCACCATTTGAAATGTTTCTCTGCCCTTGATAGTTCCTGCCAATTGGCAGCTGAATTGGAGACTGCATGGACTCACATTGAGTTCCTTTTACAGTCCTTTAAACGATAATGGGAAAGCCCACGCCATTGTTGTGTGCCATTGAGACTCTTCTGACTCATTGCAGCCCCATGTGACAAAGTAGAGCAGCTTTCAAAAGAGAACAATGTATTTGCATCAAGTGCTTTTTAGATGATCTGGTTAAAATATAATTTAATCTCTGTGTGTGTGCTTGTGCTTGCGCATGTATGTGTAAAGCCCAGAACATTTTATTTCTAGAGGAGGAGCTTATAGGATAGGCATGTATGTGTAAACCCCAGAACATTTTATTTCTAGAGGAGGAGCTTATAGGATAGGCTTTATTTTAAGGATTCTTGCAACCAACTTTCTAGGAATTCATAAAAGTTTTGACACAGCGTGTGACCTAAATTGGCTTACAAGAATAATGCATTCTTTTAAATATAGCATCTTTTAATTGCCCCCCCCCCTTTTTAAATTTAGGCAATTCAGACTTTTTTATTACCAACTTTGACTGCTTTTCATTCTACATAAGCAACTATGTCTCCAGTAACTTCTAAAGCCCAGGATCTCAGTGAGTCATCAGACAGATGCATGACCGAAAAACAGGTAAACGTGAAATATTTTAAATCAATGATTTTCTGATTATGTGCCAAACAATACTAGTTCTGCAAAATATGAAAAATGTTACCGTTAAATAATGTTTGAGGAACAGATTTTGGAAAATGCTGGTTTAAAGACTATTAAATGCTTTCAGTACTCAGACTCTTCATAAGATAGTTTCTAAAGGGAAGGTTTAGTGTGGTGGTACAAATGGTTACGTGCTTGGCTGCTGGTGGAGACGAAGGTTGGAGGTTCGGGTTGACCTCCTGGGTCTGTGGGAGGAAGACCTGGCAATCTTGGTAAAGACTCCAGCCAAGAAAACACTGTGGACAGTCTACTCTGTCACATGAGGTCACCATGGGTCAAAAGAGACTGAATGGCATGTAACAGCATTTCCTGCTTATTTAACACTAGTTTGATGAATGTTTTGTTGAAAAATATAATTCCCAACTGTTTTCAAAATTTACAATGTATTGTTTTCTCTTAACATACAAGGGTACCAGGGAATAGGATATGCATTTTGATCTTTCATAACCTAGGACCTCGTTATTTATTTGTTTTTATGTGCATGGTAGACAGCCACTGAGAGACCCACGTAGAACTGTGGCTACCAGTGATCATTGTCGTTCTCAGAAGATAGGTAGACTCTGGGATTAGCAGGCACCAGCATAGATAAGGGAAGAGAAGTGTAGGAGTATAGGAAGAATAGCAGAAAGGAAAAATGCCAGCAATCCAAAAGAAGGATTTATTTGGCACTGTGAGCAATAGTGCTATCAAAGAATCATTAATCTGTTTATTTTGTGTGTGTGTGTGTGTGTGTTGAAAGGTCCATTAATGTCTGAGGGCAATACTTGTATGAGATGTAGAGAGTAACACTGGCATTTGTTGTTTATTGTTTTCCTCTTATTGTTGCGTTTTTATTCATTTACTGCGGAGAGTTAGAGCCCCTTCTCTGGTTTAGAATGTAGGTTTACCATTAGCGTCAGGGGCAGGAGACTTGAAAATGTCTGTCTTTAGAATGATCATACTAGAATCCGTTATCTCGATGGGCAGCCCTGGTAGTGTAATGGTTACACATTGGGCTGCTAACCACAAGGTCAGCAATTTGAAACCAACAGCTGCTCTGAGGGAGAAAGATGAGGCATTCTACTCCCACAAAGAGTTACCATCTCGGAAACCCATAGAGGCAGCCCTGCCCTGTCCTTACAGTGTGGCCGTGAGTCAGAATGGACATGGTGGCAGTAAGTTTGGTTTGGGCTTTACCTAAGTTGGAATTGGCTCTGACTAGACAGGTGTTTTGATTTTTCTGGGTGACCTTCATCATTATTAAAGTGACGTTTGTTCCTGACCACCCATTCTTGCTTTACTATTTTACAGCTGTTCTAAGCAGGGCTTCCTCAGGTTCAGATAAATCTAAAGTGTTAGGTCCATTTAGCTCAGTTCCAAGAGTGTTTTGTTGTTTTATTTTAGTCCATTTAGAACCTACACCATGAATACTCTGGAATTGTATGTGTAAAATATAATGATTTTTGTTTATTTACATCTGCTGGTTTTGTTTTAAAAAAAAACACAATCTATTTGTGAAATGTAATCACTGTGTGCTTAAAAATGCTTACATTTTGAGAGCACCTTTTGGAGAAAACGTGTCATTTGAACACGAAATTGGAATTACATGCAGGAAGGCATTTCTTCACTTTGCAGCTTACCTGCCCCCTTCTCTGTGTAATGACAGCAAGAAGAAGCGGAATGGGAAAACATCAACTTGCTGCTGATGACCCACGGGTTGAAATCTTTGTCCCTAGTCAGAAGAACTGATCTCAGAGGTAACCAGACCCTGGCCTGCCTCCTTAAGGTGTAATCTTAAATCTTTTGCTCTTACCGTTCTTTTTACTACCTGTATTACATTAAACAATATTATTATAGAGCTTATCGTTTTTGACAAGCAATCATCACAAAGGATGAGAGAGAATTTTAAAGCGCTGGTGGCAGACACAGCACGTCAAGAGAACATGATACGGGAGCTGATAGAAGCGAATCAGCAGCTTAAGTAAGAAAATGGTTGCAGTCTCTTGTGAAATGTTTGCGTGTAAACAGTCTGAAAATAACTTCCTTGAAAAGAATCCGGAGATAATACTATTTTGATTAAGTATCAAATTATAACACTTTGAATAATAGTGAATTGCCTGGCAGTCATTTCGCCTTAGGTGTCTTGTATTGGCTTGTGTTGTAAGACAGTTTGAAAATTGCAACCAAGTTTTAGAAAGCGGTGTGGTTGTTAGCTGGGTCTGTAGCTTTGATTTTTCTGCACGACTAAGGGAAGGCATCGTGTGTCTGTTAAATTAGAAACGAGCTTCAGCTGGAACAGAGGCGAGCCGCAGATCAGGAGCAGCGAGCTAATGACTTGGAACACATTATGGAGAGTGTGAAATCCAAAATTGGTGAATTGGAGGATGAATCCCTAAGTAGAGTTTGCCAGCAGCAGAATCAAATAAAAGATCTTCAGAAAGACCACATGGCTTTACAGGTACTGTAAAGTTATATATTTTCCTAGATGATGGTTAATATTAAAATAGCCGTCAAGATACAATATATGCTTCAGTATAAGCCAACCGGAATATCACCTTGCTGAGGCACCTAATTTTACCACAAAAACTGCATTAGAAACGTGCTGAAAAACTTGGTCATATACATGAGTATATACAGTAACTTGTGACTTCCCTGTGGCTTTATTCAGTGGTCCCTATCTTACCTGGGGAGTCCCTGGGTGGGTGCAAAAGGTCACTATACTAGCCCGCCAACCATAATGGTGGGAAGTTTGTGTCCCCCGGTGGTGCCTTGGGAGGAAGGCCCAGGTACCAGCTTCTGACAAAATCAGCATGGAAATCTCTGTGTATCAGTTTCATGTGCTTTGACTCACACGGGGTGGCCAGGAGTCAGAATCAACCTTTTTTTAATCCTCATAGTTTTTAAAGAAGTTTGTTAGACTCCCATGAAGTGTGTGAATCTCCCATAAGGATCATCTTTTTCTCCTTAGATTTCTGTCCCATTTTGTGTATACATTTTGAGATTATGCCTTTAGGTACAGAAGAATTTTAAATTGTTATACTCCCTGTCAATTTAAGCCTTTTATCGTAATGGAGTGCCTCTTCCTGTCTCTTTGGATCTTTGTCTGTTATCAAGATGTAAACTTTCTCTTTGTCAGGATGTTTGCATGGTACATACTTTTCCATCTGTTTATTAAAATTATTTTTACTGTTAAGATATGCACAGCAAAAACAGTCACCAATTCAACATTTCTACATGTACAATTCAGTGACATTGATTACATGCGTCATGTTGAACAAGCATTGATATCCTTTTCCAAAGTATTCTACCTTCTATGTCTTGTCATCCGTTATGTCTTGTATTAGTTTGTGTTGTAGACATTTTAAATATTGAAACCAATTTTAGAAAGCAATTTGGTTGTTAGCTGGATATGTTGATTTGATTTGTCCTTAATACTAAGTGAAGGAATTGTAGGGTCTCTTAAATTAGAAACAAACTTCAGCGGAACAAAGGTGAGCTGCATGTCGGGAACATTAAGATAAACTGTGCCCACTAAGCAAAACTCCCTTCTCTCCCTCCCTCCGACCCCTGGGAAACGCACAGAAGCTGTCATTTCTGTAAACTAGCTAATTTCCTGTATGGAAGGTCACACAGTATTTGCCCTTTTGTACCTACGTACTTTACTCAGTGTAACGTGTTCAAAGTTCAAACATGTTATAGCACCAATTGGATTGTGTTTCTCTTTAGGACTGAGTAGTTTGTTGCACGTATAAAGCACATTTTGCCTGTCTGTCCATCTCATGATGGAAATTTCCGTTGCTTCCACTCTTTGGGCTATTGAGAAAAGTGCTGCAATGCGCACTGGAGACCAGGCTCCTGTTGACTTCCTGCGCACCGTGGGTTACACATAGGAGAGGGAATTTACAGGGTCAGGTCTTGAAGGACTGCCAAACTGTTTTCTGAAGGGCTGTAACCATTTTACGTTCCCAACAGCAATGATATCCATCCCAAAGCTCTCTCAAACCTTCCCTTTGCTACTTTACTGATCCTTGCCATACCATTGTGAGTTGGAATTTGTTTGATGGCAGTTTGAAGAAAAAAGATCTAGATTTGCTGTAGATTTTTAAAAAGTGATATGGTAATGTCTTATTAAAATAAAGACCCCACCCCACCCCCAAACTCATGGGCAATTGAGTCGATTCTGACTCCTGATGACATTGTGTAGGCTTTCCACAATGTCAGCCTGTATGGGAGCAAAGCCCATCTGTCTGCTGCAGTGCGACTGATGGCCTTGAATTCCCTGCCTTGAGCTTAGCCCAGTGCGTAACACATAGCGCGACCGAAGCTCCTCAAAATAAAGCTAACAACTTGTGGCAACCCATTAACTTCCCAAATAACCCACATAATTGTATGTCTGTGAAAAAGAAATAGGTAAATAAAGCAAATGCAAAAAAATCAACCTAGGAATTTCACTTTGGAAAATCTGTTCAGTGGAAATGCATGCTACAAATACCAAAGAATACACGAATAAGAATATTTACTGTAGCAGCGGTTTTTTTGGTGGCAAAAAACCAAACAAACAAAACAATTCTGGTGTCCCTATACTGTGGAACATTAATGCGCCTGCTGAAAAACGAGTTAGCGGCTGCTCAGAAACCTCTGTGGACACAGGTTGGAATGAGAGAGCTGGTTTTGCTTACTCAGTGTTTTATAAAGGAGTGTGCCCTTTCCCCCTTTCACTCTAAAGACGAGGAAGGAGGCTCCAGGAGTGAGCCTTACTGAACATGTCCTGTGTGCCAGGCACCGTTCCGAGCACTACGTACAGACTCTTTGGGTCTTTTGAATAACTGAACAAAATGTTCTTTTCCTTTTCATAGTGGGCAGGCTGGGGCCTGGGGAGGTCAGAGGACTTACTCAAGGTCACAACCTTAATAAGAGGGAGAGTTACTTTAATGTTCAGGTTGTCTGACTCTGGCATTCACATTCTTAACAAGAGCCCTGACCCGCTTCTCAGGCTTAGGCCACTCAAGGTCTTATGACTAGTTTATAGATAGAGGCCCGTTGGCACCTGTGCCACTTGATCCTGAGCTTGCTTCCGGCACGTGGAGGTGAAGTGTCTTTGGGGTAGTCAAGGAGAGATGTCGAGCGAGCTTTGGTCTGATATACGGAAATATCTGGGCTGGGGATGACTGGGAATAATCAGAATATGGTGGCCATTGAAGCTATTGACAACAGTGAGCACAGGTTGAGTGTTAACTTTCCAAAGAGCACTTCGCCTTTGTGGCCGGACAGAGCAAGCTTGCCACGAACACCTGAATCTGGAAGTTGGAGACTAAGGGGAAACAGACAAGAAAAGGGAAGAGGGTATCCATAAGATTTATATTAATTCCTTTGTGTAAATCTTCTTGTACTTCCTGATTAGTTCTTGAGGATAACTTCCTGGTTGTTTACTATGCGCTGTAGGAGCTGGCATTGGATGAATGCTTAAGTTGACTATATCATCGGCAATCCTGAATTATCAGTGATAACAGATTATTATTGGTTTTTTTTTTTTACGAGTTTCATTTTAATTCCCAGTTCTTTAATATTCTTCCCTTCCTGGTTGTTGATAGAAACATTGAGTTCCTTTACTGATTATAGAGTCCCGGGTGGGACAAATAGTTAATGCACTCGGCTGCTAACCCAGAGACTGGAGGCTGAAACCCATGCAGAGGCACCTCGGAGAAAGAAAGGCTTGGAGACCTAGTTCCATGTAGTCAGTCACTGGAAACCTTGTGGACCACAGTTCTACTCTGATAAGCGTGGTTAGCATGAGTCAGAGCTGATGCTACAGGAACTAGTTTTTTACCCATTTTGACATGTTGAATGCCTGCGATTATGCATTCTTATTTCCCCCATTTTATACCTATTTCATGGTTGGTGCTTGTGCCCTATTCGTGTTTCTGGAGGTTGCACTCATTTAAACGGGGTCTCAGTGTCGAATGAAGTTCTTAAATAGCACGACTAGATAACCCTGATAGCCTCGGGTTTCACCTCTACGTATTTAACCCGCCTTGAGTTTGTTTCTGTGCGTGCAGTTTCATTCTTCCGCACATGGATATCTAGATTTCCCAACACTGTTTATTGAAGCGGGCATCCACTTCCCATTTAATGTTTTGGGGGCATTTGTCAAAAATCAGTTGTCTGTATGTGGATGTTTTTATTTCTGGGTTTCCTGCCCTGATGCATTGGTCTGAGTAGCTATCAGTATACCAGTACCAGGCTGTTTCGACAACTGTGGCTGTGTAGTACATTTTGAGGTGAGGCAGAGCAAGGCCACCTGCTTTATTCTTCTTCTTGAGACGTTCTTTTTGCTTATCCTGGGTTTCTTCCCTTTTCATATGAAGTTGGTAAGGTAATCAGTTTCTCCATTTCTTTGAATAATGATGCTGGAATTACAGCAAATTTTTAAAAAAAGCGAAGGAGTTTTGAGTTCCCACTCAATCCTAGTTCCAACTTATGAACAAGTAGTTCTTACATCTTGACCCTGCTCCACACTCACCTTCATGAAAGGGTCACTGAAGATAAGGGTGCTACAGCATGAAGAAAGCTGATGGTGCCTGGCTATGAATCCCAGAGTAATGTCTGGGGTCTTAAGGCTTGTATTCAACAAGCAGCCATCTAAGCGAAGAGCCAACTAAGCCCACGTGGAAGAAACACCAGCTTGTGTGACCCAGCGATGGCGATTCCACCATTCAGATATGGTCAGGAGAAAAGCATCAGAGCTAACATTCTGAACCCCAATATCCAGAGGGCTGTGGGGCGACGGGAGCCCAGAACCCATCTGAGAGTATCTATCAGGCCGAGCCCCTGGCAGATCTGCTCTAGCCACAGGAAACAGCCTCACTATCGGGCAGAGACCTTGTCATCTTGATTATGCTGGATCGACCTTGATATTTGGCCAGCTGACCACCCCATAGACAGGAGCTGAATATGTTCTGGGTGCACGTATCTCTTACTACTTCCATGACAGAAATTTCTTTCCTGGTTTCTTGAATATTGTTGGGAATCTGCCCCTTTGTATGCATTATTTGTATATTTGTCTGTATATACAATGTTTTTATCCTTACCACCTTGCACGATTTTTGTGTGTGTTTGTTTTCTATTGGTCTCCCAGCTGTGAAGCACAGGAGGAGTGTATGCATAATGAGAGTAACTGATCAAGTGGTTATGGGGAATACAAGAGTGGGGAGTGGATGATGGGGAGGGTAAAGTGGTCTCAGGAGTAAAGGGTGCAGATGGGAGTGGGGAGGGAGCACTGGACTGGATTGTGATTGCATAACTCACCTTGGAGGCGATTTAACCATGGGAGGGGGTAATGTTCTAAAAAGTTGATTTGGGGATGGTTGTATAATTCTTGATATGACTGAATGATTGAACTATTGAATTATATGATAGATAAATTACTTGTCAATAAAACTGTTGGGGGAAAAACCTACAACTACGTAGAACCATAGTGTCTTTGTATACAGTATTGTTAGCATGTCATATACACACACACATCAACTTACAGGCTTTTACATTTTCTTACAGACAAAATGTCAGCACTACAAGAAAAAGCGATTGGAGCTACAGGAAACGATCGTTTCTTTACAAAAGAATATCTGTAGACTAACAAAGGAGGAAGAAGAGCGCGTTGTCTCTCAGAACAGAGTGTTTGCCTCTCTCTGTAAAAGAGTTCCTCATAGTGTCTTGGATAGACAGTAAGTCCCCAGAGAGGTTTACATGTAGCTGTGTACATCATGGTTTATTGGTTTGTTGGCGTGCGTGCGTGTGTGCGTGTTTTAACGGATTTTATCTTTGGGGTAGTGATCGCTCTTATAAACTAGAGAAGTCTTCCCAAGCCTTCTTTGCCCCCATGTTACTGACTTGTTGAAGAATCTGACCAGTTGTCTTAGAGAACATCCTACGTTCTAAATTTGTCTATTTGCTTTGTTGTTACCATTTAATTTATTCTTTTGACCCTATCTTCTGGAAGTTAGTGCCCAGTGAAGTATTTTTGGCAAAATGCTTCATTGGTGATAGTGTGTGCTTCATATGTTAACACATCTGGTAGAGGGATGTGCTATCTGGTTGACCCATTCCTAGAGGAAGCTAAGATGTTACCAGTGTGATCATTCTATGGTGAAATACCCCATCATTCTTTCATCTAATGGCTTTACCCATTGATGATACAGAAGTGATCATCTTCAATTCTGCTATGCCTTGACTTTTGGGCACTGGAATTCTATAAAAAGGAGAACATTTTCTTATTGAATAGTTTCTGTTTGGTAGCCTCATTGGTAAGATAAATGGTCTTTTTTGTCTGAAACTTTATTTTGTTGCTGTTGAGAATATACACAGCAAAACACACCAGTCCTGCACTTTCTTCATGTACAATTTAGGAGCATTGATTCCATTTTTTGAATTGTGCAGTCATCCTTGACACTTCTGAGTTGATCCTTCCTCATTGCACAAACCCCTGCTCCTTACAGTTCCTGTCTAATCATTTGAATTGCTACTATCAGCTTAATCCTATGTAGATAGTTCCTTAAAATGCAGAATGCTCAAGGCTGATCTGTTTTTATTAGTTAAGTGATGACCACAGAAGGTATTTTTGGTGTAAGGTTTAAAGACTTTCTCAGGGCAGTAGTTCCAAGGACTCATCTAGCCTCTATGACTCTAGAAATTACGCAGTCCATGAGAATTGAAGTTCTAGTCTTCACTTCCCCCCCTTTGATCAGGAGTTTTCTGTGGAATCTTTGCCCAAAATGCTTAATTTTGATAGATGGGCACCATCCAGTTCCTCTGGTCTCATGGTAGAGGAGGCAGTTGTTCCTGGAGGCAATGAAACCCACATTCCACATCCTCCTATTCTTGACTCTCATTCTTTTGTTGGTTAATCGAGGCCAAGACTAATTGTTGTGCCTTTGGCCACTTGCAAGCTTTTAAGAGGTCAAGCACTATGTAACACACTAGGAGATAGAAGATTAAACAGGTTATTAAACCAGTAGCTGGGATAATGCAGGAAGTCCAGACTAAACCTCTACATCGAGGAACTAAGTTCTGTGAAGTGCTTGGTTGTACATGAGCAACCTCAATAGCGCTTGTTCTCTTCTCCTTTTTGTGTGGTCATGGATGTAAATACATTCCTCACATCACTTTTGCCAATTCAACTTTTTGCAGGTATACAACTTATTTACCACAGCTAACTAATTAGTTCTTCAATGCTACCCTTAAGGTGATTTTTCCATTACTGTTCATCTCCTTTTCAACCTCATCTTCCACTCTTGATACCCACTAGTAAACTTGGGTCTCTATACATTTGTCTTTTTATATAAGTGAAGTCAGACAATATTTGTCCTTTTGTGATAACTTGTTTTACTCAGCATAATGTCTTAAAGTCATCTTTCTTCACCTGGCTGAATAGTGTATATAAATGACGTGCCATATTTTAGATATCCTGTCACCTGTTATGGCCCATAAGGTGGTTCTCATCTTTTGGCTCCTGTGAATAGTGCTGCAGTGAACTTGAGTGTGCAAGTCTCAGTTTGAGTGTCTGCTTTCAAGTGGTTGGGGGCATAGTGAGGGGCCCTGGTGCCATAGTGGGCTATGCATTAAGCTGCTGAGCACAAAGCCAGTTGTTTGAATGCATTAGCTACTCTGCAGGGGATAGAGTGGTCTGTTCCCGTAAATTCTGCTCTAACCTGTGGGGTCACTAGGAGTCAGGATCAACTCAATGACAGTGGATTTGTTTGTTTGGGTTTTCATACACCTAGGAGTGAAATTGCTGGGTCGTATGATAGTTCTGTTTTTAATCTTTTAGATGAATTGCCACACTAGCTTTTTCATAATAGCAGGATCATTTTGCTAATGAAAGAGTTTGCTAATAGGTAAGAGTTTAAATTTCACCATATCCTTGCTAAGATTTGTTACTTTCTGCATTTAAACATTTTTTAAATCTTAGCCTCAGAAACCCACAGGGACGGTGCTGGTCTGTCCTTAGGCCTGTGATGAGTCACAGTAGACTTGTTGGCGGTGAGTTTGACTTGGGGATGGCTAAGAGTCTAAGACTCTAGCTGAACAATGTGTTTCAGAATCAAGAAGTGGAGCTGTATTCATTTTGTCTTCTCTTTTAACATGGTTTTAGCCATGTAGGTTTTCTTGTCATTCCATGGGAAGTTGAAGCCTGGTTTTTCTATTTCTGTAAAAAATGCTATTGGAATTTTGATGAGGATTTAATTGAACCCAAAGATTTCGTTGGGTAGTTTTCACATATTGACAATATTAAGTTTTCCAATTCATGCACATGGAACATCTTTCCATTTATTTAAGTCATTATTTACTTTTTAAAATGCTATCTCTTTCAGCAGTGTTTTATAATTTTTATTATGTAAGTCTTTTATGTCCCTGGTTCGATTTCTTCCTAGGAAGTTTATTATCATAGGTGCTATTATAAGTGGAGTTGTCTCCTTGATTTTTCATCGCTGATTTTTGTTTGTTTCCCTTGAGCTCATAACTTTGCTCAATTCTTCTAACAGCTCTAGGAGTTTTCTTGTGTACTCTCTGGGACTTCCTATCGCTTCTTCTTTTCCAATCTAGATACCTTTCATTTCTTTTTCTCTTATCTTAGTGCTCTGGCTAGGACTTGGAGTGCATTGTTAAATAGAAGTGGTGAGAAGAGACACCCTTGCCTTATTCCTGATTTCAAGGGGAAAGCTCACAGTCTCCATCAAGTACAATGTTGGAGTTGGCTTTCCCTATATGCTCTGACTCACACTGAGGAATTTCCCTTTTAAGTCACTCTTTTCTAGGGTCTTCATCATGAGAGATTGTTGGAGATTTTATCAAATGCTTTTTTCCTGCATCCATGGACTTGATCATGTGCTTCTTTTTCTTCATTCTATTGATTTGGTATAGTACATGGTTTTATATTCTTACATTGGACTATTCCTACATTCTTAGAATAAAGCTTATTTAGTCATAGTATATAACTTTTAATGTACTGTGTGACTGTTCACTGGTATGGTGTTCAGGATATTTGCCCTGTAGTCATAAAAGAGGTGGGTTTGTCGTTTTCTTTTGAAGTCTTTGGTTTGAGTATCAGGTTGTATTTGCTTCATAGCTATAGGGAGCATTTCCTTCTTTTTCCCCTTTGGAAGGGTTGGTAACAGTTCTTATCAAAATATTGTATAAAATTTCCCGGTAAACCCATCTGGTCCAGTACTTTTTAGGGGAGAGATGTTTTTGATCACTAATTTGATCTCTTTGTTTTTTAGCGGTCTATTGAGTCGTATATTTCTCATGAATTAGTTTGGTTAGGTTGTGTGCTTACCCGTTTCATCTAGTGATCCAGCTTGTTGCTATATACTTATTCATAATATTCTGTCATATTTCTCTTTCTGTTGGAACCGTGGTCTACTCTTTCATTTTCTGTTTTGGCTCTTTGTAGCTTTTCTCATTTTTTTGGTTAGTCTACCTGAAAATTTGCCAGTCTTATTGATCTTTTCTAAGAACCAACTTCTGGCCTTAAAATTTTTTTTTCTTCTTCTGGCCTTATTGCCTCTCTTTTTAGTTTATTTATGCTCTGATCTTCGTTTTCCCTCCTAGTAGGTTTAGGTTCAGTTTGCATTTTTCTTTCCAGTTCATGGAGTTTTTGAGTTAAGCTGTTAATTTGAGCGATTTTGGTCTTTGTCATGTAGGCATCTGTTATGAGTTTCACTCGCTGAGTGCTGTCTTTGCTACATCCCACACAGTTAAAACAGGACACACACATGAATAAAACCGTGGTTCCTGCATCACAGAACTGATAGTCTAGTTGCTTTGACCTTTACATACCAGGTAAGCAAAATATAAGGTCGATAGGAGTGTTGGCGAGACAATAAGGTATTCAGTGAGTGTGGCCGGAGAAGTTAGTTTCCACTGAACTAAGTGAGAGCGACCACAAAGGCTTCCTGAGGAGGTAACTTTTCAGCTAAGCTATTAGGAGCCATAGATTTTCATAGGCAGAGATGAGGGGAGAGTCTTTTAATAAGAGAAACGTGATGGCAGAGAAATGGTGTATTTGGGAATGGCAAATAGCCCAAGAAGTCAGAAGCATTGGGTGACAGCTGATATGTGCTGGGGTGTGGAAAGACGATAAGCAAGAGAACAGTCTATGTTAAACGCACAGTTGGGTGACTTAGCTCTGAAAAGGAGAGTGGATGGGAAATATTCAAAGATAGAAGGGAACCGTTCCTTTAAGAGTTAACACAGGAAAGTGTATTATTTTCATCTTACCTCATTTTTAAGTTATAAAATGAATACATGCTTATAAAAATGTGAACACTATACAAATGTATGAAAGTGCCATGACTTACACATGCTCCTGCTAATACCCCTGCTCCAAGGATAACCCCTCTCAGCCATTTGATGTGTGTCCCCCTGGGAGGAGCGGGACGTCGTCTGCGATTGTTCATGCTGTATTAGCTGTTAGCACCTGCCCTCCCTCTGCTCTGTATGACAACTCTGTCTAGACACTCCGAGCTTTTAATACTGTCAAAGAATCTCTAGTAAAGAATCTGTAATGTCCCTTTTCAGTGCATTACAAATACACACGTAATTTTTTCCCTTTTTTTAGAAACAAAATTAGAGTGATAGTTACGTTTGGTTAGGGAGTCCTGGTGGTACGGCGGTTAAGCATTAGCTGCTATTTGAAAAGTCAGTGGTTTGAATACAACAGCTATTCGGTGGGAGAACTATGTGGCAGTTGTCTTCCATACGGACTGCAACACTTAGGAGGGCAAGTCTACTCTGGGTTGCTGTGAGTCAGAATCAACTCAGCAGTGAGGTTTACATTTGGTTATGCACCTTAACTTTTCTCTTAGCAGCCCTCATTAGGACTTACGTATTTACATCACTTCTTTTCATGCTGCCTGGTTTTCAGTGCTATGGATCTGCTCCCTTCTCCCCTGCTGCAGGGCGTGCCCATTCCTTCTGGCTTTCCACGGGGTGCGTAATGACACGATGAATGATTTACACGTAGTGAGCTGCATCTCTGGACAAATATTTATCGGGGAGAGATCTCTAAGGATTAGAAATGTTGGGATAGGGGAAATATGTATTTTATTTGTTGAGAGGTTTGTTATTTTGAAACCTATACTTTGTAATTAATATAAAATGTAGAACAGAGTATTATTTTTGCTTCTATCAATAACGATTT
>NW_022103913.1:8628164-8632491 GCF_000313985.2 Echinops telfairi
GTGATCACACAGGTTGATATGTTGTTCCATGTGTGCTGCAAACATTTTAAAATTACTGAGGTAGTTTACTGTGTCAGCCTGGCTGATAAACACGTGGGGTTAATTGAAGGGCGGAGAGATAAATAAATGTCTCGGTGAGCCTCGCCTTTCTTGTGTCTTGCTTTTTGATCATCCGACCAGTGTGCGGCTGCCTTGCATGTTCTGTGCCTCAGTTTGCAAGCTACACTACCTGTGGGACACCTAACCTGTGGACTGTGTCACTGTAATTTGAGGCTCCTCTCATTGTTTTAGTTCATACATTCAGGCTCTTGATCCATTTTGAATTAGTTATTGTTAATCTGATGTGAGTTTTGAATCCTGCTTCCTTCTTTTGATTATGGGAATCTAGTTTTCCAAGGACCATTTATTAGAGCGATTCTTCTGTCTACATTGAATGGACTGAGCAGTCTTGGTGAACATGAACCATAGGTCTGTGGGCTGTTTTCTGGAATCTCCATTCCATTCCATTGGGTATACCGTTGCCTTTTCAGTTAGTTAGATGAAAAAGGAGAGAACATGATGTACAGCACATTTTGTTATCACACACTGACGGTTCTATTTGTTTTATCTGCGATTACTTCTGATAAAGGTTTTACCGTGGAGCAGCGGGGCTAGTTCACTCATTTCAAGTTAGAGAGGAAAAAAAGTTTATTAGAAGGTGACACCCACAGGGAGACCGACAGCTGGCACCCAGGCTGTCTTGATGGGGTCTCGCTTGTGTTCAGAATACGTAGAGATTCTATGCTTTTACACCTGGATGCACATTTTGGAAGAGGTATGTACTTTCCCATTACTCGAGTCACAGATATAAATGTCCATTATAGCTATCAGATAAAACAATAATAGTAACATTTAGGTCGCAATGACCCTCCAGGCAGAGTTGTCCAGACAGCCTTCCAGACTCTCACACACCATAGAGCTGTCTTTGAGCAACAAAGAAAGTTCTAAAGATTCCACAGAGGGTGGGGCGAGGAACAAGGTAAACATGGCATGAGTTAGGCTAACTGCATACAAGAAGTAAATCAAGGCTACACTCCGGTGAATTGAAATTCACTGTCTACCCAGCTGAACAACATCCATTTGCATTTTTGGTGAGGCAGGCTTGAAATCAACAAATTCTTCCAGTTTTCATTTTTCTAGGAAAATATTTTACTTTCAATTTTTAAAACTAGCTCTGCTGGCTATAGGGCTCTTCGTTAACATTGTTTGTTTGTTTTTATTTGCATACATTATTGCAGTATCCACTGGCGGTCATTGTTTCTGTTGAGATGTCAGCTGTTAATCTTATTTGCTTTCCCTTGTAAATGATGAGTCATTTTTCACGTCTCACCTTCAAGACTTTCTCGTGTCTTTGACTGTTAGTATTTTATTACACTGTGTCTGTGAATCTCTTTGTGGTTATCCTCCCTGGAATTTGTTGAATTTCTTGGATGTGTAGGTTATTGTTTTAAATAAAATTTCAACCATTCTTCTGCTCTGTTCTCTGTCTCTCTTCTTGCTTCCTAGTATTTTCATTATATGCGGTTGGTATGCTTATTAGTGTTCTTTCTCTGGAAATCTTGCTGTCAGATCCAATATCTGGCTGTCGTCACAGGAAGCTTCTGTTGTCTGCCTCTTTCATGACATATGGTTTCTGTTTCTTTGCATGTTTGTACCTTTGGTTGGACACTAAGCATTTAAATAATGTGATTACTCTAGGGCCTTGACTTCCATACCCTCTTCCCTTCCAGGGCTCATTTTTGTTCTTGGCTTATGTATTTTTTAGTAATTTGCTACAGTTATTTCAGTGATGATGTCTATTTTCTCCCAAGTCTTAAGTCTCTAAGGTTATTGCTCAGGGAGATTCAACCTTGACGGTGTCCCCTGTCTCCCTGCAGTGACTGACAAATCAGTGGGGCTCTTCCTCTTCTTTACTGACCACATTGGTTAAACTCTACTCCATGCTGGCTGACTGTTTTGTTTCACCAATTTGCTGGGGCATAAACGGTTCTACAAATGAATCAAATTGTATTGCTGCTTCTTTGAAGAAATAATTTCTGTGGTCGGTATTTGATATTTGTTCTGACCCCAAGATGATTTTTCCCATCATTTTAATTTCATTTCTCTCCAGCAAACTAGGTGGCCTGTAGCCCAGGCTTTCTCTTTATTAAATCCAGGGATCTCTTCCCATTTGCTGTTGACAGAACCCCCACTGTACTTGAGAGTGCTCTTTGGCTTGAACTCCTTCACGCTCCATGGCAGATGAGAGCACTTCCTTTGGACAAAGATGGGAAGCAGTCTGATTTATGGTCAGCTTCTTCCCTGAAGCGAGGTCTCCGCTCCAGTGGTGGGGGCAATGAGAAGCTTCACTGTGACCCCCCCAACTGCAGGAGCTGAGCACTGGGTGGTGAGGAAGTGAGAAGCAGCCTGACACCCGCTGCTTGCTTCTCATAGCATAGACTACCACCTCATTGAGTTTACCACCTCAGGACAAGGACAGTTGGGGCCCGTATTCCAAGCATACAGGGTGGTGGGTGGAAGAAGAGAGCTGCTTGTCTGCAGGGCCATTTCTAAAAGCTGTTCTGTTCAAATACTTGTCGCCACAGGCCCCACTCAGTGGCACCTCACAGCAGCGGCGGGGACTGCGTCGGTCAGTGGAGCTCTTCCAAGTTATCAGGGCAGAACCAACCGCTTTTTCTTGTTGATGTTTTGCGTTTTCTCTTGTAATTTGGTTTCCATTCAACAACCGAAACACATTTTGTTTTATGATATTGTTTGTAATCCATACAATGTAATGAGATTTGTCCTATTTCCTCATTGAGTTTACCATTTCCCTGAGCCTTTTCTCTGAACAAATGCTGCTCTTTTGGTCTCCTATCGTTGATTGTTCTAAAGAGTGTGCAGCTTCCAATAATATTATTACCCAGATTGACCTGTGTATTGTTTGGCTGAAAGTTGAGCCATGAGGGTGAGTTCAATTTCAAGTGTGAAGGGTGTCTTATGGGCCACAGTCTTGGGGTTTCATCAGTCTCTATCTGACCAATGAACTTGCTCTTTGTGGGTGTGTGTGTGATTTTGACATGTTGTCTACATTTTTCTTCCACCTTTGCCTAGGACCTTCTATTGTGACTCCTTTCAGGGTGCTCAGCAGTGGGAGGCAGCCCCCATCCAGTTATTGTGGTTTAGGGACGCTGGGGTTCATGGGATCCAACAGTCCTTTGGACTAATTAGCTCATTATCTTTGCTTTTCTTCCCCCAGATGGGGAGAGTCAGACCAATAATTGACCTTAGATGAACTCTCACATCCTTTTAAGACCCCGGTCACTACTTACCAAAGCAGGGTGTAGAGCATTGAGGCTGTAGAGCATTGTCTTTATAGGCTGTGTTATGTCAGTTGACCATCGTGTCCCCTGAAACCATGGTCTTGAGCTCGTCTGCCCAGGATCTATTCCTTCAAGGTGGCCAAGGAGCTTTTTAAAAACAGTTGTGTTATTGTTATTGTTGTTTAGGTGCTATGCAGTTAGTTCCCACTAAAAGCGACCTTATGCGCAACAGAACAAAGCACTGCTCAGTCATGCACCATCCCTACAGTGGTTGCTATGTTTGGACCCAAGATTCTTGTGAATCTTCCTCTTTTTTCAACAACACGCTACTTTAAGCAAGCATGATATCTGAGGAAATGGCATAGGATATGCCTGACCTGCTCTGGCTTCAACAGGGAGAAGGAGAATCCAATTCCACACCAGCCTTGTGGCTGATTGCCACAAGGTAGCGGTCAGACATGCCTCAATCCTTCATCTTTCTTTACCCTGTTTTCACACCAACCCTTCCTCCCAGGACACTCCTCTGCTGGGTTCAATAATCCATACCAGTAACCACACAGAACTCACAGGCAGTTTGCTCAGGTATAGGAGTTTATGAGAGAAGTCAGCAGGTACTACAAGTCAAGATCAGAAAGCATGAAGGACATGGTCCTTTTGTCTGCAGCTCCTCTTCTCAGCCGTGCGGGTAGGCACGTCTGACTGGGGTCCTCAGTCTTCCAGCCACCTGCTGCTTTGGATTCTACTCTACTTGGGCAAATGGTGTTATAAAGATCCCTTCCCAAACTCACTGCCATCAAGTTGATTATAATTCATAGTAAACTGATAGGACAGAGGAGATCTACCCCTGTGGGTTTCCAAGACACTAAATATATACAGGAATAGAAATCCTCATCTTTCTTTTTTTTTAATAAACATTTTATTAGGGGCTCATACAACTGTTATCGCAATCCATACACACATCAATTGTGTAAAGCGCATTTGTACTT
>NW_022103913.1:8633295-8641360 GCF_000313985.2 Echinops telfairi
CACCCCGTGATCACACAGGCTGATATGTTGTTCCATGTGGGCTTTGTTGATTCTGAGCTAGATGGCCGCATGTTTACCTTCAACTTTTAAGACCCCAGATGCTATATCTTTCGATAGCCGGGCACCATCAGCTTTCTTCACCACACTTGCTTATTCACCTGCTTTGTCTTCAGCGGTTTTGTCTGGAAGGTGAGCATCATAGAATGAAATCCTCATCTTTCTCCTGATAGTTTCTAACAGCTAATCTTGCAGTAAAAAGTCCATTGTATAACCCATGCCACCCAAACCCTCTTAGCACTGATACATGCTCAAAGGGCACATCACTCTGCAAGGTAAGCTAGTCTCCTGCCCAAAGATACCCAGCTTTCCATTTCTGTGGGCTGTGAAATCTACCAGCTTTGTCTCCTGGACCTGGTCCTGCAGGCTCTGCTGCCCCTGCCATGTCAAGCAAGAACCTCCCAGTTACTCTCTGTTCCTCCTTGTACGATAGCTCACTCTTACACCCAGCAGAATGGCAAAACGGGCCAATGCTTGAGCTAGAATCTTCTACACCTTATTTGCATGTTCCTACCCTGTCACTGAGCACAAGTTACAAAGACTGGGGATCAAAGAGTCATACCAAGTAACTTCACATCACCACAATGTCCTTGACCCGAGACTTGTCCCTTATAAAAAATAATATATCCAAAGTATGTCTTGCCGTCTTTACTTCTAAACATTCTGACCGGACTTCTTCAAAAACGGGTTCGTTTGTTCTTACAGTGTGTGTGCATCAATTCTTCTGCAGCCTTCCTCATTCGTGGCCAGCTTTTGCATGCGCAGCAAGTGATCGTAAACACTGGGAAGAGAGCCAGGGGCCTCATAGTCCGTCCTCCCAGTGCTAGCTTTGCTTTTGAACACTTTAAAGAGGTCTTTTGTAGAAGACTTGCCCAGTGCAGATAACAGTTTTATTGAGGTATAAATCACATACTATAAAATTCACCTTCTTAAAGTATACAGTTGCGTGGGTTTTACATTTTTTATACCATTGTGTGACTATTACTATTGTTAATTTTCAAACATATTGATCATCGCAATTAAAAGCCCTCACCCCTTCCCTCTCTCTTCATCCTCTAATCTCTGGTCTACCACAAATCTGATCTACTTTCTGTTTCTGTGGATTTGCCTAGAAACAGTTTAGATATTTCACATGCGGAATCATACCTATGACTGCTGCTTTCACATAGCACAATGTTTTCATTGCTTGTGTTTTATTGTTGTCAAGGTTGTTTTCTTTGAAGATCAACTTTTCATAGGAAATATACTGCATGTATCTTTTCATAGACCGTGTAAAGAAGATGAAAGCCAGTCAGAAGAAGAAAAGGACTACTCAAGTCTAGATGCCTCCCCAAGCTACAAAGGCCTCCTAATGGTAAAGGGACTGCAAGACTGATAAAGCACTCTCGTGTGAAGGAACGTGATGGTGACTCCGGGCACTGAACCCTTTCTTGTGTGAAATCTGTTGCAGACGTTGCAGAACCAGCTCCAGGAATCTCAGTCCAAGATTGATGTGCTTTTAAGTGAAAAGCTGAACCTCCAGAAGGACTTGGAAGCCAGGTGAGAGGAGTTTAAGAACCTTCTTTGTCCTTGTTAAAGTAAACTCATGCTGGGCTTGGAAACATTAAGTGGATCATTCCCCTCCCTCGCTATTAAATGAATCTTCAGGTCCTGTGCCCGTGGCTCGCTTTCCTCGGGGTTGTGACCTAGGGCAGAAGGAGCAGGAGCACACAGGGAGTCAAGGGAGGTGAGGAAATGGGTGTCAACGAAAGAAGAGAGTCCGGTGGAAACTCGGAGTAGATCCAGTCCTTTACCACCTGTCTCCACAACTGTTTTAGAATGTCCTCTTGTTTAATCTTGGTGGTCCAGGAGAGGAAAAGGGAAGGTATATTTATATACCACACAACAGGAAGGTATATTTATATAGTTGCCTTAGTTATAAAATACCACTAAGCAGGTGGCTGTAAAAAACAAAAATGTGTGGTCTCACAGTTCTGGAGAGAGGGAGTCCAAATACAGGGCACTGGTCAGCCACTCTCTCTCTGTTCACTCTAGAGGAGAGCCTTCCCCGTCTTCAAGCTTCTGGAAGCCCCACGTGTTTCTTCCCATTGTAGGTTTGTGGCTCTGTCATCATGTGGCATCTTCCCTCGATGTATTTCTTATCTCCCTGAATGCCCCCTTCTTTGATAATTCAGGCCACGCTGAAGGAATTGTGCCTTCATTAACTAACAGCATCTTTAACGAAAGAACCGGTTTCCAAACAAGGGTACTGTGTTAGTCCGGGTTGACTAGAGAAACAAATTCATAGACATTCATGTATATAAGAAAGCTTTATATAAAAGAGTATTGTATATTAAGAAAACATCCCAGCCCAGTCCAGTTCAAGTCCAGATGCCCGATATTAGCCCATATGTCTGATACTAGTGTATAAGTTCCTCTTCAGATTCACACAACACATGTAATGACGCCGAATGCACAAAGATCACAGGCCACTGGGTGGAAAGTCTTGTGGATCCAGTGGTGGTGGAGGCAACTCAGTGCTGGTGTGGTTCTCCATGTGGCTCCTCCAGCTCCAAGGCTCTGGCTCCATCAGCGTAGCTCCATGTGGCTTGTCAACAGGAATGTGTAGCAGAGTGTGTGTCTCTGGCCACCATTGAGCTATTTATCTCCATTGTGCCTCCAAATGAGTTCATCAAGATGCCACCTGATTGACAGACTGAACTCCACCCCTTCACTCTTAATATTCTCAAGTTGACACCAGGTTATGTAACTACCACAGGCACATTCACAGGCGCAGAGGTTAGGACTTCAACCAATCTTTTTTGGGGAACACAGTTCAATCTGTAGATCAAAAGGATGGCCCCCTGCATGTTGTAAAGAAGAGACACTGTGGAGGCTTTGTTTCTGCATTCAGCAAATACTTGTTGAATACCTCTTATAATGTAGGCTCTGTCCAAGCTCTGAGACCACACAGTGATTAACGCCAACTCCTGTTCTTATGGAGGGAAATTTAGTGGAGAGGGGACTGCGACTGGTCAAGCAAAGTCCCACCAAACTCACTGGCATCGAGTCGATGCCGACTCACAGGAGCCCTGTCGGACCGGTAACCTGCTCCTGTGAGTTCCTGACATTGCCCCTCCTTCCCGAGGCTTCATCTCCACGGGGCAGCTCATGGTTTCACACTGCCACCTTGTGGTTAGCAGCCCAGTGCTTAACCGCCTGTACCACCAGGGCTCCTTGGAACTTACCTTAGCTGTCTGTGTAAAGCCTGTCACCCCGTCACATGGAAGATTCTGGTTAGGTGAACCTGTAGCAGAAGTTGTAACCTGCATGTGCATAATGAGCACTGGAATCAGAGCATAATGTGAGACCCAGGGAGTATAAATATACCTGTCACGTTTTATATTGAACAGTCATTTGAAACAATGTGTTGTTAAAGCGAGTGGGCGTAGATAGGCTAGCATTTGTTTAATGTTCTCGGTCCTATGTGTATATCTGAAATATGTCACTATTAAAAAGAGTGAAAGATTACCAGCAACAAAGTTGGGTTAAGATTTGAACAGGAACTCCACAGAAGAGGGATCTAAATGATTAGTCAAGACATACCTTCACTAGGAGTCATGGAATATTTTAAGAATTTTAATAAGAATTTGAGCATTTCTGACAAAGTAACAAAGTATGCTGTGTTACTTATTACATATTTTTATTGCTTTATTCCATACATTGCAATGCCTTCAACATGGTTTATTTTCTGCAGGCCCTCACAGCATGATTTGCGGCTTTATAAACAGCAAGTGAAGAACCTAGAGAAAACCTTGAAGAAAAACATCAAGTAACTGTATTTTACCAAAGTTAGACCTTTATTTGAGGGTGTTGTCTTTATTCTTTACTTTTATTGCCTGTGATCTTGCCTCATGTTGCCTGGTGGCTTTGGTTTAGAATTTGCAGGCTGTTGGGAAAAATTATATGAAAAAGGAGTATTTCTGACTTCACAGTTAAAAGAAGTTTTCACTGTATTAAATAGGCTATATGTTCATCTTAAATGAGAACAAGCAAAAGGTGTGATAAGGGGTGAAAAATTAGCTAGGACGTTATCTTTGGAAGTCTTGGAGGATTGTAGGTGCCACTGAAAGCAGGAGAGACAAGCTGATGGTCATGACTCGCACGGCACACGGCCTCGTCACCCTGTAAGGCAAGGACCAGGACGAATGGAGTGAACCAGGTTTCCCCGCCACGTGTCCCCTTCCAGACTTGAAAAGTCCAGTGCTCCAAGGAGGTTCAAAAATTTTGGTATTTGAGATGATTTGTGAAGTTCAGGGCACTAGGAGTTGAGGAAGTGGTTTGAAAATTCCAGGGGTTAATTAATATAGGTAAACGTATTCAGTCTGTTGTAGTAGCGTAACCAAATTGAAGCCAATCTCACTACCATGGAGTCAGTGCCAACTCACAGTGACACTGTGTGGCTGTCCACGGCCGTAACCCTACACGTAACCACTGCATCACCAGGGCTTTGCTGATCAATTTTCAACGACAGGTGTGCTTTCTCCCACCTCTGACAAAACAGGCCTCTGTGAAATGAAAGATTTATGGGCATCAGGGATGAAATATTGAGTTAATTTAAGAAATAAATGTTGACAGGAGGAAAACAGAGTTAAGAAAAAGTGGGATTTGGAAAGGATACATTTATTCATGAAATTAATGTTTACTTCACTCCTGTATGCTTTTTTGAGCCCCTTGGCTGCAACAGTGGGCTCAAACTCACAGCTGCCCGAGTGCTCAGGGCGGGCAGTGGTTTGCTTTCGTTCTGTCGTCCACAGAGTCCCTGGGAGCCAGGACCTACTGGGCAGCCCCGAACCGTGCCATCTGCTTGGCGCTCTAGATTGTGGGATTGCAGTGGTCAAGGGACTCAAAAGAGTCCCCTGCCCTTACGGGGATGACATGAAAGGAGAAGGACGATGACAAACAATAAAGACAGTTTCAGTCCAGCATAAATACTAAAAGGCCGTGGGGGCTCTGGGGCAGAATTCTTACTTAGCTCCATTCTTTGTTCCTGGCCCAGTGCAGCTTTATGGACGGCCACCACATCCACTGTCACTGGGGCCTGCGTGGTGCTGTGATGCTGGAAAGCTTCCAGAGTAAGTGGGGCTAGTTGCAAAAAGGCCTGGCAGGCTTTAAAAACCAGCCACTGTCTGCTGTTGCGTTTATTACGACTCCTAGCAACCCCATGTGACAGATGAGGATTGCCCATAGGGTGGGATCTTTATGGGAGCACCCCCCGTGTGTTTCTCCTGCTGAGCTGCTGGTGGTGGGTTTAAACTGCCACCCTTTCAACTCACAGCCGAGCACTTAACCTTTGCAGTAATTCAGCTACAGGCAGATGTTTCTGACTGCCACCCTGGTTGGGACAAGCTGAGACTAAGTGTAGGAACCGAAAGCCCACCACTGCCATCCGGCTCATATCAGTCCCATAAGAGAGAGTAAAGTGCCTCTCTGGGGCTTCAAGACTGTCACTCTATGGAGTAGACAACCTCGTCTTTTTCCCTCAGAGCAGCTAGTGGTTTCAAACTGCTGACCTTAACTCCTAATCCACTATGCCACCAAGGCTCCCTCAAATCCCAGAGAGAAAAATTGACCATGAGGGAAGTGTCTTGCTTGGTAAATTAGACATTCGAACAGAACCATGTAGGAGTTCTGGGCCTTTGAAAGTCCAGGGGAAAGGGAGATATTGTGTATGACCATTAATGGAGTTTTGCTCCAAGTTTGATGATGTTGGGGAGCAAAAGGGCGTTGGCTTCCTCGCTGAGCTTAGCACAGAGGGAAGGGGCTAATGCTATCTGTAAAGTAGAACTAATAAGTGTACTTAACTCATTCTGTTGTTGTGAATGTTAAGTGAACTAATAATGCATACTAAAATGTTATCAGCCATTTCCAGATGATCCCTGGTAGATTCTGACTCACGGCAACTGCGCACGTTGCAGAATAGAGCTGTCTCTCGAACGCACATGGCTGTGACATTTTAGAAGCAGGTTCATCAATCTTTCCTTAAGTGTTGAATATTAATCGTTATATTGATATAGTGGTAGAGAATCCTATAAATTCCAAAGATTATGATTGCATGGGGAATTGGCAGGGGTGACATTGAACAATGGTGACTGACTGCCACCTCCGAGGAGTGAGTCATGGCCAATGATAGTGACTAGTGAAGGGCTGACACATGACACATACGTGTGTAAAACATGGGGAATTCCCAGAAATACTCTAAGAATAGAAAAAAGGCCCAGACTTCCCAGGTGCGTGGGAGAAGCATTACAATTCTTTGGATTTGAGTAATAAGGTTACTGAGACTGTAGTTGGATTCAGAGCTTTTGGAATAGCTGAGACATTTGTATTAACGGCCTTGCCGACCCAAGTTGTTGTCAGTTCTGACTGATCTTTATGGACAACAGAAGGCAGCACTGCTCTGTCCGCCGCCACGCTCACCATTGGTGTTTGGTTGGCGCCTTGCGCAGCCACTGGCAAGCCATCCCCTGGGTGGTCTTCTTTTTCACTGCTCTGCTCTGTCCTTTTCCAGGGACTGGTCTCTCCTGGTAACATGTCCATAGTATGTGAGACGAGGTCACACATCTTGGCTTCGAAGAAGCATTCTGACTGTACTTCTTCCGAGACAGATCTGTACGTTCTTCTGGCGGTCCTTCAGCACCGTCATTCTCGTGAATGATGGAACTTTGAAAGGCACCCAGGATACACTCATGTTTTATGCATTGGTGTGACTAAATGATTACTCTCATTTTAAAATGTATTTAACAGTTGACAGTCTACCTTTCAACTTGTTCCTCTTCTCCAGCGTAGGCGTCACCATGAGATCCCAAAAGGCACCAACAGACACAGTTCAAAGCTGTGCAGTTTCCATGCGTGGCAGCGTGTCTTCTGGAGATGATGATACAAAACAAGAAACAGCAGTTTTCAGAGCGTGCAGTTTTCTGGGCTTCCTAGATTCCCCTGGTGCTGCTGTCAATGTGGAGTGGGCGTCAGTTAAGCGTGTAAAGAAAGGGGGGGCAGTTTATATCCTCAAGTTCTGCAGACAGTAGCCTATTTTGGAGGGCAGTCTATTCTGCTACGATGAATTTCTATACCTCCAACCAACCCAGATGCAACTGGAAAGTAAGGGGATGATTAGCAGTGTGACATAGAGTCGTGTTCCCATGAATTCTAGGAGGACCTAGAATAGCAGCATAGTGTAATGGCCCACCGCCTTCAGGTCAGCTCTAAACCTGTTGCCGCTGCAGTCCCCTCTGTCTCAGAGCAGCCCCTGAGGGCAGAGTAGAACTGCTCCTTGGGGTTCCCGAGAGGGTAAACCATTACAGAAGCAGACAGCTGTGATTTTCTCCACAGAATGGCTGGTGGGTTTTAACTGCTGACCTTGCAGTTAGCCAGTGCTTAACCCTCTTCTCCACTATTATAGATCGCCTTCAGCTGATTCCCAGAGCTGTCCCTACAGAGTCACTTGAGTGGGTTTGAACCGACAACCTTTCATTTAGCAGCAGTTTCCCACTAGGGCTCATTATTCACTGGTAAAACTAAATGGGCTAAAAAGGTCTGCCTTGAACCTTTTGCTCTTTAAAGAACTATCTCAGTTCACTCACTGTCATCGAGTCTACTCTGATTTTGAGCGGCCCTGTAGGACAGAGCAGAACTGCCCCTGTGGGTTTCGGAGGCTGTAGCTCTTTATGGTATAGAAAGCCCTATCCTCCCATGGAGGAGTAGAAAGAGGGTAACCACTAGGCCACCATGGCCTATCTGCTCCTGTAAAGATTTATAGCCTCAGAGACCCACAGGGCTGCAATGAGTCAGAATAAACTCAATGACAGTAGGTGAATTAAGATCATTTTTTTGTAAGATCTTTTTAAAAAAATCATTTTATTAGGGGCTCAAAGAACTCTCATCACAATCCATACATACATCAATTGTGTCAAGCGCATTTGTACATTCATTGCCCTCATTGTTCTCAAAACATTTCCTCTCCACTTAA
>NW_022103913.1:8642218-8654265 GCF_000313985.2 Echinops telfairi
GAGAATTAGAAAGGCGAGTCTCACCACCCATTTATCCCTCCTCCTTTCAATTAGCCCCACATGTGATTATCGGCCAGGTTGGCACAATTAACTAACTCAAAGGGGATCTCCAGTGGCCTACTAATGGGCTTTGAGTCTCCACTCTGTTCAAGGCAGGCCTTTTTAGCCCATTTCTTTTTATCACCGAATACCAAATTCTAATGGGAAACTGCTGCTAAATGAAAGGTTCAAAGTTGGTTCAAACCAACTCTGTGGCTCTGGGGGGACAGCTCTTATAAGTAATAAAACCCAGGAAACCCGATGGGCCTTCTACTGTCACCTGGGATCGCTCTGAATGGAGGGCACCTTGCAACAATATGTCGTGGCATGCATATGCTAGAGTATCTATCCAGCCACCTTTTGAAGGGCATCTGATTGCCTCCACTTCCTGGCAGTTATGAATAAAGATGCTCTAAGCATTCATATGCAGGTTTTTGTGTAGATAAAAGTTTTCAACTCTTTTTGGGCAAAAACCTAGGAATGTAATGGCTGAATTGTTTGGTAAGCCTATCTTGTGAGAAACCACCAAACTGTCTTCCAAAGGGGCGGTGTCATTTTGCATCCCCACCAGACGAAGACAACCTGTTGCAACAAATAATGAGCATTTAGTATTTTGGAGTTTAACTTTTGAATAGATGTTTAGCCTCATCGTTTTAAGTTGTAATTCTATAATGATATATGGAAATCTCTCCCTCCTCCCTGACCTCCACAGAGACTATACCAACTCATAGCGACTGTGTAGGACAGAGTATAACTCCCCTTTGAGCTTCCAAGACTGGAACTGTATGGGAGTAGAAAGCCTGCGTTTCTCCCTTGGAGCTGGCTGGTGGTTTCGAACTGCTGACTTTGCGATTAGTAGCCCAGCTCATAACCACTGCATCATCAGGAGATCCCTCAATGATGTAAATGGTTAAGCACTTGCCTGCTAACTGGAAGTTTGCCCGCTCAGAGGTGTCTCGGAAGAAAGGCCTAACCGTCCACCCCAGGAAAAAACAGCCATTGAAAATCCAAGGAGATGCAGTGCTCCCCTGACAAACCTGTGCTGACTGGGCCAGAGATGAGCTAAGAGGGCTATTGAGATGCTGTGATTGTTTTTCAGTAGATATATGACATGATAGAATATTATTGTTCTATCTTACAAATAGATGGGAGATCATTAATGTGTCATGAAATCAACTTAATATGTCAGGGGCCCAGCAGGAAGCTGATACCCCAACAGCAAACCTGTTGCCATCGACTCAATTCTGACTCAAGGCGACACTCTCTAGGGTTTCTGAGACTAACTCTTGGCACGGACAGACAGCCTCATCTTTCTCTTGAGTGGCAGGTAGGTTTGAGCTGCCTACCTGTGGTTATCAGCCCAAGGCTAATCTCACAGTACACATACAAATTGTTGTTGTTAGGTGCCATTGACTTGGCTCCGACCCATAGCAACCTTAAACACTGTGTGGTCTTCCACCGTCCTCACCATTGTTCCTACTCCCTGGCCCACTGATGCAGCCACTGTGTCCATCCATCTCATTAAGAGCCTCCTCTTCATCACCCCTCCACTTTACCAAACATGATGTCCTCCTCCGGGGACTGGTCTCTCTTGACAATATGCCTAAAAATATGTAAGTCTTGCCATCCTTGCCTCTCAGAAGCACTCTGGCCTTCCTTCTTCCAGTACAGATCTGTTTGTCCTTTTAGCAGTCCGTGGTACTTTCAATATTCTTCTCCAGCACCAAATTCAAATGCATCAATTCTTCCACGGTCCTTCTTACTCAATGTCCAACTTCCACCTGCATGTGATGTAATGGAGAATACCAGGGCTTGGGTCAGGTGCACATTAGTCCTCAAAGAGTCACACCCTTGTTCTTCAGTACTCTAAAGAGATCCTGGGCAGCAGATTTGCCCAGTGCAACACATCTTTTAATCTCTTGACTGCTCCTTCCATGAGCTTTGATGTGAACAAGTTGTTCTGTAAAATTTTCTCATGTAATCTCCAGCTTCATTTCTATCACCAAGTCCATGTTTTCTAAGTTTTGCATTCCAATCACCATTAACTATCAATACCTCTTGACCACATGTTTGATCAGTTTCCCACTATAGTCGTTGGTAGAATTCTTCAATTTCTTCATCACTAGCTTTTGTGGTTGGTGCATGAATTTGAATAATAATTGTATCGATTGGATAGAAATTGAAGAAGCTTTATTTGAAGGGTTTAATAGGAGACTATATGGGGAGGCATAGTGGTCAATGGAGGGGTGGAGTGTCTACTACAGCCTGTCTTTAAAGATATTTGGTGAAGGGAAAGAGGTTGCTATTAAGTGGCTGTACTCATACATAGTTAAGTTTCTAGCAAAAAGGCCCTCCTTTCCCTCAGAGTTCCAGTAGTCACCTAGGATGATGGTCTTTTGCATCTTGACCCTTTCTTGACTGGCTGGGTTACCCCACTCTTAGCACACGTGGGGTATAAAGAAGTAGGGGCCAGAATTGTCAAGTTGTTGCTACAATACCCAAACCAGTTGCCCTACCGATTCTTCTTGCCCTGATATCTACAGCCTTTAGGCTAGAAGTACCCTAGCAGTCACTTCCATATGCTGGTTTTATTTTGCTTTGTGGTGGTCAGAATTATCTTTAGCCTGATCACTAATGTCTTCATGGACTCCTTCTAGGGCAGCAGTTCTCAACCTGTGGGTCTCGACCCCTTTCAGGATTGAATGACCCTTTCACAGGGGTCACCCGATTCATAACACTAACAAAATGACAGTTATGAAGTAGCAATGAAAATAATTTTATGGTTGGGGGTCACCACAACACGAGGAACTGTATTAAAGGGTTGTAGCACGAAGAAGGTTGAGAAC
Source organism: Echinops telfairi (assembly GCF_000313985.2). NCBI lineage: Eukaryota > Metazoa > Chordata > Mammalia > Afrosoricida > Tenrecidae > Echinops > Echinops telfairi. Next base: position 8,645,104 of record NW_022103913.1, read on the forward strand.
CACTGTTCTAGGGTGTCTTTTGAGGGGATCATCTTGTTTTCCAGTAATAATATGTCTAACTGAGGTTGTTGAGATGGATAACTGGATATCTAGGAAAGCACTTTACATTGTCTGATTGTTCCTCCTGTTTAGATTTCAGGAGCTCATCAGCCAGAAAAAGACTGAGGACCCAGAGAAGAAAGACGAGGAACCCAGCAAAGACAACCAGCAGCAGGCGCTAAATGACCACCGATACTTTCAGGTACCAAACAGCCAGCAGAGTCCCTTGAATTCATAGTGAATTTGGTTTCAATTGCAGTGTAACTATCGTTTCAGTTGTACGGCATACTTGTTGGCTGTATTTGCATATGCTTATCCTGTCTTATGACAGCAGCCATCATTGCTGATGTCACATGGATCTTGGCTCAAAGCAGAGAATACGAGAAAGATGTTGACTTGTATTTCACTGACCATGCAAAGGCATCTGCCAGTGTGGACCGTAATGAACTATGGATGACTTTGAGAAGAATGGGAATTCTGGAAGACTTCATTGTGCTCACTGGGAACTTGTACATGGATCAAGGGACAGTTGTATGAACAGAATAAGGGAATGCTGAATGGTTTAAAATCAGGAAAGGTGTGCATCAGGGTTGTAGCCTCTCACCATATTTGTTCAATCTATATTCTGAGTAAATCATCGGAGAAGCTGGATTATACGAAGAAGAGTGTGGCATCAGGATTGGAGGAAGGTTTATTAACTCGCAGTATGCAGATGACACAGTCTTGCTTGCTGAAAACGAAGAATTGAAGCACTTGCTGATGAAGAGCAAAGATTGTAGCCTTCAGTGTGGATGACAACTCATTGAGAGAGAGACCAAAATCCTCACAACTGTACCAATAGGGCAACATCATGATAAGTGGAGAAAGGGTTGAAGTTGTCAAGGATTTTCTCTTGCTTGGATGCATGATCAATGCTCATGGAAGCAGCAGTCAAGAGGGCAAAAGATGTAGTGCATTGGGTAAATCTGCTACACAGGTCCTCTTCAGAGTATTGAAGAGCAAGGGTGTTTCTTTGAGGAACCCAAGCCATGGTATTCTCCATTGCATCATATGCACGTGAAAGTTGGACATTGAATAAGGAAGACCGTAGAAGAATCAATGCATTTGAATTGTGGTGCTGGAGAAGAATATTGAAAGTACCACGGACTGCTGAAAGGTCAAATCGATCTGATTTAGAAGAAATAAGGCTAGATAGCAAGACTTTGTCTTATATTTTTGGACATAGTGTCAGGAGAGGCCACTCCCTGGAGAAGGACATCATCATGTTTGGTAAAGTGGAGGGGAGGCGAAAGAGAGGAAGACCCTCGACAAGATGGGTGGACACTGGCTGCATCCATGGGCTCCGATGGGGAACAGTTGTGAGGATGGCGCAAGACCGTGCAGTGCTTCCTTCTGATGTGCAGTAGGGTCGCTGGGGGCTGGGCCAGAGCCAACTCAAGGACACCTGACAATACCCTGCGTTATATACTACGGCATGCCTGATTGACTGAGACACGATCTCACCCAAACCCACGGCCATGGAGTCTGTGCTGACTCATAGTGATCCTGTAGGGCCAGGTAAAACTGCCCCTGTGAATTTCTGAGGCTGTAGCTCTTTACAGGAGTAGAAAACCTCATCTTTCTCTCACAGTAGTTTAGAGTACTGGCCCGTATAGTTTAGAATGCTGACCTCGCAGATCACAGCCCAACACGTGCCTGCTATGTATGCCACCAGAGCTCCCCAAAACATTAAAGGTAGTAACTCAATGTAGAACCCTCCTGACCCTTTAAAAAAGACTTGGTCTAGATTTTTAAAAAATATTTTAAAAATGATTTCGTAATTATTTTTCTAACTCCTGCCTTTTAAGCTGTTTCTCTTTGTTATTATAAAATGCGTATATTTTCTTTAAATTTTTTTATGGTTTTATTTTTTGTTAGATATTTAGATTATCTGAAATTTAGTTCTCTAATGTAGAGATGGAATCTTTCTGGTTTTACAGACGATTGCTTAATAGGTGAGAGGTTTGCTGGCCAAATTGGGCCAGTGCTCATCTATTTGGCTCACATAGGTTTTAAGAATTTTGAATTTATCACCAATATTTTTCAAACTAAGGAAATCCGTTTTTATTTCTTGTTTCGCCAAGAGCATTTTCTGCCCTTGCACCCTATCTCTAGCCTTTTCTCTGTAGAAGCTGGCTCCTGGAGTCCTGTGGTGTCTCCTAAAAGCCCTGCAGGGTGTGCCCCGGACACCTCTTCATGACCAGTGGGGTTTTCCTGTTCACTGGCCTCACTTTGAACCTCAGCTGGAGCTATCAAGTAACAGAAGCCCCTTTAACACCTGACTTAGCTTATGACGGGAGAAAGGCGAGGCCTTCTGCCCTGGAAAGAGTTACCGTCTCGGTAGCCCACACGGGTCAGTATGAGTCAGAATCGACTCTTGGACAGTGAATAAGGAAATAAAAGTAGTAAAATATGGAGATTGCCCTTCAGGACGTCAGAGTAGCTCCCTTCCCCATGTGGAGCCAGTGGTGCAGTGGTTAAGTGCTTGAGTGCTAACTGAAAAGTCAGCAGTTGGAACCTACCAGCTGCTCCATGGGAGAACCCTGGGAGTCTACAGCCTTGGGAGCCCTAGGGGCACATCTGTTAGGATACCACAAGTCGGAATTAACTTGATGGCAATCAGTATGGATTATAATAGATCATTCATAATTAATTTCAAGTCTAATTCATTTTAGTTTTTTGTAAAGTCTCTGGTCCTCCTAATCAGATCCTCCTCTTAGGTTTAATTGTGGTTAAAAATATTACCAAAAGATTACATGTATCAATTTTATTAACGATACCCTTCTGATCCAAAATTAACTCTTATGACAATGGTGTTTCATTGAATAAATAAAGCACTTTTATTTTTAGAAGATATCTTACTTTATAGAACCAGGGCAAGCACTTTGATTAAAAAGTCTGTTGGTTTTTTTTTGAAGGTGCTGTGTAGCATCAATTCAATTATTAATAACCCAAGAGCTCCAGTGATACTTTATAAGCAGAGCAAAGGAGGAGCCCACCAATTTAATAAAGATTTTGTGCACGATTGTGGGTTTGAGCATCTTGTTCCCATAATTGAAATGTGGGCAGATCAGCTGACGTCCCTGAAGGTAAGAGGAACTCTTTACATGCTTTGAGAATCTGTTGGAATCTAAGGGCTTTTGATTGGACTAGGCTTGTTTCATCTGTAAAGCTGCTAAGCTTAGGTTATCTGTAACCTGAACCTTACTGTTTAGATATGGATTTCAAACGCTGCTACCTGGCGTTGTCCTTATTGTAAGCTTTACCTTCTCTGGAGTTCTAGGCAAGACCCATACCAGGCCCATTGCTGCCATGAGAATCTGCAGTGTCCAAAGTTGCACCGACAGGCCCCCTTCCACCCCCACCCACCCCCGTTGCTCCTTTGTGCCCTTCCTGGTGGCGTCCTCATGCATTTCCTGGGACCTTATTCTTCTTCAAATTGTGACTTAGCCTCCCTTTCACTTTAATTGGGAGAAAGCTTCTCCCCCATATTTTAGATGGCTTCCCTTCCCTGAGAACTCCATGTGTGTCTATTCTCTAGAGTGAAACCTTCTCACCCTGTTCACTCCTCTCTATCCATCCAGACCCAAAACGCACTGCCATCAAGACAATTCTGACTCACAGTGACCCTGTAGGACAGAGTAGAACTGCCCCAGTGCATTTTCAAGACTAACTGTTCATAAGAGTAGAAAGCCACATCTTTTCCCTGTGGAGTGCATGATGGATTTGAACTGCTGACCTTGTGGTAAGCAGCCCAACACGTTACCCACTGTCATGACCAGGGCTCACTCTGTAGAGATAATCATGTAGTCGCTATTGCTTAACTTGAGATTTGTTCAGTTTTTATGGACTTTACAGAAAGGTTGCACATAATTGACATATCATACACTTCAATAATTCGATCTTCAGTCATATCAAGGAGAATTGTGCAATCATTACCATACCCATTTTAGAACACCCCACCCTACCCTATGGTTAAATCACCTTTAAAATGAGTTATGCAATCACAGTCAGCTCTAGTACTTCCTCTTCACTCCCATCTTCATTTCCTTCTCCTGAAATCCCCCTTCCCTCCCTATCACCCACTGCCACCCCTGCATCCCCTATCAACCCCTGTATCAGTTATTATCATTGTGCATCCACTCCTCCTTTGGGTCACAAACTGGGAAACACTACAGAAACAATAAAAGACAAATCCTAAATAGGGTGGTGAGGATAAAAGAATAATAATAATATAAAGACCAAAATGCAAATAATGAGAAAGAAAAGACCCTCATCAACATCCCAAAATCCCGGGAAGAAATTTCTGCCATGGAACAGGTCAGAGATACTTGCCCTCAGAATCAACTCAGGTCTCTAGGGAGGTCATCTGGCCAAGTATCGACCTCGATTCCGCATATTCAAGATTACAGTGGTCTCTGCCTGACAGCCTGGCAGTTGGAGACTCTTGCCTGTGGCTAGAGTGGATCTGCCAGGGGCTCAGTCTGATCAGATACTCTGCAAATGGGTTTGGGGCTCCCACAGTCCTGCATAGCCTTCTGCAAATTGAGTGTTCATAATTTTAGCTCTGATGTTTTTCCCTTCACATATTTGAATTTTGTAATTGTCATCTTTGGATCACACAAGCTGGTGTGCTTCTTCTGTGTGGACTTAGTTGATTCCTCACTTAGATGGCTGCTTGTTTGAATACAGCCTTTAAAGATCCCAGACACTATTCTAACTGGTAGCTGGGCACCATCTGGTTTCTGCCCCACACTGTGCTGTAGCACCTTTGTCTTTGGTGTTCCTTTCATGAAGGGGAGTACCGAGCAGGGCCCTGCTAGGGTTAAATAGGAGCCCAGACTTCATTTGCTTGTCTGTGGGGTTTGCACATCTCAGGTTTACTTTGGTGGTCATAATATGACAAAAATCAACACTATAAGATCAACTGCACCAGTAGCAGCCATAGCCAATCAACAACCAAACAAACAGAACACACACATACAAAGAAAAGAAAAAAACAAAACAAAATCACAAAAATAAAAACCCGTATAAACAAAGAAGTGCAGCATTGTCAATCACCCACCCCCCCTTGGGTGTATGTTGATTGCACTGTTATCTTCATCAATTTTACCAATGACCCAGCCCTCCAGACACTGTCGAGATGAGGTGTCTACGTGCGTACAGTTCCACCTTGAGCCTCCACCCACAAGCTTTTGCCCTGCACAGTTCAAACTCTCATTTGATTGGGCTACGTTGACCTCAAATATGAGGGTTGATTCCAATGGGGACCTTCCTGAGTTAACTCCCCCCAAGTGTAGATCCCTGTTCAATGGATCCCAATCTGTTAAATCATTGCAAGGAGGACACAGGCACTACATGTATGGTGATCCTGGGTCCCTTTCCACCAGACACCCACCAAGCCAGGGGTTCTCCCCAAAGTCCAATGACCTCCAGTTCTATAATCCTGGGGTGGCCACACTGCTTCCTCCCATCCAAGTACCCCAGTCTTCAGTCCAAGGGTGCAGGCAGCTTCGAGACAGGGTTCAGCTCATTCAGCCCCTGCATTGTGCCCTGCTGCCTGCCAGGTCAGCTTCCACAATCATCTTGGTGCTTAGTCCATGGTGTGGTTCACCGAAGGTTGGGTGGAAATGAATTTGTAGTGCCTGCCCAGGTGTGTTAGTCTGGGTACTTAGGAGAAACAAATCCACAGCAACTCATGTATAAGAGAATTTTATGTAAAGAAAATGTGCATCACAAAAACATCCCAACCCAATGCTGCCCAAGCCCACAAGTCCAACATTAACCCATTAACCCAACACCAGTCCACAAAGTCCTCCACCTCACAAAACAGAGGCAATGATGCCGACTGCAGGAGGAAAGCTGAGTCCGTGAACGAATAAGCATCTCAGCACTAGCAGGGGTCTCCACACGGCTGCTCCAGCACCCAGGGCTGCATCGGGATAGGTCCATGTGGCTTCTCCTTGGGGATGTCTTGTAGGAAGTCAATCTTGCAAGCTGAAGCAGGGAACTGCTAAGGCAGCTGCACCCTGGTGTGACCATCACAAAGCAAGAGACCCGAGAATTAGAAAGGCGAGTCTCACCACCCATTTATCCCTCCTCCTTTCAATTAGCCCCACGTGATTATCGGCCAGGTTGGCACAATTAACTAACTCACCAGGGTACCTAAAATCTGGCCATTGTCCCCCTAGGTTACCTGTACTCATTGTTTAGGGTTTCCTCCCACTATGTGGTTAGTTTTCCCCAATGTTCCCACCATACTCACCAACAGAACTACCAGCATCTCCTCCACAATATAGGTGGTCCCCTCTTGTGGTCTTGCCTGGAATTTCCAAAAAGCTTCTTCCATTCCTGGGGAGGGTCCAGTGATTTGCCCCAGTCTTGTGTCAATGTTGTATAACCTCAAGTGGATGGTTATCTCCCAATTCTCCCGTCTTGAAGGAGTGATCCCAGACAATGTGGAGTCTCCTCCTTCACATCGACTCTTGTGAACTGTGCAAAAGGGAGGTGATGCATGGTTCATGGCCAGTAAGTAGCCTTCTCTCCTTTTGTTCAGGAATTGATTCCTAGGATTTGTTAAGTTGGTGTTTCTTCTTAAAGTACATTCATATAGTACTTGTCCTTCTGTGACTGGCTCACTTGATTCAGCATAATGGTTTCCAAGTCCTTCCATGTCATGCAGTGTTTCATACTTTTGTTGCTATTTTGCATAGTATTCCATTGTGTGTATGTACCATAGTTTCTTTATCCATTCTTCCACTGTTGGGCATCTGGACTACTTCCGGTTTCTTGCGATTGTGAACTGTGTTGCTTGTGTTGTATCTCATTTCTTTAGGGTATATGCCCCATAGTGGCATTGCTGGATCATATGGGATTTCAGTTTCCAGTTGCTGTATTGCCCTATCATTTTCCACAGTGGCTGTATTTATTTTACAAATCCACCAGCAGTGTATATGAGTTCCAATCTCTCCACATCCTCTCCAACATTTGTTTCATTGTTTGTTTGTTTGTTTTAATTGAGCTAGCATTGTAGGTGTAAGGTGGTATCTCATTGTTGTTTTAATTTTTATCTCCCTGATGGCTAGTGATTGTGAGCATTTTTCATGTGCTTGTTAGCCGTTCGTATGTCATTTTTAGTGAGCTGTCTATTCATATTTTTCCCATTTCTTAATTGGGTCTTTTGTTATTTTCTTATTGAGCTGTTGTAGAGTTCTGTATACTGTATATACTTGTGTATAAGCGAGCTTTTCAGCACACTTTTAATGCAGTTTTTGTGGTAAAATTAGATGCCTCAGCTAATATTCGGGTCTGCTTATACTTGAGTATATACGGTATATGGTAATTAGTCTTTGTCCGATATGTCCTTGGTAAAAAAATTTTCCCAATCTGTGGGCTCTCTTTTCACTCTCCTGAGGAACTCTTTTGATGTGCCAAAGTGATGTCATTTCAGCATGTCCTCTGCTGAATGTGCCTCCTCCATGCTTTGCTGATGCATTTATGTTTGAGTTTTCTGTTCTGATCCATTGGTCCATGTGTCTCTCATTGTACCAGTACCAGGCTGTTTGGACTACTGTGACTGTGCTGTAGGTTTTTAGGTCAGGCAGTGCTAGGCTTTCTGTTTGGTTCTCCTTGTTTAAGCTCTTTGCTTTCCTTGGTCTTTTGCCTGCCCACATGAAATTGGTAATTAGTTTTTTTATTTCTTTAAAGAATTTATTTGGGATTTGAATTGGAATTGCATTGTATCTATAACCTGTTTTATATGGTATTGTCATTTTCATGATATTAAGTCTGCCTATCCATGAGCAAGGGATATTCTTCCATTTATATAGGTCCTTTTTAGTTTCTTGAAGTAATATTCTGTGGTTTTCTCTGTATAGTTCATTTGTTTCTTTAGGTAAGCTTATTCCTAAGTATTTAATATTTTGTATGCTTATTATAAATGGTATTGTTTTCTTAATGTCTTTTTTTTTTGTAGTTCTGGTTGTTAACCTTGTATCCTGCTGCCTTGCTGAATTCTTCGATCGCTTCCAGCAAGCTTTTTATGGAGACTGTGTTTTTTATATATAGGATCATATTGTCTGTGATGGGGGGAGTTTCACTTCTTCTTTACCTATTTGTATTCCCTTGATTTCTTTTAGTAGTCTGATGGCTCTAGCTAAACCGTCCAGCATGATGTTGAATGAGAGTGATGATAGGAGACATCCGTGCCTGGTACCTGTTTTCAGTGGGATTGTTTCTAGCTTTCCCCCATTGAGCATGATGATGGCTGTTGGTTTCTCATATATTATTATGTTGAGGAATTTACCTTCTATTCCTTTGTTGAGTGTTTTGAACAGAAATGGTGCTGAAGGTCAAATGCCTTTTCTGCATCCATTGATATAATCATGTGGTTTTTATTTCTTACTGTATTTATGTGGTGGATTACATTGATCGTTTTTCAAATGTTGAACCATCGCTGCATACTTGAATTAAATCCTACTTGGTCATGGTGGATTATTTTTTTGATATGCTACTGTATTCTGTTGGCCAGGATTTTTTTTTTTTGAGGACTTTATATCTACGTTCATGAGGGATATTGGTCTATAATTTTCGATCTTTGTGGGGTCTTTGCCTGGTTTGGGAATCATTGTTATGCTGACTTCATAGGATGAGTTTAGAAGTTTGTTGTCTTTTTTTATGTTCTGAAAGAGTTTGTGAAATATAGGTGTCAGATTTTCTTTGAATATCTGGTACAATACCCCTGTGAAACCATCTGGTTCTGGACTCTTTGGTTGGTAGTTTCTTAATGACCTCTTCTATTTCTTCTTTTGTTATGAGTATGTTGAGTTTCTCAATATCTGTCTGAGTTAATTTGAGTAGAGGATGTGTTTCTAGGTATCTGTCCATTAATTCTAGATTGTTGAATTTGTGTGAGTATAGTTTTCATAGTAGTGTGTTATTTTCTTTTTCATTTCACTCAGCTCTATTGTAATTTCATCATTTTAATCTGTTAATCTTTCCAAAGAACCATCTTCTTGTTGATTTTTTTCCATTTTTGCTTGTTTATTTTTCATATCATTTATTTCTGCTTTGATCCTTTTTTTT
>NW_022103913.1:8665481-8694644 GCF_000313985.2 Echinops telfairi
TTCAGTGATCCGTTCGACACCTCGTGATCACACAGGCTGATATGTTGTTCCATGTGGGCTTTGTTGCTTCTGAGCTAGATGGCCGCTTGTTTACCTTATTTATGCTTGGTGAGTGTTGTTCTTCTGCCCATACTGAGTCAGCACGGATCTTTTGTAGGCTGGGTTACTTGTAACGTAGTCTTTGAGTTTTTCCTTGTCTTGAAGACTCTTACTTCTCCATCTATCTTGAATGATAATTTGGCTGGGTAGAATTTTCTTAGGTTTGCATTGTTTTCCTTCAATTTTTGCAATATGTGACTCCACTCTCTCCTCTTCTTCATAGTTTCTGCTGATAGGCCTGAGCATATTCTTATTTGGGAACCTTTACATGTGATTGCTTGTTTTTACCTAGGTGCTCTCATGATTTTCTCCTTTTCCTCAAAGTTGGATAGTTTAACTATTCTGTGCCTTGGTGACTTCTCTCACTATTGTTGCAGATGACTTCTTTGTTGTTTCTTGCTCCGGTAAACCAATAATTCTAATGTTCTGCTTCATAGCATCAGACATAGCTCTTAGGTTTTCTTTAGCTTTTCTGATGATCTTATTAGATTTCTGTTCGCGTTTGTTAAGGTCTGTTTTGCTGTCCTCCAAGTCACTGATGCGGTTCTCTGATTCCTCCAGTCAATTCTCGAGGTTTGTATTTCTGCTATTGGTTTTTATTATCTCCTCCCTAAGCTCCTGTATTTCTCTTTGGTGTATGGCCTTTATCTCCTCTATCATTTCATCCTCTTTCTGTATTGTTTCCCTCATGTTCTGTATGACTGACTTCAAGCAGCATTCTGAAAATTTCTTTCTCTGGCAGCTTACTGTCTGCTTCTTCTATGTATGTTGTTATGTTTGGGACATATTCTTCCATTTCCTTTTGTTTCTCCTGGTTTTTTGTTGAGGTCGTTGGGGCTGATGGCTGTTTGCGTTGCATTGTTTTAGAGGAGCCAGGTCTCGTTTTCCAGGGAGTCCAATGGCACTGGCTCTCTCTGGGAGACTTGTGGGAATGCTTCTTTGAACTGCCTACAGCTAATTTTACTATGGGATTAACCTCCCACTTTATCCTCCTGTGGCTTCCCTATCAGGGGAGTGCCCCAGAAGGCTGGTGGGTTGCCTGCTTTGGTGTTGTGGACGTTGGGCAGAGTTCCTGCAACAGCTTGGAATGTTGATGAGTGGTGGCTGAGCTGCCTTATGCCCCAAGGCACACAGGCAGGAATTCCCCTGAGAAGTTGGGCAGTGTCCCTGGAGGGAAAGCAGGGCTTTCCCTAGCCTCGGCTAGCTACGCAGGGTGGAGCTCTCCTAGCTGGGTGTGGTTGGTGCAGGTGTAAGTGCCCTAGGCTAAGGGGGGTGGTCTGGTGCTTAGCAGTGGAGTGTGAGTGAACAGGAAAGAGACAAAGAGGAGAAAATTTTTTTTAAAGTAAGACCGTTTAGACTGGGGGAATATAGGTAAGAGAGGGAAAGAAAAGCAACTATGTAGCTGAGTCCCATTCCCTGCCCATGGAGCTGCAAGGGTTTAGTCCCTGCCCTGAGGCAGCGGCAGCAAGCTGTGACTGTGCAGAGAAAATGCCCCTGTGTAGACTGTGGGGGAACAGAGAGCTGGAATGCAACAATGTAGCTGAACCCCAATCCCTGCCCGTGGAACTGCAAGGGTCCAGTCCCTGCCCTGAGGCCAGCAGGGGAAACTGTGGCTGTGTTGAGACCAAATCCCCCTACAGGCTCCAAATGGTCCAAACACCGGCAGCGACAGTAGCTGGGCCAAGGTCAAGCCCCAGCCTGCTTCCACTGAGGTTAGCCAAAAGCCCCAAGCCCCTCAAAACCCCATGTGTCTGTGCCTACATATCTTTATGATGCTCCTCCTGCGTTCCAGCTGTGTTAAAGTTCCCTCTAAGCAACTCTCCTGTGGTCTGGATTCTGTGGAGTCCCTCTGGTATGTGTTACTTCGTTGCCATCTTCCTGGAAGTCTCTCTGCTCATTTTATTGTTGATTTTTAATGTTATAGCTTTGTGGTCTGAGAATATTGATTGTAGGATCTCAATTTTTCTAAATTTGTTGAGGTATGATTTGTGGCCTAGTATGTGGTCTCTTTTTGAGAATGTTCCATGTATGTTGTGTTGGAGAAGAACATATATTTTGTTGGATGAAGCATTTCATATATGTTTTGAGGTAGTTTTTATTAATTGTATTATTGAGTTTTTTTGTGTCTTTGTCGAGTTTTTTCTTTTTCTTCATGTTCTGTCTTTCCTTGAGAGTGATGTTTTAAAGTTTCCTGTTATTATTGTTAATGTGTCTATATCCAGAAAGATATACTTCTTATGTGAGAATTATTTAATAGATGTGCTTTACTTCAGATTGTTTGGTAACTAATATTATTCATAACACTATCTCTTTTATGAAGAAGGGAATCGGTATTTTTCAATGGAAACCTGGTTGTACAATTTACCCACATGGGAGACATCTGAAAGGGTGTGTAAGCTTCATGAGGACAAAGGGTTTTGTCTTTTTATTCAAGGTTCCTCTGACACATGATGAATACTTACTATTCACTAGAAGAATGAAGCAGGAAGAACATTTTATAAAACAAGAAATGGAAGATGATATTAAAATTTTGAGAAGTCTAATGAAAACATAATCTGTAACTAGTGAAAGAATGGTCACATTCGGCCTAATATTTTCTTCTCTTCTTATAGACACAGCTGTAAAATAAGCATTTTAATGGAGTAACATTGCAGGATTAATATGCCAATTTTATGAACCTGCATTCCTCTAATCTTTTGTCTCAGAAGATTATGAGATTATTAATAATTTATTGATCACGGCATTTTGCCACATCATGGCTTGTGTCAAGGGATTCTTCCAATAAGAGGGGCCAGTGCTAACTCCACTTTTGTCCTCGACATGTAGACAGTTTTCTCAGAAGGGGAAATACTAGAAGAGAAAGGAAGAATTGCAGAAATGGGTGGTTATGTTTAGTCTGTTCAAAGTCTTGCAGATAACACAGAAAAAGCAACCACGAGATTCAGACAAGGTGGAGGAACAATACATTAAAACTGTGAAATAGTTCTAACAGTTACATGCTAGGAAAAATGAGTATCTTAAAAGTGAGAATACACGATTGAGTACCAAGGGAATGATGCAGATAATTTACACCCAAGGATCTGGTCCTAGCCCTCACGGAAATGTTGGAATCGGCCTGAATTACTGGCTGCTGTTTCTGAGATGATGGAAGCAGAGGTAGCTTCATAATTGGAGTATTTTGAGGATTTCCATGAACAAGTTAGTAGCTCATCGCTGAGCTGACTCATGAATTTCAGGTAGTGCTTTAGATATTGACTTTGTATTGCTGCAGAAACTACACGAGGTTCGTGAGGCTTTGTATGAAAGGTTCTTTAAAATGTAGTCACCTTAAAGTTTGGGACAATCATCTTCTCAAATTGTCCACATACACATCCACCACTCCACCCCATCCCCCATTTAGATTTGACATTAAAGGATAGGGATAGGATGGAGCTAGGTAGCTGCCGCCTTCTCTCTGTCTTGCCCTCCTACCTGCCCAGGAGAGGTGAGTTGCACACACTGTAGCTCTCCCAGCCCACCACTGCGCTCTTCCTCCCCCTGCCTGGGCTCCAGCCATACAAGGTCTGGCAGGACCTCGGCCATTCTGCACCCTCTCAGATGGACAGTGTGTGGAGAGCCTAGGTCACCCTCTTTCAGACCTTTCCGGATTACTTGCTGGACTGTGCTACAACCATCTCTCACTGATTAATGATGAGCCCAGAGCATCTTTTTAATTAGCCTTGCCACATTCATCTATTCTCAAGCAAAATGTATTAAGGTTGGATGTGCTTTTCCCACACAAACTAGTTTTTAATACATGTACCTAGCTGATAGACCACTGACTAATAAAGGCATCGATATGCTCATGCTACTGGACTTTTTTTTTTCTTTTCAATTTCTGGTATTTAGAGCACAGATTCCCAAATTTATTTGGCCCACCATTCTCTCTGGAAAAATACTCAGCACCCCACCACCACTGGAAATGAATAAGTTTTATACTATAGCCCCCAATCCAAGTTAAGTGGATAGGTATCTGTTTTTGTAGACCCCCCCTGGATCAGTCCATTGTCCCCCAGGGGCTGGCATTATCCACTTTGGGAAACACTGATTTAAAGCATTCTGTTGGCACGCCATTTCTTGCCTGAGTTGCTAAACTCAGTGAGGTATTAACAATGCCAGTATGTGAGTCCTGGGTCTCAGTTGGGGAGTGTTGCATAAATACATGGAGGACTAATCTAAGAAGGGAGAAAAGGGAACTCTTTCCTGGACCTCTTTCTGTATTCAAGGGCTGTGCTCGCCAATATGGCAACCTCTAGGCACACGTGATGAGTAAGTACTTGAAACGGGACTGTCACCATTGAGATGTGCCAACAGTGTGAAATATACACTGGACGTTACAGACTTCGTATTGGGCAGGGCAGGTATATAAACTCATAATGAAATAGTATTGGGGCTATATTGAGATAAATAGCATATTAATAAAGTTAATATCACATGCTTCATTTGACCATTTAAAAAAAAACAAATCCGTTTATTGTACATTTATAAAATCTGCATAGTTTTATTAAGTGTCTCCGCCCCCCATTTTACCATTTTTTAAGGTGGCTGTTTAATATGACTGTGGCTCACATTACAGTTCTTTCTTCTTTTTTGCAAACAGTTTTATTGGCACTTTATCCACATATCATGCAAGTCAATAGTTCATTCATATGAAGAAATATTGTGCAATCATTACCACAATGAATTTTAGAGCATTTTTTCTTCTTTGTACTCATTGTTATTAGTGTAATTATTATTGTATTTAATTATGGTAAAAATGTACACCACCAAGCATTTTCCACTTCAGCAACTTCTGCCTGTATAATTCAGTGCCATGACCGTACTCTTCGTGTTTCTATTGGACAGTGCTGTTCCGGAGGACAAGCACAGTGCCACATGCTTAGTAGATACTCGAGCAGTACTTGACTTTTGATTCACTGTTTGAAGTGCTCTACCCCTGTCCCTTGTGCACTGTTTAAAATAGACTAGGACAACATTTCTAGGCCAGGGAGTTTTGAATGGGCTGTTTGAAGATCAAGTTGACTTGATTTATGCATCCGTTCACACTGCAAGCCCGCATACAAATGTGAGCTAACTGCAAGGAAGAAACTTGAAAACTTTGGGCAGAATGAAAGAAGCCAGGCTTAAAAGACCACTTACTCTAAAATTCCTTTTATGAGAAATATCCAGAATCAACATATTCATACAGACAAAGTCGATTAGTGGATACCAGGGCCTTGAGGGAGGGAAAGATGGGGAGTTGGTGCCATGGATGTGGGGTTTCTTTTTGGGGTGATAAAATATTCTTGAATTTTTTACTAATAGTTTTGAATCAGACAGTGGTGATGGGTTTTAAATATACTAAAAAACCCACTTAATTACACACTTTAGGAGGGTGAATTTTATGGTAGTAAGTATTTCAGTGAAGCTAGTTATAAAAATTAAAGACCAAAATATAAAGGACATGTTCATCTAATGCATCCTTTGTCCATCAGAATTTCAAAGAATTGCTTTAAGTATCTGGATTCAGAATAACCAATATATAGCATTTTCTTGTAGACCTATACTTATCCAGGAAAACCTAATTTAATAGACTTTTTCTAAAAAGGTAATGGTATTGCATTTAAAAAATACCAATGCCTTTTGCATATATTGATGTTCGAAAACCTTGGAGAACTATAGTTTGTGAACAGTAAATTCACTCCCAGATGTGATTTCTCTCGTGATACAGGATTTGTATAAGTCCTTGAAGGTCCTCTCTGCAGAACTGGTGCCTTGGCATAATTTAAAGAAGCAGGAGGAAAGTGAGGGCATCAAAGTGGAAGATCTTTTGTTTATAGTGGATACCATGTTGGAAGAGGTTGAAAATAAAGAAAAGGTAAGACATTGGGTATACAAATGTTTCATATTTACATAATGTTTTACATAATGAAATCTTATCCAATAAAATGAGAATGTGTGGCTTAAAAAGCCCAAACAGATCCCACTACTGTCCAGTTATTCCAACTCATTATGGTCCTGTGGGGTTGTCAACCTCGATGGGAGCAAACAGCCTCATCTTTCTCCCACTGAACAGCTAGTGGGTTCAAACTGCCGACCTTTCCATTGCAGCCCAACATGCAATCCACTAATTTGCTATAGATCATTGGTTCTCAGCCTATGGGTCGCGACCCCCTTGGGGGGGTGTCGAATGACCCGTTCACAGGGGTTGCCTGATTCCTAACTAGCAAAATTACAGTTATGAAGTAACAATGAAAATAATTGTATGGTTGAGGGGGGGGTCACCACAGCATGAGGAAACTGTATTAAAGGGCCGCGGCATTAGGAAGGTTGAGAACCACTGCTCTAGATGCTGACAGTGGTCTATGAGGGTGATATTTTTTCATTGTAAAGCTTTTTGCTTTCTCGCCTCTTATGGACAGGACAACAATATGCCAAACTTTCAAACTTTACAAGCTGTTGTGTCTCACTTCCAAAAATTGTTTGATGTGCCTTCTTTGAATGGAGTCTATCCTCGCATGAATGAGATTTATATGAGGCTTGGAGAAATGAACAACGCTGTGAGACACCTCCAAGAACTCTTAGAACTAGGTGAGGACCCTTTGCCATTTTTGTCTCCTCCTTTAAGAATCAGCCCTAATAAGTTAAGACAAGGTTGTTGAAAATGTAAGAATAACAAAAATCGAAGTGTTTGATGTAATGATTTTGAAAGTTCTCATTTCAGATATATCCTTTTGTTTCTCTTTGCAGATAGTTGTACTTCAGTGTATGTGCTAGTGAACGCGGTTGGGAAATTGTGCCGCCTGGTTAATAAGGGTGTGAGTGAGCAGGTTAAACAGATATTGGGACCTGAAGACCTCCAAAGGTATTTATTTTAAAGGGTCACAAAATCTCCAGGAGGGAAGAGGGTGACACTGAAGACTTCCCAAAATAACCAGATAGGGATTTACTTCCTGTTTCAAAGCAACCCACCAGCTCACTGCCATTCAGTAGATTCCAAAGAGTACCTTTGAAAGCAGTGGAGATGGAGCATTAGAGACGAGAATGCCGGCTGTGTGGATGAGAAACAGAGTAGAACTTGTCCTGCTCCGAGGAGCGGCCAGGAACTGCTCAGCACCGCTGCTGTGTGACGCTTTCCAAAGCACAGGAGGGAGCGAGAGTCCAACTTAGTTAGCGACTTCACGTGAGCTGAGATTGTACGAAGCCAGGCTTGTTGTTAGGACACGGTGATAGACTATGAACAATCACTGACTCTTATTTGGTTGGAAGATAAATGCTAAGGACTTTTTAAAACACCTGACATCTGTGACGTAAAACTTAATTTTTTAAATGAAGCATTGTAGCTGTACTTAAAGTACCTTTTCCACCTAAAATTTTATACTTTATTAGTAGGGGAACATATGTGTCATGTATTCTGCGAGTTTTCCAAGAATATCCCATACTTGTTATGATGTTTGCATTTCCTTGGAACATAAGTCTCACTATTGGTCTCTTTATCTTTCCCATAGTTTTACTGAATACTGACTTTTTTTTCTTAATACCGTATTGGATACAAAAACCAATTTTTAAAGAATATGCTATAAATGTGGTCTCAGAAGCCTTGAGTTCAGTGGCAAGTTGTCATGTTAGAAATTTTATATAAATTTAATTTTGAAACAGATGTTTTTACTGATACTATATGCTGCCTTTTTAGAAACTGATATTAGCCCAATAAAGAACTGAAAAGGAAATAACCATTAAGTTAAAATCTAAACTAGCAGGGCAGTTTCTTTACTTTTTGGAAATGTCTTATTTGCTATCAGATGCCTTGATCCTAAATTTGTTAATTCAGTGTAAGTGGCCCTTTTTTTCTTTCACAGCATTATCAACAAATTAGAAGAACACGAGCAGTTTTTCCCAGCATTTCAGGCATTCACAAATGAGCTCCTTAAAATCTTAGGTAAGAGCTTCCTGGTGACGTTCTCATTTCTAGTCATAAGCTACACAGAGCAGACAAGCATGAGCACCTGAAGGAGACAGAGCTTCCTTTGTTTAGGATCCCAGTGTCGGAAAGGCCTTACCCTAGCCATGCCCACAGAACCCTGCCTCTGTCCTGGCCTGAAGAGAAACCATAGGTGAATTTATGATCTTTTTTTTTAAAATCATTTTATTGGTGGTTCGTACAACTCATCACAATCCATACATCCATCCACTGTGTCAAGCACATTTGTACATATGTTGCCATCATCATTCTCAAAACATTTGCTTTCTACTTGAGCCCTTGGTATCAGCTCCTCATTTTTTCCCCTCCCTCCCCTCTCCCCACTCCACCATGAACCCTTGATAATTTGTAAATTATTATTATTTTGTCATATTTTACAGTATCTGACATCTCCCTTCACCCACTTCTCCACTATCCATCCCCCAGGGAGGAGATTATATGAAGATCCTTGTAATCTGTTCCCCCTTTCTCCCTCACCTTCCTTCCATCCTCCCGAAATTTATGATCTTGAAAACTTTTCCTTTTTTTTTAATGGTTAATTTTAAGATCTTATTGACCAATTGTATTTTTAAATATACAAGTAAAATATATTTCTCAGGTGATATAAAATTAGTAAATATCTGTAAAAAAAAAAAGGGTCCAATTAAGGGCTTGCGATAATAGCAGTACATCTTAAAGGGGAAAACATAACTTGCTTAGAAGTCATAGGCAACATAGAGACCTTTACTCTTATTTTAAATGAGATTGGATGGATTGTGATAAGATTTGTATGAGCCCCCAATAAAATGATTTTTAAAAAATGAGATTGGATGAAGGAACTTCAGAAAGTTCATGGACAAATGGAATTAGAGGATAATGGAATTGTTCCATAAACTTTCAAATGTTCTCTTTTTAATTGCTACAAAATCAATTTATTGTGTTATTAAGAACTGTATTTAAAGTTTCGAGTGATTTATTCACCGATAAGTTTCTATGTAGATTATCTGACTTTTTTTTCCAGA
The DNA here is from genome assembly GCF_000313985.2 of Echinops telfairi. Lineage (NCBI taxonomy): Eukaryota > Metazoa > Chordata > Mammalia > Afrosoricida > Tenrecidae > Echinops > Echinops telfairi. The sequence goes on from NW_022103913.1 coordinate 8,674,581, forward strand.
AATTAAATGAAAAGAAGTATTGAGACTTGGTTGGAAGATAAGGGATTGAGTAATTAAAAGTTAGTAAAAAGATGAAGGGACTATCCGGTTGGAGCACATGCCCTAGTGAACCTAAATGACGGGTTGTAGGCAGTTTTTTGTAGGCTGTGGAAGCAAAAGAGCCATAGGTGAGCATGCTTTAGGCACGCTCCTCCTGTGTTTTCAAAGGTTGTGGCAAGTAAAAATGTAATTTGAAAGTGGAACTGAGACATGAAGCTGTCTGTGTTACAGCAGTATCTCGAAGTGCCTGGTTTCAGTGAAGTTCTGTCATCAGTAAGGATTTGGTGAACATTAACGCGTGTTTACAAGCAGGGCGTGTTGGTGACATCTTCGCAGAGTCCTACCGAACTTCCTCTTCTGAACTGCTTGCTTCAAAAAGCCAGCTCTCCCATGTTTAAATAATAAAGTGAAGTATGATATTTAACATTGGGAAAATGAAATCAATTTTGTAAAACACAACTATTTTTTAATTGTCTGATGTCCTATTTTAAGTCTCCAGAACTACAGAACACTCTACCGAATACAAATATGAAGGAGACTGACTCTAGTGACCATCTGATTGTTGTACATTTTCCCCCTTTATCTTATGTAAAGCGTCCAGCTGGCCGAGGAAATAGCCCAGCCAGGGCCCTCCTCTGGGAGGTTCATTCATTGGACACGCTTCTTATTTAGGGAGAAAACAGATGTGCTGTCTGCGTGATGGGGGGCCAGGGAGTAACCTGGTCTTGTTCTCCTAGCCACAACATCAGGTGTGAAGGAAAGGCTCTGGTGCAGGCTTGCTTCTTTCGTTTGTTTCCTTTGGAAGTGTTCTCCAGTAAAGAATTCTGATGAACTAAAGGAATCGTGTTTAGGCTAAAGGAAGAACCACCAACATCCACCTAGACAATGGAGGGGGGGGTGGAATCCCAGGAAGCATGTTTTTATGTAAAAGAAATGAGTTTGTGAATAATGTTCTAACACAGTGGTTCTCAGTCTGTGGGTCGCAACTCCTTTGGGGGTCGAACGACCCTTTCACAGGGGTGACCCAATTCCAAACAGTAGCAAAATGACAGTGATGAAGTAGCAACGAAAATGATTTTATGGTTGGGGTGTCACTACAACACGAGGAACTGTATGAAAGGGCTGCGGCATTAGCAAGGTTGAGAACCACTGTTCTAGCAGAATGTGCTGGGGAAACAAGGTGGTGAGTGTTCACTAGAGAGAATCTACCATTGAGATGCACCTTAAAGTAGGCCTGGGGTCCACACCGAAGGGAAGGAATCCTGCTTCATCAATAGCTAGAAACTTTAGACTTGTTGGAAAAAGATAGTCTTTGAATGAGACAGCAGATTCAGAAAGAACCTGGCACGAAGAACCGGAGCTGGTTTCTCTGCTGAGCTAGACCGAGCTAATTACATTGCAGTTACGTCCTCTGTATCAATCACACCCAAACTTTATACTCGGAGAAGCCATCCACCTATTGCAGTTAAGTTGCATCCTGAATGGTAGACCTAAAAATGGTCCTATGAATAAATAATTCTTCCAAGACAATGAAAAAGCTATGACCGTGTTGGCTGAGAGAGGGGGAAATCCCCGCGTCTTAGCTGGAACCAGGAAGGAGGCACCTCTGTTGCAGCTGAGCCGTGGAATGAAGCAGATTTAGAGGTGCGGAGTTAACATGGGGAATGTGGCCAGTGGCTGTGTTAACCCAAGCGGGAGGCTGCGAGCTTGCTGTCGGGTGCTTCGGAATCAAATGTACCACCACCCCTGCCTGGGGATATCTGCATGTGCACACAGCACCTTGCATCTGACACTTGGCCCCCAAGTCCTCGTCTCAGCTGAGCTCCCCTCTAGGTTGTATTTCTGGCTCTTTGCCTAATTCTTCTTCCTTGTTGTTGTTTTTCTATTTCAGAAATTGATGATGTGGATGCCATTGTACCTGCAGTAAAGAAATTAAAAGTACTTTCATACTGAAAACAAATCAAATTATTCTACTGTGTAAATTGCATCTTTAGACAGTTTAAGTATTTTGTATGGTTAATCTTATCGAGAGACAAGTGCTAGCAGATGTATTTACTCTCAGAATTCACCCTTTCTTACCACTGGGTTCTTTTCTCTATCCAGACAATTTCTTTAAAATTTCACTTTTTAATGTATAAGATTCTTATACAGAAAATAGTGGCTTAATTTATTGGACTTTAGATTCTCCCTAATCGCTTCTTCAGCAATTCTTGAGTGGCTGAAGCTGAAGGTTCTTTTCACGTTGGGTGTGTGAGTAGAAGAGAAAGCAAGTCACAGGGACACGGACGCCACCGGCTCTCCCAGTCCAGCGACAGGAGGCTGATGCTTTCCTTGAGGGGCCACATGGAGGACTCTACTAAATAGCTTCCCTGGCAGTCGCCCTTTCAAAGTAGGAGAGACAGAACAAGACAGAGAAAGAGATCATCATCATTATATTGGGGTTGGAAACGAATCATGGAGTAATATAAATAAATAGATAAAAATACCAAATAAAGAGTGTCTTTTTGCAGTCTTGATTGCAATGTATTTTTTTTACTAAGAGCATGAGATCTTAAATAAAATTCTTGTGAAGACTTTCCAAACAGAAGCGTCCTCAATGACTTACTTGTACTACAAATAATGAGTCAGATGCCCTTCCTAGGCGTGGCCCTCCTTGAGTTCCTATGTGCCGCACTTTGCGTTTGCATCTATCTCTTGGTGCCTTTTCTCTATGCTTTTCTGAAGAGTCTGGTGGCTCTGCCTCACGTCTCTAGCATTGGGCGGGAGACTTGTAGGTCACCGCATCCGGGGGGTGGTTGTAATGTAGACTAGTGTGAAGCGTCCAAGAAGCAGCAAGGCAGGATGGAGAGTCAACAAACATCCACATCCTTGGTGCTGTGATGGTAAGCTTAGGAAATACGTCAGAGAATACCATAGATGCCTTCTAGATTTAAAAGCTATTTGTTTTATTAGCCTGCAGTTTTATCTATAGCCACTAGCCCACAATTTATGGAAGAATCTGTTTTCTTTGGGGTGTAGGAAGAATACTTGGATTGGGGGAGCTGTAGATTCTCTGGATTGGTTAGAGTAAGAAAGCGCAGTGTCCCCATGGGAGGGACGCCTTTGCAAGTGGCATCCAAGTGAGTAGGCCACCACCAAAGGAAACCACTCGTTTGTTTCGCATAAAATTTTAATTTGTATCTTTCAAGTTTTTTTCACATAGTTATGAGTTTGTTTTGAGGAGTTTTGTTATGAGTCTTGTGTCTTTTGTCACAGAACAATAATGGCATTTGCTAATCAATATATGGAAATTTTTTGATTGGTAATAAAAAGTGATATTTGTATAATTAAAGAATTCATCCATGCTTGTTTTCTAGGGTAAATTTTAAGAATTATAGAGCACTTGCAGAGTACTTTTTTTGTAATACATGACTGTATATATAAAGAAATATATGCATTAAAGGAACTCCCTATCAAGCAATTTGGGAATCTAATAACATTTGAAAGGAAGACGTATAATTAATTTTTTTTCTAGGCCTAATATTTGACAACTAGTTTAAGAGCCTACAGTTCAACAGTTTAAAACCAGCCACAAACCAAACCCACTGCTACTGAGTTGCTTTTGGGTCGAGCCCTGCCCCCTTTGGGTTCCCGAGACGGTCCCTGCGTCCCTGGAGCAGACAGCCCTGCTTGATGGGTTGAACCGCTGACTCTGAGTGACTCAGCAGGCTCCTTTAATTTACAGACAAAGTTTCAAACTTCCCTCAGCGGTCTAGCGGACTGCACAGTGCGTAAGGACCGTTGATAGGACAGGCCAGTAGTAAGAAAGAAAGGCTCTAGGCCACTTTTATCTTCTAATGATTTAAAACTATCAGTAAGTAAAACTGTAGTTTAGCTTTTGTTTGTTTGTTTTATTGAGGCATGTTTGACAATGTACTACATAGACTTAAGGCATGTAGCTGGATCAGTGCTGGTAGATGCATCCACCCATGAAAGTATCATCTCAGTGATACCCACACATGATGTACGATGGAGTTTTATACATGTTCTCCGCACACTTTTGAAGCAAGCATCTCTCTCTGTGACGTATGTGATGGCTCCAGGTGAGCGCAGGCTCCTTGCTCACAGATTCTCTCCACCCAGACAGCTTCCCCGCATGCCAAAGACCTCCCGCCTCATTCCAACTCGATAGTCAGGACAGACACAGGATGCTCTCCCACCCCAGTCACCAGTCTCCTCCCCCGAGGGTTTATCTACTCACCCCACCCTCCTGTCCCGGCTTCTCTGCGTTCTCCACTCTGGAGAAGCCCGAAGTCTGCGCTCCCTAATAAAGGCTGTTTCTGATTCCCCAGGCTCCAGCCGCTCTCTCTCTATCAGTACATATCAATGTTCGTGTGTTGTTTACATCCACTGTATTTCCATTCTGTGTTTGTCAGCTTCTCGAGAGGTACTCACATCTCTCATCATGATCATGGATTTATAATTTATCAAATTGTATGCATTCTGAACCTTTTAAGTTCATCAGTATATTTTCCTAATGAATATACCTTTTTATCTTCTAATGTTTATCTACTTGAATATAATTTTGTTCAATTAATTAATACTTGATATATTTCTTTTCCTTTTTCATGTATTTCACTACCCTTTTTATTGCAGAGCATAAAAATGATAAACATGGTATTGTCATACATGTCACATATGATAAATGATAAAGTAAAACCCCACTTAATAGCCAAGAGAGACATTTTCAGTGCCCCTCCCCCCACATATGACCCTTCTCTCCGAGGTAACCATTATTCTTTCATGTTGGTCACTTGCATGTTTTTGTTTTTCTAGTACTTATGCCATCTTGTATGTACATAGTATAGTTTTGCCTGTCTTTGAACTTTATAAAAATAGAGTTTTTCTTTATCACTCTTTCTTCCCCACTACTGATTTAGAGGTCGCATGTGCCCCACGTGGGGGAGGGACACCTCACCCTCCAACCTGCCAATGACCAGGAAGGCAGGGTAAAAAGCCGCCTTCCTGCCACCAGGGGATTTGGAGCCTCTGGCTAAGGAGGCGTGGTTGATGGTATTGGTCGACCCATTGGCTGTGTTGAGCCCACCTGGGTGTTGTCGTGCACCCTGGCCTAGTTTGGAGCACTTAGGTGTACCTCAGGCTTGAATTTGAACATTCTCAGTTAGGGTCTTCATTGGTGTCAAATGGTTGCCTGAGTTCTTCCCAACCGCCTTTATGAGGGCCATTGCAGGGATGGAAGGGACACCCCCCTTGTCCCTAAATCTAGCTACCTAACATTTCCCCACTAAAGGAGTATGGACCCAGATCTTTGGGGGTACTGGGCAACAGCATTTCTGGCTGCTTCCTGCTGACAAAAGGGACATGACGTGGGGCTTTGGGGTGCACACCCTTCCTGCTCTGTGGGGAGGAGTTGTCCACTTAGGGGCCCACAGTAGATGCAGTTGGGGTAATCCAGAAGCTGGTGATCCTGGGGTTGGCAGTCTTGGCTTAGGGTTGTTGGTAACCTGACAACTTCTGGAAGAAGCAAGATGGGACACTAGGTAGGCTGGGGCAGAGCTGTGAGACGGCAGTTTGGAAAAAGAAATCTTGGACTGATGGGCATGAGTGCCAGTTCCCTTTAAACACAAGAATTGGGTCAACGCGTTTACTAGCTTCAAGACTGTGTTTCGGGTAGGGTTTTATGTGGAGCACTTACCTGTCCAGGGGATGGCCATGAAACACCATCTAAGACCGTGTTTGCTCCGCTTCTGAGGGGTCTGCTTGCTACAGCTTCCAGGATTCACTTGGCCCTGGAACTTTCACGGCAGTGGGGATACAGGGTTTACTGGGAAGGGACCCTTCCAGACTGGGTGGAGCTGGGAATTGGAGGACCCGTCCTTCCAGGTGTTTATAAGAACTAGGTCTCCTGGTAGGCAGAGGGTGGTAGTTTTTGCTCCCCTTGGGCCTGGGTGAGCCCATACCAATGGAATGCCTCCTGGTATTGGGCTACTCTTGTGCTTATTGCTGTATGAAAGCTACCTCAGAGTCTATGGCTGCCTCTGTTACAAGGAAAGGCCGCCCGTATAACACTTCAGAGAGGCTTAAACACGCAGGTTGCCGTGGGGCAATTCTGAGATGCGGCAGCCATTGCCAGTCATCTTTCCAGTACATCGCGTTTCTTGTCCGTTTCCTGAGGGTTAGCTCAAGGTGCTGGTTAATTCTCTACCTGCCCGGAGGACTGCAGCCTTCTGCCATAGTGAAGGTGATATGTTATTCCTAAGTGTTGAGAGACCGCCTGAGTGATTTGGGAGATGAAAGCAGGCCCATTATTACTCTGCAGCAATTTGGGAAGCCCAGATCGAGGAATTCCTGAAGTTACCTTTTAGACAATGAGCCTTCTCAGTGCGGGTGGGATATGCTTCAATCCACCCGGTAGAGGTATCAGTGAACACTAGAAGATACTTAAACTGTTGGATGGCTGGAACCTGGGTAAAATCTATCTGCCAGTCTTCCCCAGGGTAAGATCCCTTGTGCTGGGCAGGCTGGGCAAGGTGACTTGTAAGCGCCCCTTGGGGACTGCTGGTCTGGCAGGTGGGACAGTGAGAGGTTACTGACCTGAGAGTCGAGGTTAAGTTGGCCCCACAGAACTGGTGAGTGAGCAGGCTCAAGGAGGGTTTAAAGCTAAGATGGGTGGCATCGTGGAAAGATCTTACAACTTTCCACTGTAACCTTTGTGGCAATAGGAGTTCATTGTTTTTCTCCCACCATCCATCAGGTCGAAGGCAGAATTCCTTTTAGACAATCAGTTAGTTGTGCTTTTAAAAAATATAATTTATTTTGTTAAAAATACAATACAGCAAAACATGCACCAGCTGAATCGTTTCTACATGTACAACGGAGTGACGCCAGTTACAGCTGAAGGATGGTTTCACTTGTCTGCGTTGTCACCGTCTTGAGCAATACGTGTCTCGGGGTTGCTACTATTCCGGATGGGATATGTGCTACAGTCTTTCATATTTCTCTGGTGCCTTACCCTTTTCAGAGCACTTGTGTATTTGACAAGCAGCACATTGCTCTTGAGTAGTACACAGTACAGGCATTTGACAGGTGAAAACTTGTCATTCAAATCAAAGCCCAGCAGAAACACTTTTTATTACACATCTACCATACAAGGGGGTATCCTCCCCCCCAAATTTTTTTCCAAGCCATATATTTATATTTTTTTACTAAACAACCTTATCACCTTTAAAGTACTCTCCATTACATTTAATACATTTGTCAAGTCTGTGATTCAATTATTGGAAACATTTTTTTGAACTCATCTTGTTTGGCTGACAGCAGCTCCCGTTTTTCTTCATCTCTCCTGCATCATCAAATCACTGTCCTTTCATGTCCCTCTTGGCTTGCAAAAACAAAAAGAAGTCGCACGGAGCAAGTTCAGGTGAGTAAGGTCATGGGACAAGAGAGGCATGCTGGGTTTTTGGCCCAAACTGGTGCGCTGAGATGACTGTGAGAGCAGGTGCATTGTGGTGATGGCAAAGCCAGTCCCCCGCCTGCCACAAGCTTTTGTCTCACACTGTCACACTACCTTCTCAGAATCTCTGAATCGAAAGCTTGATTAGCAGCCTGACCTGGTGGAACAAACTCCAAATTCGCTCCAAATGTGAGAGCATCCGAGGGGGCGGCGGGGACCCCCTTGTATGCTTAGCACAGCCTTGGATGGGAGGGGTGTAAACAAGTAGCAGTAGCAGTTTCACTGAAGAGTCAACACAAACATTGAATAACACAGTCAAATCATTGCTTTGCATGTGACCAGCCGACCAATAAACATTATTTTAAAATTAAATATTATAAGGCAGGGAATTGTTAAAATGGAAAATGTACAATATTGGCAAGCAAATACTGTGGAGGTGGTGGAGAGAGGTCGTTTCAGTGTGGACCGCCTTCCTGCAGCAGGTGGATTTGACCTGTAGTGGTTACATGTTGGGCTGGGATCTGCATGGTCAGCAGTTTGAAACCACCAGCAGCTCCTCAAGAGAGAAACACTGGCCTTTCTACTCCTGTAAACAGTTGCAGTCTTGAAACCCAAAGGGGGCACCCTGAGTCAGCACTGACTCCATGGAGGGAGTCGGATTTGAGTAGGCAGGGGAGTGTGCGCGAACCCTCCTGTGGTGAAGTGTTTGCACATGAATAATGTAGCAGTAAGTTAGAAACAAGGTCTAACAGGCAAATTAACAAGTAGACTTTGAGTTTATGAAAAATAGGAACTCGGAGCTAATTAACAAGTGAGAGCATCATGACAATCCCTGCACTTCAGGGAAGCGGTGGTGGCGGTGAGCCTGTAGCAGGGGCCCTGTTGAGTGGGCAAGGGAAGATAAGACCCCAGGGCAGCTCCGGGAAAGTCAAAGGGGACAGGCACAGAATTTGGGCCTATAACACTTGAAATACCAAAAAAACCCACTAGTTTAAATATATACAGAATTTGCTTTTAACATGTGACTCGGGTGGAGCAGCCATCTCATAGAAAAGCCGAGGAGACGCCCAAGCGGCCTGCTCTCTGGCAGCGATGATGCCGCAGCAGTCCTCAGCGTGCCGCGGAGGGCGTGCAGTCGTGGACCTGCGGGTGGAACGGTGCTTGCGGAGTCCCATGGAAATAGTGGCACATGCCCGGTTTGGCCCCTGGCGTCCCACACGAGGTATCAAGAGGGTCTCCATAGTACTGTTGCCATAGGAAAGTGCATTTAGCTCCAGATCGGCTATAGCCACACACAGCCAGGCATGGAAGCACCCGAGGTGGCAGCCAGTGGCCTTTGGAAGTCTGAGTTCTTGCCAGTTTGGGGGTGGTCACATTTTGCTTCCATAAAAGAAACTTCACCCTTTATTCAGTCCCTGCCCAGGAATCCTGGTAGCTCCTCCAAGAACAGAAGCCCCCAAACTCGATGCCAGGGGCAGGCCTCGCACTGCGTACAGACCGGACTTCCGTCAGAGGCCCGCACTCACCTATCAGTGGACAGGTCTCGCTCCGTTGTGGTGATGACTTGCTAGGCCCCCATGCCCTTTCTTTCCGGATGTGAACAGTGAAACCGACCAAGGATAGTTCCTGCCTCCACATGCCTCCCTCTCCCTCTCCCTGCTACTCTCATGTAGGAGTTCACAGAAGAACGTATGTATGTGTTTCCAGAGGACGGTTCAGATGTAAGGTACACAATGCACACATACTCATTCTATATAAAGGAACAGAGGTGCTGGTGGTGCTCAGCCTCAGCTTCCGGACCTGCCGTCTGGAGTCAGTGCATACCTGTAAGGCAGGTAGGTTTGGACTCGAGTTAGAATCCTGCGGAGGGAGCAGGACTGGACAAGTTGCCTGGTTCTGCCTGCCTGGACATAGCAGGCCCGCCTCGCGGTTGGCCTGCCAGGGTTAAGGCTCGAGCTCGTTTTCTAGCTCATAGCAACCCTCTGCAGCCCCGTGGGGCTTTCACAGGGTCCTTTGTGGAAGTGGAGCCCTGGTGGGGCCGTGGGCTGGTAACCAAAAGGTTAGCCTTTGACGTCCATGGGAGAAAGGAGACAGCCTGCCTCCATGGGGATTTACAGTTCCTCTATGTGCTGCCAGGGGATGTGAGTCTGGATCAACGGACAGCAGTGAGCTCTGCAGGGGTTAACAACCTGAATAGTTGAAAATCAATCTCCTTCCTTAGGAGCCACGGGGACTGAGTGCGGACTGAAAAGGCAGGACTTTGGGGAGGGATGTGGGCAGCTCTGGGACAGTGTCTCCATCAGCAGAGTGCGGGCGGTGAAGACAGGGCACACTTACCACTGAGAAAAGCCCCGGATCAAATCTTCTTTAGATAAGTCAATCAGCACCTAGACAACCACAAACGATCAGTCCCGCCTGCACACTGCACTGCCTGCAAACGCCTGCCACAGGGTGAATGGACCACCGGCTGCCTGGCCGTGAGGGGTCCTGAGCAGGGGCTCCTTTTCCTATAACCCCTCCCCCCCTCCACACAGAGCCCCGCGGAGGATGGTGCCCACACTGGCCTCAGTGTTCTGGGGAAAGGTAAATGGCTGTTGGGAGTGACGTCAGGAATTTCAGGAAGTTACACATTGTCCCTTTTCAGGATTTACGAGCTTATGAATGCTATAGGAGGAGCAACCTGCCCCAACTCATTAACTGATGAGTCATTTGAATAGGACACCATGGTTTCCTTTTCTGTAAAAATGACGAGCACGCCACCGACTTCATCAAATTGGACTTAAAAGGGACAAGTGTAATTAAGTTTATTAAACTACAGTGATTACTGACTATTATTCAAATGCCATTCTTCTGCCACCGCTTGGCATCTCCCGGGGATTAGATGTCCTCTAGTTCTACTTCCAGGAAAATCCCATCACCACAAAAATCTCATAGCAATTACGAGATGCAAGCTTCACATATTCCCATATTTACCAGCCTGCGATTTAAACACTGTGGTAGATGGTCAAATGTCTGGGGAGTGGATGAATTTGGATGGACCCCAGAGTTTCTTAAAATTATCTTATTAAGATGCGTTCATAGTCTCATTAGTTTCAAGATTGAAAAACAAACACCCTCCTGCTGAGACTGCGCCCTCTTTGAAGGCAGGGTGTGGTAGTCACCTAATCTGGTGTCAATTTAAGGATTAGGAGTGTGGGGGTGGAGTCTAGGCTGTCAATCTGGAGACAGCCAATGAGACTACTGTGTGGGCATGGCCTTCTCCTGGGAAATCTGGGACTTCCTCCTTGGAGGCAGAAGACACCTCTCTCTCTTTCTCTGCTACTCCTTGGGAGACACTGCAGAAGAAAAGCCACAGGGATGCAACCAGACCCCTGAAGCCGGAGAAGCCACAGGGAGACCCCTGCCAGCACTGAGATGCTTACAACGCCACTGGGCCCAAGGACTTTCTACCCACTGGCTTGTGATCATCCTGCATTTGGCTTCATTGCATGTGTTTTGTGAGTCTGAATAGGACTTTATAGATTGATATCGGACACATGGGCTAATATTGGACTTATGGACTTGATCTGGGATGCTTTCCATGTTCAATTGCTTGTGTATATAAACCTCTTTCTTATACACATATGTGGGTTTATGAATTTGTTTCTCTAGTCTACATTGACTAACACACAGGGCTTCCCCACTACTGGGCATGCCATGTGGCCCGTGTGCCTGGCCGGCCCACAGGTGAGCTCAGTTAGGACCAAGAGCCCCTCCTGTACTTACTTTGCCCAGCTCCTTTCTTCGGTGTGAGCCAAGGGGTCTACTATTTTTCACTGCGACATCTAGTGACCTTTTCTGTACTTCTTCCATGGGAACAAAGAATTCAAATCTTTAAGAAACAAAATGTCAGGAAATGAACACCTTTCAAGCATTTCTGTTGAAAATCTAAAGTGCTTTGTCTATTTCTCTACTTTTTAAACAGAAGATATGGGCAGCTGAAAGGTAATCACAGCAGGTACACTGTGTGTCTTCGTCACTGATGACCGCTGGCCTGCATGCTCAATCCTGGAAAACGCTGAGAGACCGATCCTCTAGGGAGAACCTTGAACTACTGAATTAGAAAGAACACCAACCCACTGCTAGGGAGTCCATTCTGGCTCATAGAGTGTGGCCGTCGGACAGAGTGGAACTGTCCCATCGGGTTCCAAGACGGCCATCTTTATGGGAGCAGACGGCCTCGTCTTTCTCCACAGCCTTTCCAAAATCAAAAGACACAGTGAAACAACTAGTCCAGAGGGTTAACGGACTGGACAAACATGTGTCCCCAACTCTGAGCCCAGCAGCACTAGAGGTGGTCAGCGATCACTGATGCTGCTCTGGAAAGGAGCACAGCAGAAGGGCGCGGAGAGTGGGAGAAGCATGTGGAACAGAACTCAGCCATAAAAGAGACCCGCCAGGCTCACTGGTCAGCTAGAGACTGGTGGGGGCCCCTCCCCCCCAAGACGAGGGCCCTGGCCATGCTCCCGGTCTGGAACCGAACTCACTCCCATTTGAAGCTGTTCAACTGGCTAAGAGAAAAGAGGCAGCGTGTGTCCCAGTTCCGAGTTCGGAAGGCAGGGAGGGAGTGGAGGAGACAGAGGACATGGAGGGGACCGCTGTGGATGTGTAGGGCTGGCGGTCTGTTCTGTCAACCAGCCCGAGTCCACAGGAAAAGGCTTGGAAAAAGAATGTATACAAATCCTCACAAATGACCCCCCCTCACACACTCAAGGGAGTGGGATCCTTCAGGAAGCCTACTGCCACATCTTTGTCCTGTGGAACGGCTGGTGGGGCTGAGGCAGTGACCTTTCGAGTGGCAGATGTGTGTGCCTACTGTGCACGAGCGCGCCTTCACCGAGCACGTCTGGCTTGGCTGTGGTCAACCCGGGCTGCCATCCTTTCCGCGCCCTTCTCTTCTGCTGCCCACCTCGACCCCTAACTCTGATTGTCCCCACCTGGCTGTGGGCTAGATGCACGGAGCCCAGCCTGTGTCGTGGACACGCTCGGCGAAGTCCTCACACAGAGCCCTCAGGCCCCCTTACGACTGGGCTCTGTCTTAGGGTTGGGGCTGCCCAGTGCCTCCCTCCCAGATCACATCCTCTTCTAATTCTGAAAGAGCATTACTAACAGATTAGGTTTGTCCCACAAGTCAAAGGTCAAATCCCCTGCCTCCTATGTTCCCACAGAGTCCATATCTGTGTCAGAGTTGGCTCTAAAGAAGAAATCTCTTGTGGCTCGAGTACAGGATGGTGTCTGACAGCCAATGGTCCATCAGTGCTGAGTAAATAAATTTCTCTTGACACGGATGAAGTCAAAGTCTAGCTCTGGAAGAAACACATTTGTTTTCAGACATGACCCAAACACCCCTTTTCAACAGGAACAGTCATTGACCAGGGAACCCAAGTGGTCAAGCGTCATATCTTCCTAGGGGAGCTAGAAATGCCTTCTCTTAGGACCCTGGCGTCGGGAAGAAGCCCTGATGAGACCCTGACTTCTGCACTTCGAGGACTACCGTGGATCAAGTCGGAATGAAATAAAAAATTAGGGACATTTGAGATAAGACTCCCCGCCCCAGCACACGCAGGAGATGTGATTGAGTCCGCTGACCTTGTCTGGGAGGACACGTGAGTGGAGGAGCCTGGTGGAGAAGGGAGGGCGGCTGGGGCCCACCATCCGTGCTTTGTTGCAGGAGGGGAGACAGACCAAAGAGCTTGAAGTTTGGGGAGAAATTTTAGGTCCTTGGGTTCAGAGCAGGTTTATTTTTAACTGCTGATCTCAAGGAACCATTTGACCTGACATGGCCTCTGACTATCAAAGCGAGCTGAGTTCAAGAGAGAGTAGGAACCAGCCCTGATGAGGGGCAGGAAAGGTGGGTAACCACTCTGGTACACTGCCCTGGCCACGCTCCCCCCACCCCCCGCCCCCACCAAAAAAGCCACCTGGCCGGAGAAAGCACCGGTTCCTCTTGGGGCCTTGCCCCTGGCCGCACCCCGCAGCCTGGCAGGCGCCGGCTCCGGGATCCGAATGAGCGAGGTCCAGTGGGTCCACTTACGTCTCATCAAACAGGGGCTCCAGGGTCTTCCGCTTCACTGAGGTCCTCTTGCGACTGGCCCACCTCCTCTCCGGCAGCAGGTACACCCGGACGTAGGGGTCAGCTCCACTGGTGGTACACGGCGTCAGGTTTCTGATTGGGTTTCAAAGACAGCCGAAAGAAAACAGACTTCTGGTTTGGGGAGAGACGTGAAAGTGCTCCCTGGGGAGAAAGCTCTCCTAGCCGTCAGGCTCTCCATGGGCTCCTAACCAGGCCGGATTCCCTGCCACCTGCAGCCTGGACGCCCTAAACGTGAACAAAAGGCTGCGGGATTGGAGACTGCACTTGCGCATCAGCGGCATGGTTTTGAAAACCTGCTCTGTGTGAAGTTCGGGGCAGAGCAAGTCATCCGATCCAGGGCCGCACTGGGGGAAATGCGCTGACCACCTGCAGGCAGTTTTGCAATGGGGGCCTGACCAGCAACACCGATCGAGTCCCAGTGCTGCCTGGTGAGCAGGCCTTCTTATCCCATCTCCCAGAGTGTTACTCTCAGCTGTGGGGCTCCCACACCCCTGCCCTCGATCCAAGTGTCCCGGCTCTGATTTCAGTCACTCGCTGCTCTCCAAAGACCGTCCTGGTCCCAGAATCCCTGTACCTGCAACCGTTGACGAGCACGCTGAGGCAGCGCCGCAGACAGACGTAGCGCACGGTGAGCTGAATCTCACCCAGCCGCCGTGCCCTGGGACCCCCGCCTCTGCAAGGAAAGGGCTGGTCACCTCTCTTCTCAGCCTGGCACTGGTCTCCTGCCTACCCTCCATCCCCTCCAGAAAGGTTCTATTTTGGGAACAGAGGGTTTTGTGGATTAATAAAATAATTTCCATTGATGTTGCCTCCAGAAGGAAGCCCTTTCCCTTTCCATCCACCATCCCTGTGCTGAAGGCAGGCTGGAAAAGTCTTTTAGGATCTCAGGATCCAAATGAAGACATAAAAGATCCTAGAGCATTTTTGTTCACGTGTTTCGGTGTGATGATAATGATTTGTAGGCTGTATAAGTTTAAAGACAATGAATGGTAAAGGGCTTTGATGTTAGAACTTTGTAATGGCTCTGCAAAAAAAACAAGTGTGTGTGTGTGTGTGTGTATGTGCACATAAATATAATGCAGAGCAGTCAGTGTGATTTGGGTGGAGGGAGCATGCACGTTGTTGTGCTAGTCTTTCAACACTTGGTGTCTAGATACCTTTATAATAAGAGATGAGACAAAGTAAAGCCCTAGAAATTATCATCAGTAGAAAATGTCTAACCCTTCAACTTTTAAAGAATGTAAATGACAAAAAGTACAAATGGCTTACAAAGGCCATCTCTGTTGTAGAGAGAGCATTGAAGAGTGAAGTTTCGGGTCTAGTCAAGGTCTTCTATGAATAACTAAAACTTTGCTTGTTATATGAGCTGAGGGTAAAACTGAGGCCATTCTGGACACCTACCATTTTAATCCTTGGATTAAAGAATATTATGCTGTATTATGTTCTTGGATGTTATGGGATGATCCCAGCACACAGAACACACTCCACGGATGCCAAGCACAACTGGCTGGATTCAGGAGGACCTCTGTGCTCGGGTCAATGCCTTGGTTCCCTTCCTAGCCCGATATGCATGCAACTCAAACTAGCACAAACGCTGGCGTGGGGACTGTCTTTATATCACGACTCTTGGTGGGGCCTTTATGACAGTAAGCTTTCTCTCATACATTTAATAAGCTAGGAGTGAATTGGGGAACACACTGAACCCACAATAAACATAATGAATGGCAACCACTAATTATATGGTTCCACATTCCAAGCTTTCCATTTCACCCTAGTATAACTCTAGAATTCAGGAAACGTTTGTGCTGGGAGGAGCCTTAAAGACCATTGCTCAGCCTCTGCTTGATAGTGAGTCTCTAGCTAGAGCTATAATCGGACTCCCTGTGTTTTTCTACCGCACCAGGCTACTTACTGCCTCATAAGGATAGTTTGTGAAAAACGAGAACTTTCATCTAAGTGTGACACTACTTTCCCAGTCCGGGGCGAGTTTTCCATGAGATTTTAGAAGAGATTAAGCAGAGAAGTGCATACTCAATGTTGAGGCTGATCTCTGTCAGGTCAAAGCAGGAGCCCAGGGAGTTGAGGGAGGACATGCTGGGAGCCAGCCCCGAGGGGGGCCATGCAAATGGGGAAGCGGGGCATTTCCTGGGTCTGGGAGACTTGATGGGCCCTGGAGAGTGGGCGCCTGGGACAGTCAGGAAGATGGTGGTCGAACTCTTCTTCTCTCTTGCGGGCTCACAGAACCCTCTGGCGCTGTCCTTGCCTTTGGGCTTTGGGGCTGTCTCTTGGTGCATGGGCTCGGGGGCTGCAGTCGGAACACTGGTGATGGTGAGGGTGCTCTCAGAGGTCTCCTTGGTGTCGGAAGCAGGATCCGGGGGACATGACACCTCTTCAGGGGCCTCTCCCTGCGGTGGGGCTCTAGGGTCATGGCTGGTGGCCACCTTCTTGACAAACAGAGGGCCCTTCTTCAGGGCTTCAGATCCTGTGTACGGGCTCCCCAGCTCCCGTTCCTCAATGCGCAGGAACTGCATGCAGAAGACAGGCTGCTTATGGAAGGGACCACCACTTCCTCCTCCCCCTCCCTCATCACCCGCTGCCTTCGCCTCTCTCGTGGAACAGTTTTCTCAAAAACCAGTGCCCTGTTCAATGACTGTTTTGATTTTTTTTCCCCCAGAGACTGTGTCTTTGACCTCTCTGTGTGCCCAACCGCCCTCCTCCCTCACTAGTGGGTGTTCGCCAAGATTTGGTCCTGGACCCTCTTTTCTCGGCATGCACTTCTCTCCTGCGTGGACTCCCAGATCCACCTCCACGCCTCCCTCACCCTAACCGGGGGGCAGGGAGAGGAAGTGAGGCATCACCAGCTGCCCTCTAGGTGTGGCTGGTTCCAGCCGTCTTAATCTCCAGCATGGCCCCTGAACTGGTTTTCTACCAGCCCCACCTCTGTGCTCTCAGCCTTCCATTTCAAGCCTCACCATCGCGCTACCCTCAGCCTCTTGCCCCCCAGTTACCAGTTGCCAAGACTCATCCTGCTGTTATGAGGTGACGCTGAGGCAGTTCCGACTCACAGCGGAACTACAGAACCAAACACCACCCAGCCCTGTGCCAGCCTCACAATTGCTTCCAGCATCGCAGCAACACACAAGCCACCGCAATACAACAACTGACAGACGAGAGGGGGAGACCATCCTAGACACGGTCCTTTTGGCAATCTGGTGGTCAAAGTGGTCTCAACACTCTGGTGAGGGATGCCAAATTAAAGGAAACACCCTCTTTAAAGTGAATAGCCACACTCACCACAAGGTTCGCGCTGCTATGGTTAGACGGCGGGAGGGAAACTGGACAAGGAAGACGGAAGGCGCAACGTTTCTGGGGTCATTTCCCAAATGGTGCATCTCGGGGATTCGGGTTTGAGGGAGCTTGCAGAAACAAGGGACAAGTCCTTGGACTAGGAGTCCGTGTAAGAGGAAGAATTAGAAGGGAGGTCCCTGAAGTTGGGTTAAATCTTTAGTGAAAAAAGTAGCGTTGGAATAAAAATGTCTTCTCCCCACTCTCGTGACCCCATTCTACCTTACAAATCTGGCTAGACCAGAACATGTGCACTGGTACAGATAAGAGCTCTGGACACACAGAATCCAGGACAGATGAACCCCTCAGGTACAATAATGAGAGTAGAGATACCAGGAGGGTAAGGAGAAGGTGGGAGGAGAAAGGGGAACTGATCACAAGGATCTACATATAGCCCCCTCCCGGGGGGACAGACAACAGAAAAGTGGGTGAAGGAAGATATCAGTCAGTGTTAGACATGACAAAATAATAATAATTTATAAATTATCAAGGGTTCATGGGTCAGGGAGGGTGGAGGAGGGAGGGGGAAATGAGGAGCTGATACTAAGGGCTCAGGTAGAAAGCAAATGCTACCCAAAAAAGACAAGATAGGTTTAGGAAAGCTAAAGTTAGAAATGAGAAAAATAGTCCAAAAAAATTTAAAGCAACAAACAGGCCACACAGTAAGTTAGACATAGCCAAATAAAGAATTAGTGGTTTGGAAGGCAGAGCTGAGGAAGTTAGCCAGAATGTGGCGCCAAGAGATAAGTGATGGGGATTCTGAAAGTCAAGTCAAGAGATGCGAAGAGCAGGGTGAGGAAGCCCAACACAGAAGGAGTTCCAGGAAAAGAAATTAAAAGATAAAAGAACGGCAATATGTCAATGGCTGGCAAATGTTCAACACGGATGAGAACGATATAATCCATCTCTTGGCTTCTTCTAGTCAAGAATAAACATTTCCTGGCTTTTTCTGGCCACCGATTCTCTAGAGAGAGAGAGACTCCTTTGTCCCATAGCCAGCGTTTCGCCTCCCTCTCTCAGGGTGATGGTCGAGGCTTACCCGCAGCACCAGCCTCATGGAGATGAGGCTGTCCAGGCCCGAGTGGTCCAGCTGGAAGCGCTGCTCCAGGGTGAGGTCTGCACAGGCGAGGATCTGGCACAGAGGGAACTCCAGCACTCCCAGAGCATACTCCTGGTCATCATCCAGCACCTGCACAGCGGGGTAGTCATCGAACAAGAGGAGAGCCAAGTCCACCCTCCCACCTCCACGGAAAGGGCCCTAACCGAGCCCCGGGCTCACTTCGTAAGTATGCACTGTGCTGCTATTTGCACACAGCCCTGGTCTGGGAATAAAGAACCGCATCAGGTCAGGCCTGGTCCCTGCCTTCCGTATGGGGAGAGGCACTTATGGTCTTTATGTGGCCAACTGTCCAGGGTCCGGAAGGTTTTAGGGACAGGGGCGGTGGGCTACTCTGGGATGGGGCATCAGAGAGGACTTCTGACAACAACGAGTCTAGGGCCCCCACTTGTCAGTCACGAGACTTTGAACAGGTCCGTGTTTGAGTGCCTATTTGCTCGTGTGGAAAGTAGAAAAGACAGGACCTCTTTAGCATCGTTATTTTGTCAGGATGGAAGGATTGGCGTTCAATGACTGCGTCACCATCACTAGTGTCCAAAGTCTCACACCGGCCCCTCGCCTGCTACGTACGTAGCCAGAAGGCCCTATTGCAGGGACACGAGGGCGTGTTCCTCCCCACGGATGGCTTGCGCAGCGCCGCATGCACACGCGGCTTTGGGAGGGGCTGCTGACCTAAAGTGCCAAGAACCTGCTTGACGTGCGCTTCAGGCCCCGCCCCCTCCAGAGCTGCAGTCTAAGAGCCCAACTTCAAGCAAACCTTCACATGTAGCTCCTCAGCCGCCACGTTGTGCACAAAAAAGGAGAACACTTGGCCCCACACGGGGTCCTTGCTGTGGTGACACGTCTGGGGACAGAGGAAAGAGATCATTGAAGGGTCAGCGTGGCCGGGTTGGACGCCAGCATCTCTGAGCTCGGTCTGGCCACTGGGTACCACTGGGAGCCTCCTTCTGAGCTTCCCAGGGAGCAGCCCCACGGTGCTACAGCCAGTGGGAGGCACCCCAGCCAGACGCATGGTGAGGAGGGCTTTGCCAGGAAGGGCAGCCGGGCTGAAACCCACCCTGGCAGTGGAGTTCCCTCCCTGGGGAAGCAGCCAGAAGGCTGTTTGATGCAGGATTGAGCAACTCCATGGAGGGAGGGAATGATAGGGCTTGAACGCCAAGCCCCGCCTGGACTCCTACTTCTGTTACTTTCTGGTGCAAGTCACTTAACCACGGATCTTCAGAGTCTTGAACTGAGCCATGAATTTGCGAGGAATACATATAAAAATGCCTAGAGTCCACCTCAAACTTGCTAGGTGTTTGGTGCAAGCTAACTTCCATCCTGTCTGCAGCTCGCAGCCAGCGTTTGTGCCTTCCTCGGCCCCTCGGTCATCAAGACCCACCTTCACTCCACATGCACCGCCCGTGAGTCCATTCCCGCTCCGACCCCGGCGGCCTGACAGGGAGAACTGCCCGTTGGGGTTCTGAGATGATAACTTCCACGGGAGTAGAAAGCCTCATCTTTCCCATGCACAGAGGCTGGTGGATTTGAACTACTGACCTTGTGGTTGGCCGCCCAACCCGTAACCCCCTAAGCCAAGACCCACCCTAGAGACTTCCATTTCCTTCCATCTCCTCACCCCCAGGCCACACGCAGCAGCTGCCTTACCTTGCTTGTCTGTGTCTTCTTACCTACGGACAGCTTTGCGTAGCAAGAAGGGTCCCTGCCGCTCTTATTCTGTGACAGGAGAGACCCACACAGCAGTGGGGGCACGGTCAATGTCAGCTGGAGGGGTCCTCACCCACGGCTCCCCACGGAGAAAGCCGCCTAGGCACCCTCCAGACGCCTGGGCTGCCTTGACTGTCAGCCCTGAGCGCTGGGCTGACGCCTGGGGATGTTCGGGGGACGCAGCAGCATGCACAGCAGGGCCTGGCTGCTGGGGCCCAGAGCATGAGCTGGGCTTGGGCAGGGTGGGGTCTGACTCTGGCTCCTCCTCCG
>NW_022103913.1:8694910-8697404 GCF_000313985.2 Echinops telfairi
CCGCCCGCTGGCCATGCCACCACTCACCGGCAGGTTGCAGGCGCTCTCTAGGAAGACCACGAGGATGGCAGTGGACAGGCCCCCGGGGACCTGCAAGCAGCACAGAGAGAGGCGGGGGTGGGAAACCAGCTGTGGCAGAAGGAAGCCAGCCAGTCCCACACTCCACAGGAATCACTCGTACGATGGCTCACAACCTGGTGTTCTGTTGAGGTCAAGAACCCACTGAAGCATGGCAGATTCAAGTCAGACACAAAGATGGATTTCCACACGAACCAGGCTGGGGCTCTAAGGGCCCATCATCCTGGAGGTGACGGGGTGGAGACGGGCTGGGGGACCGTCTCCAGGAGGCAGAGCTGCCTGCACTCGCTCCCCTCTGTGCATGGACACCCATCACTGCCACACTCACCTCGGCCAGAGTGTCCTGGTCAGGGGTCAGTGACAGCCACTCCAGCCGCAGGTGCAGCCGCCCGCTGGTGGTGTCATTGAGGGCGAACCACTACAGGGAGGGGAGGGGGCAAAGAGCAGGTTGGTGCTACTGCCAACCCGCTGTCCAGAAACCAGCTCATCGAGGGTGGGCTCTGGGCTCCGGGGGAGGTGGGGGATGAGAAGGCATGCTTATACCAGGGCAAAGCACCCCACATTGGGATGGAAAACTCTCTGGCCAAGCCCGGCCTGCCCTCCCTGTATTACAACTGTCCCCTGAGGGGTCCTTGGTCTGTGAGAAGACCCTTCTGACTGGGCCCTGGGGACTCTGGGACCTGCCCGGGCTCATCCAGCTCCTCCCCTGAGCACGTGAGCAGCCTGGCTCCAGGACCAGCCATCCTGAGGCAGGCACATCACACGGAACCCTGGGTCCCAGTCCCCACTCTACCTCATCTACCACTCTGTTGGTCAGCACGTCACCGAGGCAGATCTGCAGGCTGAAAGACAAGGGGAGGGGGTGCTCAGTTCAGGCCTGGCAGGAACATAGGCTGCGGGGTGCCAATCTGGAAACTACTATCAACCATCTGCTGGGGACGGCAAGACTGAGGATCTTGTTCCAAGGCCTCAGGGACCAATGGGAGACCAATTTGAGTGAAGGAAGACTTGAACAGGCGTGTGTGTGTGTGTGTGTGTGTGTGTGTGTGTGTGTGCGCGCGGGAGTATGTGTAGGAGTGGGGTGAGGGGCAATGGTGGCTCTGGTCCCCAGAGGGGACTAGCAGAGACTATTGGTTACATTGATTCTGGCTTCTTAACCAGCAGGAGCCTGGACATTCTGGGTGGGATAACTTCCTTGTATAGGAATGTCAGTGCACAGTCGTCCTATACAAGGAAGGAATCTAGCTTCCCTGTCAATCCTGTGCCCTCTCTGACTGTGGCACCGCGCCTGCCCCCACTGTGACAACCCCATATGCCCCTCCATTTTCAAGCCACCTTGTGTGTCCCCCCCAGAAATAAGTACAGTGGGCACCAGGGTAGGAGGATGTGGCAGTTAGATTTTATGTCAACTTGCAACTGTGTGACAGTGTAGGGGTGGATTCCAACTTGCTAATCAGGTCAGAGCCTGATAATGCCCCAGGGATGGGGGAGGTGAGATGGGGGGTGGCCATTCCTATATGAGAAACAATGAGAAATTCTCTTTCTCTCGGCTCCTTCGCCCTCCCTGTTGCTGGGATTCTGTGTCTGCCTCTGGGGTGGCCCCATGTGGGCAGCTGACTCGGGAGCCGACCTCCGAGCTGTCAGTGTCCAGCCATGTCCCGTTGACCTTGGATCCACGCGGCTCTGCACCCACCAGCCTGTGCTCCCCTGCTTCTGCTATGCCTTGTGCAGGCCGGGCTGCGGCTTCCAGGGGACCCGTGGCCTTGGATTGGACTGGGCAGGGATGCGTTCTTGATAGAAAACTAGTCTTGATATAAAGGTTTTCTTATACATATAGAGTGTCTCTGGTTTGGTTTCTTTAGACAACCCAGCCAGAGAGCAGTTTTAATTCTGAGCTATTAGCATACGTATATGTGTCAGCTCAAAGCCCACCTGAAATCAGCTAAACAAAACCCAGATCCAAAGTCACGCCTCTACTCTGCAGCTTGACAAAACGTGCAGGCTCTTCGTTAAGATGAAGACAGTTGCAAACGATGAAAACATCTAACGGGGAGCTTTTTTGCCTATCGGGTTGTGTTCCCCCCATTCTGTGCCCACTTCTTTCTTGTCAGTAACATCTGCAGTGGAAGGCAATCGCCCAGGAGAGGTGCCTGTGCAGACCTAGTGGGCACCCTCCCTTCCTCCTGCTGGGCCAGGAGCCGGCGCCGCTCCCCTGAGTGGGGGCACACACCCACCCACAACGGCTCCTCTGACAACAGGCACACACACACCCGGAACCCCTCCACCTCACGCCTCCTGGGCATCCTCAGCCCAACACGCAGAGACTCTATCCATGGACTGCAATAGCTGCAGAATACTCTGTAGTTTGACAATGCCAAGTTGTTCACACGGTCTTCCCAGGGGTGGCATTCTGCAT
>NW_022103913.1:8697861-8704721 GCF_000313985.2 Echinops telfairi
CCTCCCTCATGAACCCTTGATAATTCATACATTATTATTATTTTGTCATGTCTTACACTGTCTGATGTCTCCCTTCATCCCCTTTTCTGTTGTGGGGGGAGGGTCTTTACTGAATTTGCAATTCTGATAGCCCGAGGTTCTGTGTTCTGCCCCAGAGTGAGCAGGAATCCTCAGACCTGGGAACTTCAGCTGCACTGTCAGGAAGGTAGGGAGCCCAGCCCCAGAACTCAGGAGTGGAGTCTCGGGAGGTGGGAGATGGAAGCGTGTGGAAGGGAAGTGGAATGCTGGGAAAATTGTGCCAAAAGTAACTGGATTCTGCTCAGGGCCACAGAAGACCAAGCCTGATGGAATGGGAGGAAAATGTGGAACAAACCCAAAGTCTTCAAAAGCCTAGACTTAGTGGATCATGGAGAGAAGAGGACTTCCCGGACTATCCCCGAGTTACCCACAGCACCCCGGGAGGTCATCTTGGAGCTAAGTAGTGGACTGCCTCCGTAAATAAAGACTGCCACCCATGAGCTCAGCGCCCTTCTAAGCAATCATTGACAGGAGACCTGGGCCAGCAGCACTCTGGAACAAAGGGACATGTGACAAGCAGAAGCTACTGTGGCCCAGGCACCAGATGCTCAGAAATGGAAGCACGTGTGGAAATAGTGAGAAAGCTGACACTTTGTGGAAAATGTAACCAACGCCCATGAGCAACTTCCTACATGGGAGCCTAATTTGCTGTGTGAGCTCTCACCAAAAACACAGTAAAATATTATATTAAAAAAAAAAAAGGCCGAAAAAAGAGGAGTTGACACCAAGGGCTCAAACAGAAAGAAAATAGTTTGAAAATGATGATGGCAACATATGTACAAATGTGGTTGATACAGTGGATGTATGGGCTTTTATAAGAGCTGTAAGAGCCCCCAATAAAATGATTTATTCAAAACAAAACAAAACAAAAACAATGACTAGAGGGTTGTAAGTCCTTAAGCGTTAAGGCAGGCCTGGCGGGCACCCCCAGGTAGGGCAGGC
This sequence comes from Echinops telfairi, assembly GCF_000313985.2. Classification (NCBI taxonomy): domain Eukaryota; kingdom Metazoa; phylum Chordata; class Mammalia; order Afrosoricida; family Tenrecidae; genus Echinops; species Echinops telfairi. Next base: position 8,698,882 of record NW_022103913.1, read on the forward strand.
TGCCTGAGGCCCCACCCCCACCCCCAGCCCCGTCCTCACCTGCCCAGGAAGTCATCCCTGTCAGGGTCCTCGTCATACAGGTCCACCTCCAGGTCCTGCCCAGGGACTTCGTGCACTAGGAGCTGGAGGGAGAGAGAGCTGTTGGGGCGTGCACGTGCACGCTGAGGTGGCACACCACAGGAGGCCCCTGGCAGGTTCCTGCCCTCCCCAGGGCCTCAGCCAGGGCCTATGAGAGGGGAGCGTGGGGGCCTCCCCTGTGGGGCATGAGCGGGATTAGAGACCGTGCAAGCCCACGCGCAGTGAGGAGGCAGTAGCTGCTGTGTCCCTCACTGTTGCTTCCAGAACACGTTCCCTTCGATCCTCCTGGGCCCCTGGATCTGGGATACCCAGAAACTGCCTTTCATCACCCCGCTTTCACTAGCACACTCGGGGTGTAGGGGAGCTTCCAGATGGCACGCTGTGAGGAGAGGAGGTGTCCCTGGAATGTGCGCTCTGAGGGGCCTTCTTGGCCTTCGCAGCCGGGAGTCTCCCCCTTTCGCGACTGGCCGTAGGAAGAGCCCAGACTCCTGTGTGTGCTTCTGGCAGAGGAGGCTGAGAGGAACGGGGCAGAGCCTCTGCCGCCTTTGCCTTTGATCTAGAACCTTCCTTCCAAGGATCTGAGGAGCCCTGGTGGTGTAGGGGCTGCACATGGGGCTGAGGTCCTCCAGGCCAGCAGTTCGAAACCACCACCAACTCCATGGGAGAGAGGCAGGGCTTTCTACTCCTGTACACAGCGACAGTCTCAGAAACTCACAGGGGCAGTTCCACCCTGTCCTGTGCAGTTGCTGAGGGTCAGTATTGACGCGATGGCAGTGAGTTTCCAACCATCTGACGGGGGGCTGGGGGAAGAACCACCTACAAACTGGCTGGGCCTCCAGCAGGCCCAGACTGCCCACCTGGGGGAGCCTGGGGGTTCTGCTCGACCTCACCAAGGGCAAGGGCCTTCTCAAGTCCAATGCTGCCCCCGGGGAACCAGGACCAGTACCTGGTAGAGTGGTGCTTGAAGGGCATCAAGGACAGACACAGGAGGCTGAGCAGACCCTCACCTCAAACACCTCATTCCAAGTGGGGTTCAGGTTCTTGTAGATGGTCCTGCTCCGGAACTGCTGTAGGCCAATGCTCACCTTGGCATAGGGGTCTGACTTGCCTCGGATCCCCAGGAAGTGGTCCATCTGGGCCAGGTTTTCTGCCTCCAGCAAGTGGATTCTGATCACCCCCTGGAAAGTGTCACAGCTTGGGGTCACAGCCACTCCCTAGGCCCGCCAGCCCTCATAGCCCGGACCACCATGGCCACTCCCCCATCACTCCCCCACCCCCACCCTTCAAAAGGTCTGGATGGGGATACAGAAGCCAGAGAAGCTAGGGCACGTGGCAGGGGACGGCAGGACCCAGGGTGCTGTCCACTACTAGGTACCCGCTCACGTCCCTGCTGCCCCTGCCTGGAGCCTGCCCCCTGAAGGAGTGCTTCTTCCACAGCCATCTCATCCTCCTGTGGCACCAACTGGGCAGGCCCTGGGTGAGCTGCCTCTGGAGCCCCAGTGGCACTTCTTCCTGATGGCCAGGTGTGCACACTGCTGTGGGCAGGGCGCCCACACGCTCCGTGTCTCACCCCTCTGCCCCTGGGCTGTGGCACACTTTCCCCACACTCACACAGATGGGTGCTAAAATAATTAAAATGCTAACGTTATCAAGGAACAGGGATTGGGGTGGGGGTGGGGGGTTGAGAAAACCACACAGTTGGTGAGCCTAAGGTGGACCTCCTGTCTAGAGCTATTGGATATTCTCTAGAGCTACGCGAGCCAACCTCACAAGGCATTGATTGTGAGTGGGCGCAGGTGGCGGTGTTTTGTGTCATTCTGTTGTACATAGGGTCGCTATGGTCAGACCGGACCGGACAGCACCTGGCAATAGTGGCAGCAAGGGAGACCTCCTCTCCAGAGCCACTACTCTTCCAGATGTCTGTCAACAGATGTGCATCTCTCCTGTGACCCCAAAACCCCGCTTCCCAGAATCTGCTAACCAAATGTAAAGCCACGCGCCCAACACCATGTGCAATAGCAAATAACAAGACCGTCGGTCATAACGAAAGACCAGCTGCAACTGCGCCTCCACAGGGAACCAGTTAATGACACAGGACCCTATTACAGCCCCACTGGATTAATACCAGGAGCCCGGTGCTACAGTGGTAAAGTGTCCAGCTGTTGACCGCAATCTCATCATTGGAAACTACTAGCTGCTCCTCGAAAGAAAGATCAGGGAATCTATTTCAGGAAAGGCCACAGCCCTAGAAATGGGATGGGATCTACTTCTACAATGGCCACAGCCCTAGAAACCAGATGGGATCTCTTTCAGGAAAGGCCACAGCCCTAGAAACGGGACGGGATCCACTTCTGGAATGGCCACAGCCCTAGAAACGGGACGGGATCCACTTCTGGAATGGCCACAGCCCTAGAAACGGGACGGGATCAGTACACAGCAACAACGAATCCACGTGCTGAAGCACTGACTCTCAGCAACTGACAGCACCACCAAAGAGCCAGAGGACGTGGAGGGCCTCCCTACACAAGCCGCCTATGAAGCAATCTGGCCAAGAGACTGACTTGAATGAGTCACCCTGCTTCTAGAAGCGTCTCCCAGCCGAAGGAGCCAGAAGACCACAGCGATGCAATGACCACACAGGGTTAGCTCGCGCCACAGCACTCCGGCCGTCAGGAGACCTGCCCCCCCCTCACCAGCCCGTGTTCCTCGGCACAGGGCCAGGCACTCACACAGGGCAGGGGGAAGCGCAGGTTGGTCACGTCCAGTCCTTTCTTTACGGGAACAGTCACTCGATTGGGCAGCACCAGGTGGGCAGCGATGAGGTCCTCCAGTAGGCTGTCTGACACCTCACTAGGGATACCATCAGCCCAGGCTGTGCAGAGTACACGTCCCCACACCCCCTGCCCCACCTCCCGAGCCCAGAGCTGGAGCTAGGGGCAGTGCTGGGCAGGGAGGGCCAGACCCCGGCCAGCCTGGGGTGGGCGAGTGTGTCTGGGTGTTGTTACATGCGTCGTGGGATACATGTTGACCATCCCTGACTTAGGCATCTATCAACATAGGGAACGGGTGTGAGGGGGAGGACCTGTGTGGGTCCCCTGTGAGACCTCCGGCAAATCCCTTACCTCTGGACCTCAGTGCCCTCCCCTCTAAAGTGGGGGTAGGCTTGTTACAGGGTTCTGTAGTTAGGAGCAGGGTGCTGGGAGCAGTGTGAACAGGTGATGAAGGCTGGCTGCTGTAGCAAGCCCACGCCCGATACAGCATCTTAATGCTGGTCATTGTACCATCTGACCCTTGTCCCCGGACTAGGAAGACAGGGAGGTGGCCTTAGTGCCAGATGGTACACTGTAGGTGTGATTTGGCTAGCTATATGTGCATGGTTGAGTGTGCCTGCCCCTCAACACTGTCAGCTTCTCATGCCTCCCCTACTACCTTCCTCTCTATGCCCCCTCCTCAGGCAGGGAGAGTGGGGGGACACGGCCACACGCTGAATAACCGAGCCTCCCGCCCGCAGCTGCCCTCACTTGATTCCGGGTGCATCCAGCAGGTTGGTGAGGCCCGTCCAGTTGATCTGCAGGTGCTGCCGGCAGAGGGGGGCTGTCAGGCAGGAAGGTGCTAAATGGAGAACCCAGCCTACTCGGGGATGGGGGGAGGCGGACACCCCCTCATCAGGTGAGGCTCCTCCAGCCTCTCAGGCCTGTAAGTGGGGGCTGGACTCCGGGGCATGCTGCTTCCTGCCGGGAACACCACCCTGGCCCAGGGCTTGGAGAGGTCCGAGTTTCAGTGTCCAGGTTCCTCCAGGCCTCCTGGGGGACCATGGCCAGCTACTCCTCGGTCTCCCCGTATTGGGGAGAAGAGTCTAGCTCCTGGAGGGGTCCGTCTTAAGGACTGAGTGAGTCACGCATCCAGGACACGGAGCTCAGCCCCGGGTGGGGGCCACAGCCTCACCGGCTTCTGCAGGAAGAACACGGTCACAGCTCCCACGAAGGGTTTGTCCACCAGCAGGGGCTCTAGGATGATCCGCAGGGTGCCCTGCAACTGGACGGCACGTGGGCATGAGGGACCTTTCTCCTGGGCCTGCTGCAGTCCCAGCTCCTGCCCCACTCCCAAACCTAGGGCCACCCTCCACGGCCAAGGGGCTACCCCAGCAGAGACAAGGCTGGCATCTAGCTGCCACCCCAAGCGACCCCTGAGCTGTGCCTCAGGGAGCCTGCCCAGTGCCCAGCAACCCAGGGAAGATTTCCGGCTCCGGCTCAGCTCCTTGGTAGTGGTATGCGGCTACGCTCCCACCTCCTCCATCCACCCCAGCATCCAGGCTGCTCTGCCCTGTTCTGTGGCCAGGCCCTCTGTTGAAGGCAGAACACCAGGCCAGAGCCCAGCACCACCACTTCCTGGCTGAGCAATCACAGCCTGATTCCTCCGTCACCACCAGCCTCTGGGCTTGGTGTCCACTCCCGAACAGGCCGGAGCAGGGTCAGCACCCACCTGGATCCCGTTTACACCGGCCTGTATTTTCTGCAGCTCCACGCTGATCTCACAGTCCCCGATGTAGCTGGAGGGAGGGCGGGAGGGAGGAAGGTGAGGAAGAGGGGCAGATCCAACTGCACAAAGAGGTCAACAAACCTACCCAGAAATCACACAGCCTAGGCGCAGGCAGCAGCCCACCATCCTGCTCCCAGGGCTTTCTCCTGCACACCCCACCGCTGACCTCGAGGGAGTGGCTCCAGGTACCCCCTGAGCCCATAGGCCCCAGTGATAAGGAGGGGATCAGGTGAGCATGCTGCCTCCCCCAGCCCCACACCCTGCCTCCCACCACACACACACTGCTGCCAGGTCTCCTCCAGAGAGGCCAAGCTGCTTAAACCAGCCCTTCCTGTGGGAAAGCCCCAGGCTAGTGGCAGGCTCATAGCGACCCTCAAAGACAGGGGAGGACTCCCCTGTGGGTTTCTGAGACTGAGGCTGGTTGGCATCTCTTGTCAGGTGGTGGACATGGGGGTGCCCGGAGAGTGTGGAGCCCCTCACAGTGAACCACCCCGAGGGCTAGGAGGTTCTGTTGGACTAAGGGGACTGCGGATGGGATCAAATCTCATCAGGATGCAGGGGGAGGATCTGCATGCCAGGTGCCGTGGGAGGGCAGGCACCGTGGGTGAGCAGGGGGTGGCGGTGGAGGGATGTGTGTGTTGGTTGTGCTCAGGGGCCACCGGAGTTGACCAAAGGCTGAAGGGACCAGATGTCCTCAATGCACCTCAACTATGCATATTCGGATCTCATAGAGGGTCTCAGGACAGGGGGTCTTCAAGCCCCCACCATTCCAACATGCTTGAGATCAGCGGCCCAGTGGGGAGGGGTGTGCCCAAAGCTGGCTCCCATCATCCCAGCATGCCTCTGGACTCAGGACAGCCTTCCGGAACCTCAGGTGTGTCCTTTGTCCTTTAAGATACAAGTCAAATCGCACATCCTCTGGGAAGGCAGCAAGCCTCTTAGGAACTTCATTCAAAAGAGGTGCCCTCACCGAACCCGCCCAATAGTCCCTCTCTGGAGTCTTTGCGGCCTCCAGTTTTCCTGCTGGGCCCCACTGGGCCTGGACACACCCGCTCCCAGGAGGCAGCTAAGAAGCTAGATCTGGCTGAGGCCGGGAGCAGCAGCCAGTGCTGGGTCCATCCGTTCGCCTGGCACTTCTCCCCACAGCTGCCCAGGGCCGGGGTCACTGCGAGAGTCTCCAGTTCCTACTCAGAATGCACACATGCAACTCCTGCTTCAAACTG
>NW_022103913.1:8705198-8713205 GCF_000313985.2 Echinops telfairi
CCTGTGCTGTCCCACTGGGTCACATGGGGTCCACGAGGCTTCCTGGAGGAAAGGCCTTAACCTGAGTGCTGGTGAGTGTGTAGGGGTTGGTCCCCTGAGGGCTAGGAGAGAGGGTAGGGTCCCTGGCAGAGGGAGGTGACCCTAGAAAGTAAAGTGCCCGTCCCCTAGCCCAGTTTCCCAGTCTCTCAGGCAGGAGTTGAGCTTGTAGGTAATCGCTCTTCTGTCTTCTGCCTTCCCCCTCCACCCTGACTCTGCCCCCTCCCCTCCTGCCAGGGGTCACTGGAGTGAGGTCTGGTTCGGATTGATGAATTATCAAAATGGATTTCATTTGAACTCAAATCTGGGTGCTGCTCTCCTGACGTCTTCAAGTTTGGCTGAGATGCAGCCCAAGAAGGAAGCTGCGTAAAGAGACAGCCACACGGATGGGCAGCTTCCCTGAAGGTGGGACGTTTTCTCATAAACACCCAGTCAACCTCACTCTCAGAGAGATTCGATCCCTCCTCTCTCCCAAGGCGTTGTCACCTGAGGAGGTTATCAAAGAGCCTGGGGCCATCGACATCTTTTTAAGTATGAGAGAGAGTGCAAACTGGCCAGGAACTACAGTGTGTACTCTTCCCAGAGTTGGTGATATGTGTGTGGCAAGTCAGCTTTTATAAGTGTGTAACACTATTGCTCATTATAATAAAAGATTCACTTTGGGCCCAATTGACCCCAGGATGGTCAGAGCTTCAAAGCCAACAGTCCAGGCCCCAGCCTGGCCTCTGAGGCTTTGCTGTTGAGGCTCAGAAAGGTGTGTGGAAGCCGGGGAGGAGGCAGGACCTCTGAGCTCCCAGAGCCAGGCACTCACACGTGGGGCAAGGGGAGTTGGTTTGCCCAGCACCTCTGAGAGCTCAGACAGACCTGAGGCCCCGCCTGCCCTGGGGAGGGCTGCCTGCCCAGGGTCTCAAACCCAGAAAGGAGGAACCAATCACTGGTCAAGCACCTGCTCTGGCTTGGGGGCTCATGGTTAGGTGAGAGGCACTCCACTGGGCCCCGTGCCCCATACAGCCACATGGGGGGGCCCTGGACCCCAGTCCAGCATTCCCATCCCACACGGACCCCGAGAAGCGGCTCCTTCCATTGTACAGATGAGGAACCTGGGCGCAGGGAAGTCAGGTCTTTGGCCTAAGGTCGCTGCAGCACAGAACCGAGCGGGGCTCAGGCATGGGGCTATGGGTGAGAGCAGCAGGTCCTGGCCAAGGCCAGGGGCTCCCCTGGGGACCCCGTGGAGAGGGTTGGCATGGCCAGGGATAAGATGGGGCCGGGACCTCAGGACTTTGAATAGTAGGACCAATAAATAGGTATTTCGCCTGCAGGGCTGGGGGTATCAGGCCAGCAAGCAGGCTCCCCTGCATGTCCCCCTGGCCTGGCACTGGTGTCCCTGCATCCCTCAGGGTCAGCCCCCTCTGACCCAGCTTCTGCTGCCTCAGAGTAATCTGCTTGCCAGCAGGGTCCCCTACAGGCAACATCACCATGCCTGGCGGGTGGGCATTGCTCCAAACCCAGCTGACTGCAGCTTTAGAGGAACACCCTCTCAACCCCCTGAATTCTTCCAGACCCAACTCAGATATCACTCCCTCCAGGAAGTCTTCCCTGACTGCCTAGTCCACGCATTCCTCTGCCATCGTGCCAGGCTGTCATCGGCCAGCTTATGTGTCTGCCTCTCACGACAAAATGGTGGCCTTCCTGAAGGCAGGGCGCGGCCACACCCACCTGTCTGCCTATGGTGCCCAGCACCCAGCAAGTGCTCAGGAAGTCAAGAAGGAATGAAGGAACCAAGGGATGCTGATGCAGGCCCGTCCTGGAAGTCCCCATCACCCCTCACTCAGGGTGCTAGCCAGGCAGAGGTGGGCACCTCCCCTTGGAAGGCTGGCCTGCCCTTTGACCCCAGCTTGTTCCAGAGCTGACCAGCACCTCTGATTTATTAGGTGACAGACATCCCAGTAAGGATCCCTGGTTGCACCGTGGCTACGGCTAACCAAAAGGTTGGAGGTTCAGAGCCTCCATCCACTCCTCAGGATGGTGTGCCAGCCTGCCTCAGGGACGATGGCAGCTCGGAAACAAAACCAGGCAGTGGTTCTGCTCTGTCCCGGGGCTGGCCTGGGTCAGGACTGACTCCTCGGCAGGGAATTTGTGGGGCGATCACAGCAGCTCTCTGTCCGAGGGCACATTTGGATGATCCGAATCAGTCCCACACTGATTTACCAAGGGGCATGTTAGGGCAGGAGGGGCAGGGTCTGAGAGGGGACTAGTCTAGAAAAGACAGCATGGTCGCAGGACATGAGACACTCGCTTCCTTGGCCGGGCCCATTTTATCTGGGGACACTGGTGGACTCGTACAACACCTGTGCGGCAGGTAAGATGAATCTCCCAAGTCAGTCTGTCAGCGGAGAGGGACAAATGCACTGCACAATGCCACCCACACAGTGTGGCCCCAGCTGAGGCCAGGAGCCAGCAACAGCAAGCGTGGCTTCTCCATCAGACAGCCATGTTGAAAGTTTCCTCTCTTGCTTTGCTGTAAGAAAGCTGGACTGGTCTCCCTTCCCGATTCTCCTTTACAGGCCCCCTGTACCAGACCTGGATTCCGCAGACTGAGGGGAAGCTCAAGCAGGGATGTGCAGTCAGGTGGCTGCCTGGCTGCCCTGTCCTTAGGGACAGGTGAGAGGTGGCGCAGCAGAGGTCCGGGCTGACCTCTGCGGCAGCACTGACCTTCTGTCCAAAGTAGAGCTTGGTGAAGGTGAAGCTCCGCAGGTGGGTGCTCTTCTCCCGGATCTTGGGCTCCAGTTTCTCCCGGAACTTGCTTTCCATGATCATGCTCAGATAGGGCCAAGTCTGGGAGATAATCTAGGGACACAGGGAGAGGACCTTGGTGGTTAGGCTGTGTTGCACCCATACCCCTGGCTGCAGTGCCGTGCAGGTCCGGATCCTCTGCAGCCTGGCCCTGGAGCCGGGTGGGGGAGGACTCCACAGCCCCTCTGCTGGCAGCACCCATGGGCCTGCTTGCCTAACCTTTCATCTGCCCATCTGACACCCGAGAGACACAGAAGTGCTTCCCCTGCCTGGGCAGGCTCAGGACCCCAGCTGTTTTACAGAACACCCTGGAACACTCGCTCACTAAACTTCATGTTACGAAGCCTTGGAATTCTGTGCTAAAACATAACCGATCTCAGTCGATGTTCGGTATCAACAAGTGGCTGGTGCCAGAAGTTGGGGGGCAGAATCACAGAAGAGCAACCTCAATCGCCTCCCGAGGATTGACTGTTTCTGGAGCCACTAGGAAAGGCTGGATTTCCGCAGCAGAACGCCCCATGGGGCTGGTTTGGGAGCCAATCAAGGGGGCCTGGGGAGAGGAAGGGTGGCAGAGGGCTTGAACCCCATGGGAGGTGACAGGAGTGATCGTGGAGGGGTATTAGTGGGCCAATCATGTGCTGCTTGGGACGGACTTCTCCCCTGCCCTGTGGACTTGAGTCTCAGTTTAAAGCTGCACCATCGCCACTGTTGTCAGCCCATAACTGGGGGAGCTTAAAGCCCTGAAACGTCGCGCGCCAAGGGTCCCATCTGGAAACCGAGCTATCTCTTCCAGGGCCTTCTCCAAACCCCGTCCTTACCATGCCACGTCCTAAAGAAGACCTGGCTGCTCCCCTTCATCAGGCACGTCCGCAGTGTGCCATCCCTTCTGGGACCTCGTGCCCCAGGATGAGGGCCGCCTCCCCATCAGGCCCTGGGCATGCAGTGTCTGGGCGTTCATGACAGAGGCATAATGTGTGCACGAGCCCACAAACAAGCTAGTGGCATGACATGGCTTGCCCCACAGGCCAGGGGCATGGCGTTAATCCCTGGAAATCCTCTGAAAATGTGTGTCCTGCTTCCGGCAAATTTTACCACCAGGCAGGTAACCGAGTTGATGCACTGACATTTCTGGTAGCTTAAGAATACCAACCTGTGATCAACCATCCCCAGGAAGTCCCTTCTAAAGCCTAACCCAAGTCCTTCCTGCTAGGGAGTCAGGAGACTAGAGGTGGGGGCTGCCCAGGGGCAGAGCAGGGCGGGGGTGGGAGGGAGATTGCAGAGGAGCCCTGGCATGGAGTGAGACATTTTGAAAGTTCAAGCCAGGGCTGGCCATGTGTCATCTGGGAGTCTCAGTGCCCTGCCCAGCCTGAGGTGACTGGTGGGCTGACACCTGAACGAGGAGGACAATGACTATTGGAGCGCTCACAATGCGCCAGGCACTGTCGCGCAGGAAGGATGGCATCGATCCTCATGACAATCCCGTGAGGTAGGGACTGTAATTATCCCACGTGACAGATGCAGAAACCAGCTCAGAGACCTGAGGCAACCTGCCCGAGGTCACGCAGCCAGGGCCGGATTGGGCTGGGAGCCCTTCCTCTCCAGGCCAGGAAGGCGCTGACCTCCGCCTAGTGGGCCAGTGGCAGATGGCAAACGTCTCTGTTTTCTAACTTTCCTGCTATGGCCATGTGTAAATTTAAAACTGTCTCTGTATACATTTTGCAACGTGGGGGAGGCGTGTGCTCAGGCAGACCGGGCACAGCCCCAGGCCCCATCAGGCTGCAGCGAGCCACTTAGCCGCCGGGCACACGGGCCGGCGGCCAGAAGCAGAGTCAGACCCAGCCGACGACAGCGCCCCAGGCCCGGCTGGTGACCTTACCTTGTTCGCCCACTCGACCCGCTCCACGTCCGGGAAGTGGATCTGAAGGGCAGAAGGCGAGGCAGTTAGCTCTGTGCGACCCAGTGAGCGCACTGGCTGCCCGCAGCGCTGGGTTCGGGTTCGCTTCGCCCACAGAGGCGAGGAGCACCCCCTTGGGGTCTTGCTGGCAGGGAATGGCTGGGGCAGCGGCAAACCAAAACGTCTTGCAGGGAGCTTTTCCAGGTCTCCTGAGCCAGGGGTCAGCATCTCCCTTTGGGTGTCTGCTTGTCTAGAGAGTTGCTTGTCGGATGGGCTCCTTCCCCCTAGACTAGAAGCTCTGGAGGGGCTGACTGGACCTTGCTCCTTGCTAAGGTTGGGCCTGGCAGAGGAAAAATCGAACCACACTCGATGTCGACTCATAGCAACCCTATAGGACAGGGTAGAACTGCCCCTGTGGGTTCTGAGACTAACTCTTTACAAGTGCAGAACGCTTTCTCTCCCCCTGGTCGTTTCAAACTGCTGCCACCAGGAGTCCTGGAAGACGAGGGGCTTACTAAATCATGTCTGTGGACTGAATGGACGCACGGCTGCACGGCAGGATCTGGACAAGGGGCTGCCAGGGTGGTGAACGAGGCAGGCGATGAACAGCCTTCCGATACGGGATCAGGACTAGGTGGGGGTGGAGCACCCACAGAAGAGAGTGTTTGGCTATAGCTGGCACCTTCCTGGCACCTCTGGTCCTCTTTTGTCCCAGCATGCTGGCCACTGCACTTCCCATCCTGCACCTGGACACACATGCACCGCCCCCCCCCCCACAAACACCCTCATGTGTACTCCCCATATGCCCCATTGCGCCCCCCCCCCTGCACACCTCCTTACACACACTCATGTGCACACAGCCCCCACCCCCCGTGCTGCGTTTCCCTGCCAGCTGAGTTCTACCTCTTGGGCCCTGGCTGGAACCCTGGCTGCCCGTGGGTGCCAGTCAGATGGAAATTCCGGAGCCACCTCCCACCTACTGCACACTGTCAGGGCGGGCCTGCAAGCTAGTTTCTACGTGCCTGTTTCTGGAGCTCAGGCTGGGTTGGTGCTGAGGTGTCCGTGGCCTGCCCACCCCTGCATTACATGGACCCACACTCACCCTGAAAGCACGGGCAGCAAAGGATTGCCCAAGGTCCCCATCAGTTACGTTTCCCAGCCCCTCCTGGCCACCCACACCTGGCCACCCACACCTGTATTTTCGGCTCCTGACTCAGAGGTTCCTGCAGAGCTAGTCTGCACACTCCGAGGAGGGTAGCTCTTCAGGCCGCCACGTGACCTCTTCCGTTTTAGAACCTGGAGGCCTCCCTAGTCCCAGACCTCAGCACCGGCCCTCTCTCCCCAGGGGGCTGGCACTTAGAGCCTGCGCCGTCCTTTGCAGCCAAGCCCAAACACCAAGCTCACTGCCATCGAGCCGATGCCTATCTACCAGACAGGCTAGAACTGCTCTGTGGGTTTGAGGCTGTAACTCTTTAGGGGAGGAGAAAGCCCTGTCTTTCTCCCGAGGAGCAGCTGGTGGCTTCACACTGCTGACCTGGTGGTCAGCAGCGACAACTTGTCGCTCCTGGGCCAGCAGCCCTGACGACAGCAGGGGATGGCCTCCACAAGGCTGATACCAAGGGAGCAACGGCGCCCCTCAGGCTCACTCATGACACAGACATGAGTCTCTTTTTTCTAGCTGGTCCTTTTTAGAGCTTGTGAAATAAACGTTTCCCCAACCCAAATTCTCAATTATTTTACATTTTCATTGATTAACTTTATGTTTTAGATTTCATATTTACATCTATAAATAAAAAAGTTTTTAAACAGAAGATATAATTTTATTTCACCCTATACTTCCACTAAAGTGCGATTCCAAAATCACATACAGTCCCCACCTACCCCCAACCTATCGTCTCCGTCCAGTTTGTGACTCCGGCATCTCGCGTGTGCTGCCGTGCGTTGCTGAATGTCATTTCCACCGTTTGTTTGCGTTCCTGTTCCTGGGATTTCATAGTTTTTCTTCCCCCTCCCCTTCCAAACTGATTTGGGTAATAAAAGAAAGACAAAGCAAACCAAATTGTATACTCAAAGTCCACTTACCTCTTCCTGTGGTAACACTACAGTTATATTTTTCTAGAAGTATATCTGTCACTTAGGCATGTAGCTCACTGCCATTGAGTCTATGCTGGCTGGTTGATAGTGACCCTATAGGACAGGGTAGCATTGCCTCAGAGTTTCCAAGACTGGACTCTGTACGGAAGTAGAAAGCCTCATCTTTCTCCCACAGAGTGGCTGGTGGTTTCTAACTGCTGACCTTGCAGTTAGCAGCCCAGAGAGTAACCACTACATCATCAGGGCTACCTGTACTGGTGGTATATAGTTATTTATAATATTTCCTTGTTTATAATTTAGTTTACTCTTGTGAATAACATAGCAGCATGTGCAGTTTGACAATTTCTGTGTATTTTAAAATGCTAGTACTTTTATATCTGCTATATTTGTAGTTATTTCTTTCTCATTCTACCTTTCATTTTATTTTCACCTATTTAAAAATTTTGTCATGATCATTTTGCTACAAATTTTGCCTATTGTGTAAGCCTCTTTAAAAGACTAGCTTTTCAAAAAAAAATAAATAAAAGACTAGCTTTTCTTATTCTTGCTAACTTATTTTCCTTTTTAAAAAATTAAACTTCTGTGACTTTTATCCTTTATTTATTCCCTTCCTCATTTCTGGACTTCTTTTATGATTGAGTTGAGTTTGAGTTGAACTTGAAGTTATCTATGGTTGAATTATTTATTTTGTTTTTCTTATTTTGTGATAAATGCATTCAAAGTTTTAGATTTCCTTCTAAGTAGTGCTTTATTTGCTTTCTACAACTTTTGACATGCTGCTTTTCTGCTCTTAGTTTTTTATTTATCTAATTTATTATGACGTCCTCTTAACCAATGAGTCTTTTATTAAGAACAATGTTGTTAGATATGCAATCACATAAGATCCCAATAGCTATCCAGCTACTGTTGTTTCTAGTTTAACTTCTTTGTGATCTGAGCAGTCTGTAGGATATCAAGTCACCGGAGTATGTCAAGAATTCATTTGTGGTCTGGTACATGATTCATTTTTGAGACTGTTCCAAGGGTGATCAAGTTATTAATCATGCCCTTCAAATACTCTTGACCCTTGCTTACTCTTTCTGTGCTCAATTTATCATTTCAGAGAGGACTGTATTCACAGTCCCAAGCCCAATGGTTGCTTTATCTACCTCTCCAGGCAGTTCTGTCAGTTGTTGGCTCCTATTTCAAGG
>NW_022103913.1:8713582-8715832 GCF_000313985.2 Echinops telfairi
AGTCCCTGGAAAAGGACAGCATGCTTACAGAGAGCCAGTGAAAACAAGGAAGACCCTCAAGGAGACGGACTGGCGTGCGGCTGCAACAATGTGCTCCCCACACCACCATTGTGAAGATGGTGCCGGCGTCGGCAGCGGTTGCCTCCGTCACTATGAGTTGGGATTGATTGAGAGAACCTAACAACATCAACAGCATTCTAAGATCAAAACTACCATCCCAGCTTTCTTTTATTTCAAATTGCCCAGTTGTATCCTTTTTGCATTTTAATTTCCAGCTTTTGAAAGGTTGTTCCTGTGATCTCACGTTGTCTAACATTCACATTAATCCCTTACTGACCCCGCTGTACAGAGAAGAAAGCCGGGCTGGGAGAGAGTAAGTGACTCACTGAGTACAGAGTGTTCGAGCTGAGACCTCTTCAAAGGACCAGATCTAGGCCCAGCTAACCACCAAATCTGTGTTTGCTCACCTCACACAAGCTTTTTAAGGAAGGCTTACATGCCCCTACATTTTCAATCTAAATTATCATGGGCCTTATTGGCAGGTCATGCTCTATGTCATACAATGGGCATTCTCTAGGCACTTCAATTGATCTTCCTAGTATACGATGAGATGAACAGAGATATAATTATCCCAATTTACAGATGAAGAGAGACTCGGAGACTAGTTAGTACTTGCCAAGGTCACCCAGGTGACCAGAACCCAGATCTCCCATCAGGAAGCCATTTCAGCCTGTCCCCGCCATCTCAGTCCTATTGGGCCACTAAGCATTGGAATCAACTTGACAGCAACGAATTGTTAATTGTTGGAAGTTAATCAGAACCTGGACATGCACCCACCTTGACCTCAGATACGTGCTAACAGCAAGGTCACTGGGCTGCAGGTCTGGTTCTGTCTGACCCAAAGTCCAGGGATTCTCTAGTGAGTCTTCTCATGCCTGCGCTCGGCCTTTGGTGAGAAGCCACTGAGAGAAGAGAATAAAGGGAGCACAGAGGGCAGTCTTGAAGCCACGGGGAAAGAACACGGTTGACGGTTGTTTCTTTGGCTTTCCCTGATTGGATGAGAGATCGGTGGCCCCAGATAAAGAGTGTAGCTGATAGGCTACCTGTAATGTTCCCACACGAAACTCTGTCCCATAGGGTCGCTTCATAGTGTGGTGTAGCAATCAGAGTCACCATCTGCTGTGCTTCCAAAGAAGGACAAGGTTTAAAAGAAGGTGGGTTTTGTTCAAATTCCACTTGAGGCCTTAGAGCCTCTGGGGCTCTGGTATCAGCTATGGAGGAGACACCCTCACCATGGAGCAACACAAAGGCTAGACTCAGACAATCGTTCTCAAACAGGGGCTAGACTCAGACAATGGTTCTCAAACAGGGGCTAGACTCAGACAATGGTTCTCAGGCAGTCAGGGACAAAAATACCAAACCTGGGAAAGAGACCTGGTGGAGCAGTACTTGCCACTGGGTTACTAACCACAAGGTCAGCAGTTCAAATCCACCAGCCACTCCGTGGGAGAAGATGTGGCTTTCTACTCCCATAAAGAGTTACAATCCGGGAAACTCACAGGGACCCTGTCCTTCAGGTCTCTCAGAGTGGCCATTAAGTGGGCGGCAGTGAGAGGGAGCTGTTGTTATAATGCAGATTCTTGGTCAGGGATTTTAATTCGGGGAGAAGGGGACAGAAGCCTGGAATCAGGAATGTTTTAGGTACTGGAGGGTGTGGAAGAATGACAGCCAAAGGCACTCCAGCACTCTGGTGGTGCAGTGGTTAAAGCACTTGGCTGCTTCTGAAAGGAGCGGCTGGTGGTTTGACCCCATCGGCCACAGCGCTGGAGAAAAGACTAGTGATTTGCTTCCATAAAGCTTGCAGCCCAGAAAACCCATGGGGCAGGCAGGCAGCCCGACCTGTGAGTCGTGGGGGCTGCTATCAGTCGCTCCCAACAACGTTTAACAGGCCTGCTGGTCAGGCCTTGGGAAGGTGGCAGCTCTGTCTCTGGGGGGACCCCGACTAGGGTTCCAAAGTCACAGTTTGTGTCCCCAGCTGCCACTCCTAGAAGAATACTGGTGGGTGCACACAATTCTTTTTTATTTTTATTTTATTTAATCATTTTATTGGGGCTCATACAATTCATCACAATACATAGATCAATTGTGTAAAGCACACCTATACATTTGTTGCCCTCATCATTCCCAAAATTCGCTTTCCTCTTGGGTTCCCGGAATCAGCTCATTTTCCTTTTTCCCCTTCCCCCTCCC
>NW_022103913.1:8716295-8718204 GCF_000313985.2 Echinops telfairi
AGCATTTTTGTTGGATATTTTGGTGCAAGGTGAAAAGCATTTCATAACGTCACGTTCTGCCCGGCTGTGGGTACCGCTCTTACTTCCAAGGTGGGCCTCCACCAGCCTGCTCCTGTGGGACCCTCGGACAGGGCTGGTGGGCGGGCGGAGCTCTGGATCCTAAGTTCCTTCAGCTTTAGGCTTCTCAGTGATTGAGAAAGAGGGGGAGGGGGGTTCATCTCTTCTCTGCCCAACTTCATGATCAAGCCAGATAATGAATAGGAGCCTACTTTTAAATGACATCATGCAGCAGGCACTGTCTAGTAAGGCTCATCCTTGCAGATATGCGAACACTGACTGATGCCTTACAGGTTGAACCTCGCCCTAATGCAGGCTTGGAAAATTCCAAAGATGCCTAGCTCAGAGTCCAGTCACCAGGATCTCAGCTCCGTCTATCCCCTTGCAGGGGCCCCCAAACCCCATGCCATCAAGTTGATTCTGACTCAGAGCAGCCCTGTAGGACAGAGTAGACCTGCCCCATATAGTTCCTAAGTCCAAAATTTTTCCAGAAGCAAACAGCCACATTTTTCCCTCCAAGGTTCATCTGGTGAGTTTGAACCATCAACCTCTCAGCATCCGAGCATTTACCCACTGTGTCACTGAGGCCCACAGGAGCCCTCAAAGGCATTGCAATAGCTCACATCTGGGATCTGTGCCCCCACCCCAGCGGAGGTCTCCCTAAAGCAGTGGTTCTCAACCTTCTTAATGCCGCGGCCCTTTAATCAGTTCCTCATGTTGTGGTGACCCCAACCATAAAATTATTTTCGTTACTACTTCATAACTGTAATTTTGCTACTGTTATGAATCCGGCAACCCCTGTGAAAGGGTCATTTGATCCCCAAAGGGGTCTCGACCCACAGTTTGAGGACTGCTGCCCTAAAGGAAAACCTCGCTCACTACGATGAGTTTACCTGAGTCAGAGCCTTCCAGGCAAAGTGAGCTCAGGTGTTAATGACAGGCTGTCGGCATTGTCTAGGCTGGGCATGGTGGTAATGAGTGCTCCCAGCGGGTAAAGATTGTAAAGCAAACGTGTAGGTTGCAGTGGTAAGCTGGCTGAGGTCCACATCAGGACTCCATCTCCAGATGGGCATATCTGTGCTTTCCTTCCTATGGCAACCCTTCAGGAAAAAGCATTTCTGGGCAGTGAGGAAATGCCCCATGGGAGTGGTGCTGCAGCCCCCAGAGGGCCCCACGGGCATGTCTGCAGTTACGTGGGAGGTCTTGGGAGGCGATTTCGGCCACAGGGCCCTCTCAGGAGGCAGGGGGACTAGAGGGCGTCACTCAGAGCCTGCTTGCCAATGTGTGAGTTTTCACCCCACCCCTCCTCCTGTCGGAGCAGCCACGTACAGACGCACATGCAGACACACATGCAACACCACACACACAGACACGACACCACACACGGACACAGACACACCACACACAGACACAACACCACACACAGACACAGACACACCACCAGACACAAGACACAACATCACACATGCAGAGACACATCATCAGACACAGACACACACCACACACAGATACAAGACACAACATCACAGACACAACACCACACACGCAGACACACCACACCTGCAGACACAGACCACCTACACCAAGCTAGATGTACACATGCTGACACAAACAGAGTCACACGCAGACCGGCACAGCCAGACGCACCCGCACAACCACGGAGCACACACGCACCAGCCCTGCAAAGGCCTCACAGCTCTTCCTGGCTCCGAAAGGTATTCTTACACCCTCCACAGTCCTCCACCTGCTGCCAACCCTCTGGTGGACACACACAGGACAGCTGCGACCATGCTGCCTGCGTGTCCTACAAACGGAGGCCGCACGGGACTCCAGGCTGGCTCCTGGCTTGCTG
>NW_022103913.1:8719642-8730893 GCF_000313985.2 Echinops telfairi
TTGGGTTCTCTTTACTAGGTTACTTGGCATAGTAGTTACCCATTGGGCTGCAATCAGGAAGGGCCAACGTTTGAAACCATCAGCCCGTCCTTGGGAGGAAGCTAGGGCTTTCTATCCCGTAAACTGTTACAGTCTTGGAAACTCACAGAGGTCGTCCTCTCCGCCCTGCCCCCCAGGGTTGCTGTGAGCCAGCATCTACGCAAGGCAGTGAGATTGGTTTGGGTTGGTTACCAGGTTAAGTAGATCACACTGGAGAAGGTTGGGCTCTAAATGCAATCACTTCTGAGTTAGATTAGACGCAGAGTTGCACATGGGCGTGGGCAGATGCCACCTATGGACTGCCCGCAGCCAAGGAACCCAGGCACACCCAGGACTACCTAAGAGGAAGGGTCTCACAACACCGAGACTGGCGTGAGTGGTTAGCCGCTGGAAGAGTGAGAAAAGAAAGTTCTGCTCTTGCAAGGCAGCCATTTGCGGAGTTTGTTACAGCCGCGCAAGGTAACTCAGACAATGCTAAGAACAGATCAGACAAGAATGAAGGAACAAGTGACAAGTTTTAAGACTTGTTTTCAGGTGCCTTCCTCTAGAAAGGAGTACATCTAAACATAAAGACCTCTCTCTGGGTGCAGGGGTTCTAAAGATCTGATTTCTTACTTTTAGGCCACTTCCAAATGGCCTACAGCGGGAAAAAGTTATCTTGGAAATGAAATACCAAATGGCAAAGGGATGAAGTGAATGCTTCTAGAGGCTTGAAAGCAGAGGCAGACTCTGGGTGCTTTTGAGGACCCATGGTGCACCGGGACTTCTCAGGAAGCGGGGAACACCCTCCTTTCTCACACACATAGGGCTTGCAGGCCTGGGCCTAGAGTCTCATGCAAATTTGCTTCCTGTTATTAATTACCCCAGAATCTGCTCCCTCCAAGTGAGAGAAGAAACCCAAATGACCAGATCTATGGAAAACTTTGGGCCCAGAGACCCCCTCCCCCCACTCCTACTATAGCTGCCAAACCAGTGTCTCCTCCTTCAAGAAGGCTTCCTGGGCTAATTCCAGCCTGGGTTCGATCGGCAACTCGGTGCTCCCTCAGTGCCCTCTCGTAGGAAGGATCACCCTCTGGTCTGTGAGTTCCTCACGGGTAGGGCCCTGCGTCACCCGTGTCCACGCCCAGCAGCACCGTGCAAGCCTTCCATAGACGTTTGCTGATTGCGTCGGAATGCCGGAGGGAGGGATGGGTGCCAAGGACCCAGGTGGCAGGCTGGGAGGCAGGAAGGCCTGCATGTCGTCACTCATTGCCTCACCCTGGTTCGGGGATGATAAGTCCATGAAGCATCGCCAAGACCCAGGGCAGAGACCCAAAGGTTGTGACCTGACTCACCTGCGCCTCTTCCTTCCTGAGGACAGGCCTGACTCCAAGCCAACTGATTGACCCCCGGGGCTGCAGGGCCCTCAGAGGTAAGAAGCTCCCCAATCGGCCTCCAACCAGCCCTGATGTTTCGAACCTGCCCCGTAGCACTGGAGCTCTATGGTCTAATCTGAGTGGCCAGACTAGCTCAGAGCACTCACTGCATTTATCTCTTCTAATTAAGGAATGTCTCCATACAGGACAGACCATGAAGCCTGGGCCCTAGAATGATCGCTACTCCACCCACAGAATGACTCTCCAACACTCAGCACTGGGAAAGCCAGGTTCTAAGCTAGCAGAGGACACCAGGGTGGTCCGAGGAGGCCCAGTGCTCGGAGCCTTGGGCATGCCCAGTGCCTTGTGGGGATAGTGGGCCTCTCCCCGGTACTGGTCTCCGCACCATCCCCAGACACACCCAGTTATACCGTGGAGAGCAATACCGTTTGGGGAAAGGGATGCTGTGAGCTATGTGGCTCCGGAGAAAAGACAACCTGGGACCGACCCCTCTAGGGTCATAAGGCATCTCTGTATTTTCATAGGTACTCGAGGCAAGACAAGAGCCCCCAGTGCGTCCACATGAGCCTCCAAGGCTACAGCCTCCCACCGGATCGCACTGCCACCACACCCCACTCCCAGCAGAACCCCAAACTCAAACCCAGCTCTGGCAGCCCCGCTCTAGGACATGGCAGAACGGCCCCTGTGGGCTTGTGAGGCTGACTCTTACAGCGTCCTCTTCTCCCTCAGAGAACCTCGGGGTAGCAGCCCAACACATAACCACTAAACCGCCAGGGCTCCTCTCTCAGCGGATAAACAGGGGTAATTGTCCCTAACAAAGCTGCCAGCTGATTGCTATCGACCAGTGGAAGAGCAAGCCAGTCAAGACAGGAGACAGCAGGCAGACAGACAAAATGCAACCTTCCGACACCTCTTGCCACTCTCTACCCTGCCTCAGGCCATTTTCAACCAACTGTCTCCATTCTCTGAGCACACCCCCCTCCCCACACACACACCTGATCTAGAGCTAGGGGAGGCTTTCACCAAACTTCTCCCCTCACACTAGCCCCATCATCTGACCCTCTGTGGGTTTCCAAAACTGTAACTGTTCACGGGAATAGAAAGCCCAGCCCTTCTCCCATAGAGATGCTGGTGGTTTCGAAGTGCCGACCTCGCAGATCACAGCCCAACTCGAAACCACCGCTCCACCAGGATTTCTTAGCCCAAAGAAATAGCTGAGAAACAAACCAGCTCGCCAATGGTCCACTTGCCCATGATTCACTGAGTAACCTGTCAATGAATGGATCAGCGAGTGGCTGACCAGCACACAAGTCCAGGCCTCCCGCAGAGCTTTCTGTACTCACGTGGGACAAGGTCGGGGCTGTGAAGCAATCACGGTTAGCCCAAGCAGGGTCTTGACGAGCCCAGTGCACTAAGCACCACCTCCGAAGACCAGAGGCAGCACAGGCTCCTGATCAGTGGAGACAGGCCTGAGCTGCCCGGGGTTCACCTTCCTTGGAGCTGCTCTCTGTGCAGGCGGAGGCAGCAGGGAAGCCATCCAGAGATGTCTTTTACTGGCCATATCTGCTGCCAAGGGCCTCTCCACGACGTGTCAAAGAGCAGATGCCACTTTGAGGACTCAGGTGAGCCAGCCCCAAGTCATGGCATTTCCCATTGCTTCCTATGCAAATGTGAGCTGACCAGAAAGGAAGACATACGGATAACTCTGAATTATGGTGTTGGTGAAGAATCCTGATAGTCCATGGACCGTCGGGAGAGTGAGCCCCTCTGCCTTGGACAGCCGCTCTGTTTTATGCACTTTGTCTGGAGGGAGCAGTCCCTGGAGAAGGACAAGGAGGGCCAGGAGGCCCCTCAACAAGATGGACTGCCCCGTGGCTGCAGTGTTTACGAGGAGGGCAGCGTTTCCCTCCGTGGGGCCTTGGGGCTGGCGTGACGTCACTTCACAACAGAGCAGCAGGTAGGTCCTGGGGAACCGGATAGTCTCCCTGACGGGTCTACACACCCCTCTGACCTGCTCCACCCCTCTGCGTCAGCCTGCGCCCAACAAGACACGCTTGCTGCCGGGACATCTAGTCCTTAACTTCATATTCGAAAAAGGTAGAATTAAGGGGCCTGGAAGAGTGACAACTCCATCGGACTCTGGCTCGTACTTGGCTCTCTGCGAACTTCTTTATACACACTCAACATCACCACAACCCCGCAGCAGATAACACCTCATGAATGGAATCAGCTTTGCGATTGGCCCGAGGTCAACAGCTCTATGGGTGGTGGTGGTGGTGGTTGGGGGGGTTGCCCAGCTCTGTAATGTGCAGAACTTGTGCTCTTATTACTGGCTTAGTCTCTGCCTCTGATAATCCCCAGGGTTCCTCGGGGCAGCCCTCGGGAGCCTGGTGGTTGAGCAGTCCAAGAGCTGGGTTGAGCAGTCCAAGAGCTGCTCCGTGGTCCACTGTCTGCCAGGGCGTGGAGGAGCCCTGTGCTCCAGCTGAGCCTGGCTGGGGCCTCCAGAGACTTGGTGCGAATTAGAGAAGGATTTTCTTGAAGTGGGCACAGCCTCCAGCCCACAGGTGGGCAAGTACAGGTGAGCTGCAGTCATTCCCCTCATGAGTGCTTCTGTACAGTGTACAACTTGCAGAACAGGCCTGGTCTGGCTCTGGTAGCCACATAAGAGGCCCTCAGGAGGCTCAACTTTTTTTTTTTAAGCACACAACACTTCTGGGTTGTAAAAACACCTCTTCGTGCAGAAAGAGGTCAGAATCACCTCTCACATGCAGAGAAATCGGTGCTCAAGACAGGAAGAGAACAAGCTAAAAGGCCGACATGTGTGGAAAAGACAACCGTTCGTCCATTCACCTGGCAGCATGGCCTCACCACACCCAGGGCCTTGGCACCTGAGGGAGGAAGTGGGAAGAGTGCTCACTCAAGCAGGTGCCTTCCTTCCCCACAGCATTGCTGGGCGATGGAAGCTTACTTGAGGCTAGTCCCACCGCCCTTATTTCCATTTATTTGTGTGCACTTCACAGGAGTTTGCATAGGCCACCAACATCCCAAACCTGCTTCTTGTGTTGCGACCTACCAATCACAGAGTGGGTGTCCCAGGCTCCAAACCAGAAAGTGCCCTGGAAGATGCCTGAACACCACTCATCTTCCCACTTTAAAACTCAATCTCATCGCCATCGAGTCGATTCCAACTCAAAACGGCCTTACTGGGCAGGACAGACCCACCTCGCTGGGTTCCTGAGACTAACTCCTTATGGGAGCAGACAGCTTCGTCTTTCTCCTGAAGAGTGGCTGTGGTTTCAAACTGCTGACTTTGGGGTTAGCTGCCCA
Organism: Echinops telfairi; assembly: GCF_000313985.2. NCBI lineage: Eukaryota > Metazoa > Chordata > Mammalia > Afrosoricida > Tenrecidae > Echinops > Echinops telfairi. Next base: position 8,724,385 of record NW_022103913.1, read on the forward strand.
ACTTATAATTCACATGCCATTAGGGCTCCTTTAGAGATCACCAAGGGTCGAGCATCCCCCTTCAGCCCACCTCTCATCCTCTCCTCTTGGTCCTCACTTGGCTCCAACCATGTGTAGGTCACTCAATTGGCCTCTACACCAGCCCCCTCTTCTTCGACTGCTTCCTGCAGGGCTCTTCCAAAACCCTCCACAGAGTCCTGGCAGCCTTCAAAATCAAGCCTGCCTCCTCCTGGTCCCTGTGCACAAGCATCGACCACACCTCCTGCACTTTAACCAGCCAAATCACAGGGTGCTCCCTGACGTACCAGCCATACCACACCATGCCTCCAAGCTTTGTTCAGAGGCTCCTCTACCCACAAAGTCCCAGTCCAAATGACTATGTGATGTTGGCCCTCCAAGATGGCCAACCATGCCGGCCAGAAAGCCAAGGAGTCAGGATGACGGACCAGAGGCCATCTGATCTCGAAACCAGGCAGGGTCTACTGAATGGATTCTGTTCTGACTCCTGGACCGCCACTGCAGTTGTCTGTTAGGGATCTGCCTCTTGCCTTTCGGTTTAGTAGAAAACAGGTCCCCTTGGTAGAAGAGATGTCATCTCACTCATGGTGTGGAGCTCGATGTCAGGGTTGCTTCTGAGATGCCCCCCCCACTCACCCCCCTCCCTCCCAGGGCTGAACGGTGTAGGAGGAGCCTAGCTGTTCTCAGTGAAGGATATAACTGTTGGTCCAAGTTCAGAAACATTGTATTTGCATACAGTTAAGTGTCTAGAGAACTCCTGGACACCAGAAGGGGGGAAGGAAGGGCTGTGGCATGGGCAGGTTTCATGGCCTGGGGCCGCCAGGTGCATCACAGCAGGGGTGTGACAGGTGGCTTGGGCTCTCTCCAGTGAGCAAGGGGTGCTAACTGGCTTAGCTGATTTATTCTTCAGGGCCAGACACCCAAAGAATAAGGAGGATGACCAAACTCTGTCCCCGGGCCTGATATACCAGGAAAGCGGCCCGTATCCTGTGTCTGCAGATGTATACTCTATCAGTGTACTCTTGGCCCTCTCGTCCTCAATCGATACACAACTGTTTACAAAGCCTTAATGCCAATTCATTCAAAGGGGCTTCAAGAAGTTTGTGGAATTTTTCTACTATCTTTTCATTCCAAATTTTTCACAAACTTTTGGACCCAGCTGCCGTGGAGGTCAGCTCAACTGCTAGCAGCCGCCTGCCAGATTAGAACTGCGACCTGGAGGGTTTGCCATGGCTGCTCTTTCCTGCCAGGCAGCCTCAGGGTGAGGGTGGGGGGTGGGCCTGGAGCTGCCAAGGTTTCATCCCAGCCGAGCTGCAGGGCTGTCCGGGGGAACTACCAAGGTCTACTTTCTCTCTGTTTAGTAGAAAGTAGGGGGTCCCGGTGGCACAGTGGGTGCATGCTGGGCTGCGAACTGCAAGGTTACAGCAATGCAAAACCACTGGCCGCTCCATGGGAGAATACTGGGCTTTTCTACCCCCACAAAGACTCTCAGTCTTGGGACTCATAGGGCCGCTCTCCTCCGTGTCTGCGGGCAGTGAGTCATATAAAATAAGGTGTAACGCGGACCCTTCTGATAGTTTTCTCCCTTTGGAGGTGAGTGCCATGGGCTAGTGTGGAGGGTCGCTGACCTAACTGGGTTTTAGGGTATGAGCTGCAGGCCGGGGGAAATGAGAGTTCTAGTGGCCTGTGGACATGTCCCGCTGTGGCCCAAGTGTGTCCGGAGGCCACCTGAGAAGCTGGAGCCCAGAGGAGCGGTTGGCCACAGTCCGACCCTTGGGAATGGGCTGACACCCACCTTGCCAGCATTTCTCAAATTCACCTCGTTCCCTCTGATTGCAGTAAGTCAGAGGTGAGGCCTGAGACCTGTTGATTTAAGCAAGCAGGCCAGGTGATTCAGAGAACCTTAAGTGTTTAAGAATCCCCAGTTCAGGTCATTCCACTTCAGGGAATGGTGTGAGTGTGAGTGTATCCCTACTGGGGGAGGGAGAAAGAGAAGCCTACCACAAAACGAGGGCAGCCCATGGGTCTTGGTCCCGACTCTCAGCCCCACCCCAGCGCTCCCAGTGTCAGTCCCACCCCTCTACCCACCAGCCTGCCTCCGCATAAGGGAGCCAGAGCCCCTTTCTGTCATTGCTGATTCCCAGATGAAAGTTTGTGCTCTGCGCTCTTCCCTGGATTCACAGGTGGCTACTGTTTGCTGGCCAGCCACTTTGCGGAGCCCCAGACGCCTTTGTTTTTCCCTGGCCGTGGCCTGTCTGTGACTTTTCGCTCAAGCTCAGTGGCCTTTAACTGAAACCCAGGTGGCCCTCTGGCAGCGCCGCGGGGTCAGCAGCTGGGGCCGCGGTAGGGCTCCCCCCACTTGGGTCTTGGGCACCTCGGCCGGCCCCCGCCCCTTGCGCCCCCCACCCCGCGGCCCCGCTCACCCAGGCCGGCAGGTGCTGGCCCAGCAGCTCGCGGCTGATGAACTGGCGCTCGTTGTCCAGGAACTCGAAGGCGGCAGCCAGGCGCCCGAGCTTCCCGTCGCGGTTCCGACGCCACCACATCCACAGCAAGGCGCCGAGCAGCAGCCAGGTGATGCTGAGCCCCAGGTAGCCGGCGAGGTAGACGGGCGCCAGGTAGAAGAGCACGCGCGCCGCGAACGTGTAGAGCTCGGGCAGCAACTGGCTGGCCAGGCGCGGCTCCGGGCAGGGCGTCCGCTGGCCTCCGGGGACACCCGGGCCCCGCGGGGCACTCGAGATATCTGGGGCGCCGGGGGCGCAGGGCTCTTCCGCTGGCATCTGGTCGCCTCCTTTCCAAGAGCTTCACCTGAACTCAGGTCCCCGCACCCAGACCCGCGGGCACATCTGTTCAATCCCAGGCCCCGGCCGCGGCTAAGCTCCTGTCCCGCCGCTGAGGTCTAGGCGCTCCCAGCGCCCGCCCTGCGAATGCAGGAGCAGGGCCGGGCGGCCCAGGCGCTCTGCTGCGGGCGGGGCCTCCCATTCTGGGAGTCTCCTCCCCCAGGTGGCAGAGGGCGGAGCCAAACACATTCCAGGGACTTGGCAGACTCTCGAGAGGATGCCACACGTGAGGGCGCCTTCGGGTCCCAGTGTCCCTCCCAGTCATCGGCCAGCGGGGCGCTGTCGCCAAGGCCAGACCAGAACCCAGTATGGACCAGATGCGCTCCAGTCAGAACATGACTCACTGAAGTACGTGGGCGGCAGCTTGTCATAGATAAACACCACCTCAAACCTGTTCCTGCACCCAGTCTACAATATACAGACTCAGTTAGACGCTAGCCCCTAAAGTGGGCGGGGGTGGGGGCACTGACTTGCCTCTGGACCTCCCACTGGTCCCTACATACCTGTAAGGCTGCCCCCTCCTTTATGCCCGCCCAGCCTCTGGGTGCTCAGGCCCTCACCCTCCACCCGCCCTCTTCAGTCCTTACTGCAAAGTATTAGCTTGGATCGTCTCTCTTGCTTCACCACACCTCGAGCTGACAGGTCGCTAGTTTAGGAACAAAGGGGGGAAGGAGGTGTCTTCTCGAATGCCTGCCCTAGCGGAAATTAGCTGTCCATGCCACAGTGAGGGGGCTTGGAAAGGAATCAGGTACACTAATTAGACACCTATGGGAATATCCAGAACTGGGCATGCTCATACCCAAGTCACCTAGCCCCCAGGTGGGAGGTCCACCTGGGCACACAGACTAGGCACTAGCGATGTGACATCACACAGGTGCACCTGAACTCAGCCAATAAGGTCGGCCAATATCCTCCACCTCGCCCTCCCAGCCAGTGGGGGTGGGAGGGGATAAAAGCAGACTGCAGGCCCCTCCCCCTCCTCTACTTGTTCAGGTGCGTGTTGCAAGCGCAGGCTGAGATTCCTCCCCCAGGCGGGCATGACCGCTGGCAGCCTGCTCACTCTCTTGGGATTTCCTGCTCTTGGCTGCGCACACTGGTTCCACTCCTTCCACGTGTTTTTCCACATTCCCCTGAAACAACCGTTTTTCAGTCTTGAACTCCCCCCACGGTTCCCGCCATGTGGCCCTACATGCTTTCCTTTTGAGACTGTGATACTTGAAACTTCCCTTTCCTTCATAGAAGTTGCTTGGATTTATATAAGTGCTCTGCTGCATGAATTCTTTCAGTGTGGAGAAGCAAGGACCGAGGTATAAACCACTCCAGAAACCTAACAGAGCTCTCAGCAGCCAGATCTTGGGCTCCTTCCCGGGCACCCCACGTAGCAAGTGGCCGGCAAATGGCAGAGAAGGGAGTGATCCGGCAGATGTGCGCCTGTTGTCTCCATGGACCCTCCTGGAAGGAGCAGACCCAGCGCTGCATCTCCCGGTTCAGGGAGGCAATCGGCTATGGAGGGCATACGTTTTAAGTGGCTCACACGAGAGGGCACATCCTTTACTGAAAGGTGATGCTTTTGGAGTTGTGGAGGGTACAGAAAGGATTCAGAAGGGCTGGCTTTACTGAAGGATAAATGCAGGGACAGGAAGCAGAAGATGCATTCCCTTTTCCTCTGCCCCACTCAGTTCTTTCTCTCTCTCTCCAGGGGTAAAGTTGTTTACAACCGTACATGTGTTCCTGGTGGTCAGAATATCTATCCCCTCTTCTACTGCTCTGGGCTTTCCAGGACTCAGCCCGAGTTGAAGCTGAAAACCAGGGTTGCCAGGTGCGACGAATCACTTCTGATTCCTTTCGACATTTCAACCCCACGTACAGCAGAGGGAGACCCCGCCGGCCCTGCTCCAGCCTCCCCCTTGTTAATGAGCAGAGATGTCCTGAGAGGACTGGTATGCACCTGACCCGCGCCAAGGTATTTTCAATCACCCCAGATGTATGGACAAGGAACAAGGAGAACAGGAGCAATGATGCATTTGAATTATGGTGTTGGAAAAGAATATTCAATATTCCATGTAGTCCCACCACTTGTCTGTCAGTTTGTCATATTGTGGTGGCCCGTGTTGCTGTGATGCTGGAAGCTATGCTCCAGGTATTTCAAATACCAGCAGGGTCACCCAAGGTGAACAGGTTTCAGCAGAGCCTCCAGACTAAAACCAGACCAGTAAGAAGTCAGAGGAATTGGCTTCGGAGAACCTTATGAATGGTAGCAGAACACTGTCAGATGTAGAGCCACACGAGGAGGTAGGTCCTCGGGTGGGAAGGCGCTGGGAACATGAGTGACGAAGAGATGCCCTCACAACGTCGAGCCCATCAGAATGACCTGGCAGGAGTAAAGCTCTGGGGTCGTCATTTACTGCTGAGGTATGACTCAAACTGGCGAGAAAGAACTGCAAACTTCTATTTATAATCAGAATGCGGGCTGTACAAAGCGTGAATCTAAAGACGTTGGAAGTTGTCAAAAAGTAAAATGGAACACATAAAGGAACACATCTAGGCATTAGTGAGCCAAAATGAGCTAGTACTTTGAATTTGTTTACTATGCTAGAATGACAAGTTCAAGAGGAATGCGATGGCGTTCATCACCAAAAATGACATTTCAACATCTGTCTTGAAGTATACTGCTGGCTGTGATAGGTTAACAGCTATATGCCTACAAGAAAATTCGGTTGATACAACTATTTTTAAAATTTACACACCAATCCCTAAAGCTATGATGCAGAAATTGAAGGATTCTACCAACGTCTTCAGTCTAAAATTGATCAAAGATGCACTAAAGGTACACTGATAATTTTTGGCTATTGGAATACAAAAGTTGGAAACAAAGAGGAAGAAAAGGACTTTGGTGATAGAAATGGCGCTGGGATCGCATGGTAGAATTTTGCAAGACCAATGACTTCTCCATTCCAAATAACCTTTTTCAACAACATAGCAGCGACTACATGTAGCCTTCTCCAGAGAGAGGACAGAAATCAAATCGACTGGCCCGATGGGAAGAGATGATGGAGAAGCTTAATTATCAGCAGCTAAAACCAGGCCTTCTTCATAGCTGATTCCTTCTGCATTGTCTGGAAGCCCCACTGAAGCCCAGTCACTGTGGGTGACCGTGCCGGTTGAAATACCAGAGACATAGCTTCCAGCATCACAGCAGCACACGAGCCACCACAGCACGACACACTGACCGACAAGGGGTGGTGTACATGAGTCCGTTCCCACTCACAGGGACACAACAGAACAAAGCACTGCTCAGCGCTGGGCCAGCCTCACAGTGGTTGTGTGTGAACGCACTGTTGCAAACACTCTCTTGCTGAGGGGCTTCCTGTTTTTTTGTTGGTTTTTTTGCTGACCTGCTTGAGCAGTTACGGACAATATTTCTCTTTTACTTTATCATTTGATTAGGGACTCATACAACTCATCACTATCCATACATACATCAATTGTGTGAAGTACATTTGTACATTCATTGTCCTCATCATTCTCAAAATATTTGCTCTCCCCCCAAGCCCCTGGCATCAGCTACTCATTTCACCCCCTCCCTCCCTGTTCCCCCTCCCTCATGAACCCTTGATAATTTATAAATTATTGTTTTGTCGTATCTTGCACTGT
>NW_022103913.1:8732521-8739703 GCF_000313985.2 Echinops telfairi
GTTGCCATCATCATTCTCAAAACATTTTCTTTCTACTTGAGCCCTTGGTATCAGCTCCTCATTTTTACCACCGCCTCATGAACCCTTGATAATTTATAAATTATAATTTTTCGTGTGTCTTACACTGACTGCTGTCTGTCTGCCTTCCTCTCTCTATTCTCACTGGCTCTGCTTGCTTGTTTCAAAAGGAATATGTACTGGATCATATCAAATGCTTTTCTAGCATCTTTAGATCTGATCTCCTGAATTTTTTCCAGGAAAATTGTCCTGAAATGGACCTACACTTGTATTTGTGGTGGAACAAACTTCCTACCAAGCTCTGGCCTCAGAACAGTGTCAGCACAGAGCAAACGCCGCAAACCTGCTCTCGGGATAAGCTCATTCTCGCCCTGAGTGAAGTCGCATGCAGTCGTCTTAGACTTTCTGATCGGTTTTTATTTAAGAATGATTTCATTTTAGTAGTTAAATTTCTTCAATCCAACTTTAAAGCTTTTTTGCCTGATTGAAGTTTCCCCCCTCCCTGAGGTCAGCCTTACCCCAGACAGAGGCTGCCCCTCTGCTAAATGAGGAGCCACCAGGCCCTGCTCGCTCAGGGCAACGTAATGCAGAGTTCACACAGGTCAGAGTGATGTGGTGACAGCTGGCTTGAACTGGATGTTGGTGTGTTGCACGTATGAGTACTGTGGGGAGCTAGCTCCCCATCTCTGAGGCTCTCTCCGACAGTCTTTGACCCAGCCATGAAGACTCCTCCCTCAGCCTCCCAGTTGTCCTTTAACAGTGTGGGGAGTCTTTACTAAATCCCCCTTCCTTCCATGGTGTCCACCTCAGGCCCACAGGACATACGCACCTGTCATTGCCTCACCAAAGGCTGGAATGCCCCTCTTCTGAGGGCAGAGCCACAGCCCGTCTGCTACCAGACGGAAGGAGCTGCAAGCACAGCCTCTCACTGGTGTCTTCACTGGTTCCCGCGCTCCTCTAGCTCAGGAACCCCTCCTTTGACGTAATGGGGGGGGGATATGCTCATGAAAAAATCTGTTCAAAGATGTCCTCACTTCTCCTCTTCATGCTTGGAGGACAAGTCCACACCGAGGGCTCGTGCCTTCCTTGGGAATGGCAGGGGCCAACAACTCCATTCTTGCTCTTTGTCTTCGGAGCATTTCAAATATCAAAACTCAGGTGTCAGGAACCTTCCCTTGGAGTTGTTACACTGGAAGCAATCCTCCTGACCATGGCTACTTGTTCTTTGTGTATTCTGTGAGGTTGTGTTCTTGTTGTGTGCCATAAGTTCATTCCGGTGTGCATCAACCCTGTCAGACAGGGCAGAACTGCCCCCATGGGTTTCTTAGATTGCAATCTGCACAGGAGTAGGTAGTATATTGAGTTTTTTATTTCTGTATCTATATCTGCAAGTGAAATTTCTTATTGATCTTTTTTCTGATTTCTTTACCAAGTGTTAATACTAAGGTACTCCTAGATTTATGGAAGGATTTAGGGGCTTTTTCATTGGTCACATATAGTTTGAACAGCAAGGAATTTGTCTGTGTTAGAAATTTAAGCAAGACAGCAATAAAATAACTCAGGCATGTTGCTTTAAACAGTGAAACATTGCTCCAATTTTTCCCTATGGTTCCTGAACTCCTTCAGTTTTCTACCTCTTCCTGGATCACATTTTCTTCCTGGACTTTCAAATTAATTGTCATAACATAACTTGTAATTTCTGTTTATAAAATCATGGTGATTAGACAGAGTGTTTCTGAGCAACAGACAAGTCTGTTTGTGACATTAAAACATGTTGTGTCGCATAAGAGCTCCTGACACATGGAATCCAGGAACAGGAAGGGGAGTAGCGATACCAGGAGGGCAGGGGGAAGGTGGGGAGAGGAAGGGAGGAAGGGGGACCCGATCAAGATGATCGACACACACAGAAACCGTGGAGGAAGGGAGATAGCAGTTGGTGTAAGATATTAAAATAATCATAATTTATCATTTATCAAGGGGGCATGAGGGTGGGGGGAGGGAGGAAAGAGGAGCTGACACCAAGGGCTCAATCGAAAATAAAGGTCTAGAAAATAATGATGGCAACATATGTACATATGTGCTTGACACAATTGACATATAGATTGTTACAAGAGCTATAAGAGCCCTCAGTAAAATTTTTTTTAATATTGTCTCAGAAACTCTAAGAATAGGGAGCCAAGGTCTCTAATTAACATTATGTGGGAGGGGAAGGAGCCTGCATCTCCCCTGCTATGAGGGGACTTCAAAAAAATTTGTGGGAAAACTCATTATCTAGACTAAGTTTTTGAAGCCCGCTCATATTTTATAAGACTATCTTCCTCTCATTGGCTCCTTCCCGCTGCCTCAGAGGGGGCAATATTGCAGCTGTCGGAAACAAGCGAGAACATGAAACCTGGTCATTTGTGATGATCCAGGCTCGTTACTCTAAGCACCTGTAATGAAAGTGCTGTACATTTCATCAGGATAAAAGCCATAAGCACAATACATTGAGCACCATCACGTGGGAAATTGCCTACCACAATTGTCAGGCGGTATACTCATTGCCCAGCAACTGCACCACTGACAAAGCGCATCGGCCCCTCAGAAATGAATAATTAGACTCACTGGAGCACTGCAGTGGGAGTCCTGCTTTTGCAGTGTTCAAGTGCTTGGCTAATAACCCAAAGGTTGGTGGTTCAACAACCGCCCCCACTCCCACCCCCCCCGTTCCAGGGGACATGTGGCAATGTGTTTCCAGAAAGGTGACAGCAGAGTAATACCCTCCCCCCCCTACCGTGAAGCAGTTCTACTTTGTCTTACAGGGTCCCCGTGATGGGAGCCCATTGGAAGGCGGGGGTTTGGCTTGGGTGTGAAGTTCTGGAGGGAGACCGGACAGCCATCCACAGAGAAGGGTCCTGAGATCTTGCGGGAGGGAAACTTTCTCCGTTCATCAGAACTCCCTGCAGGGCTTGCTAAATGCAGCTTGCTGGGCCTAGAGGCTCTGCTCAGTAGGTCTGGGATGTGGCTCCAGAATTTGCATTTTTTACAAGTTCCCAGAAACCGTGTTCCTGCTAGTCTGAGGACCTCACTTTGAAAATCACTGATTCCAAGAATTGTCAGCTGAAATGCAAGTATTATTCCCCTGGAGCAGCACAGCCAAATGACTCACCCCAAGTGAGAGAAAGAAATAGACGTTTGTATTAGAAGGTGAACACCAGTAAAGCATGTTGACTTTGTGGTGTCCTGTTTGAAATGAGAATACATAGAGACAACGTACCTTTTACTTTGGAATATGCACTTTGGGGAGTCACGTACAGAAGGTTTACATAAACTCAGGTTTCAGGGTAACCATGGGAAACAAGGTTAATCGTGAGGAATCAAGCAGAGCTGTAGGGTTCTTTAAGAGTCAAACCGATCCCAAGGTGTCTGTGGATTAACTAGATAGTGGGGCCTCGCTTTTACACCCTAACAGGTAAATAAGAGAAAAGTCCCCTCCAATCGGTTTGTCTTTGAGCAGTGTACAGAAATTCCAGAGGTTGTGTTCCATCCATAAAGTGCCTTGGGCTAACCGCATTTAGTAAGGGGACTGCTTTCTAACTACATTAAGTACAATAAGTTAGCTTACAGACTCACCGCTTATTAACATGCCTTTCTCCAGTCCCGATGCTGTATTTTTCTTATAATCCAACTTCTCTGATTATGCACTCAGCATACAGATTGAATAAGTATGGTGATAGGATGCAAACCTTACCCACACCTTGTCTGATTTTAAACCCATGCAGTGTGCCCTTGTCCTGTTCACACAAATGCCTCTTAATCTGTGTTCAATTTCCACATGAGCACAATGTAGTGTCCTGGGAATCCCACGCTTCCCTAGGCTGCCCAGAGTTTGTTATGGTCCACACAGGGGACCGCCTAATACAGTCAATGAAACTAGGTGCCCTAGTGGGCAGGGACAAGAGCAGCGGCAGATGAATAGAAGGGTCTGACCTTTGATATCTCCTCTCTAGGTGACCTCTTGGATAAAGTACCCAGAAGGGACCTCCATCAGCTTGACAATGGTGCCATCTGGTGGAATGAAGGGGCATTCACTGCTCTGACGTCCCAGGTGTTTCAGAGCCAATGAGGGACTTCAAATGGAGATGATGATACCAATTACTGCGGCCACGGTGGCAGAGGCTGCTGCTACTACTACTACAGAGCCCCGGTGGTGCAGTGAATTCGGTGTTAGGCTACTAACCACAAGGCCAGCAGTTCAAACCCACCTGCCATTTCCTCAGAAGGAATAAGGCAATCCGCTCTTGTAAAGAGTCCTCTGAGTCTAGAAAGCCCTCTGAGTCAGTATGAGTCGATTTGACTGGATGATGATGGGTTTGGGGTTACAGCTGCTGTTAGAGAAATAATTCGGTAATGCCTGGGGGCACAATCGTCAAGCAAGTGACCGCTCCCTTCTCACGGAAAGGTTGGTGTTTTGAACCTACACAGTGGTTCTGCAGGAGAAAGACCACCTATAAGAACCTATAGACAGTTCTATTCTGTCACATGGAGTTACTTTGAGTCAAAATCAGGAGAACCGAACAATAACATTATGCTGCAAATGCCAACTATGAGGTGTTGACAACTTTTTATGTGTGTGCCAGACCCTAAGCTTCCAACATATTCACTCACAACACGCCTATGGATAAGTGTCCACCCAATCCCTGTGTTTCAGATATGGAACTCAGGCCTGCCGTTGGAGCAAGCAGCTCAGGACCAGCTATGGAGAAAATGTTCTGTGGTGTCCGTTTGGGGTAGACATGGAGTGGTGCCGACTCCCTGAGGTCTGAGTCTTGACCTTGGCCCTCGGGCCTGTAACACGTGGGAGAGTGATTTCACCTTTCTGAGGCACCGCTTCCTCAGAACTCTGGGAGAGGAGTTTAACACCCCCTGCCCACCCCACCCCCCCACCCTCCAATCAAGATGCATTGAGACCTTGGCCAAAGCTCTCAGCAGAAGGGTTGTCAGCTGCGAAGGCCAGGGGCTGCCATTTACCCAAACACCGTGTGATAGCACCCCCATCCCTCTCTCTCAGAGCCACCTCTCGGTGTCCGTTTGTGGTGGCTTTTGCATTGCTGTGATGTTGGAAGCCATCCTGCCAACATTCTAAAAGCCAGCGTGAACAGGTTTCAGAGGTGCTGCTAGACTAAGAACCATCTACGAAGAAGGAAGAGGCTCGCCTTCTGAACGGTCAGCCCCTGAGGGCCTGATGAATTCTCTGTGACCGGGTCCGAGGACGAGCCCCTCAGGGAGGCGGAAAGCGCTTAAACACCACTGGGGAAGAACTGCCTCAAAGCAGAGACGACGCTGGTGACGTGGAGGAAGCAGACACTTGGGGGACCTTCATTTGACAATGGGGCACCACCCCAAATGAGAAGAAACCACCGCAGACATAATCAGAACGTGGAGTGTTCGAAGTATGAACCTAGGAAAATTGGAAGTCATAAAAAATAAACTAGAATGTTTAAAGATGGATAATATCCAAGATATTAATGAGCTGAAATGGACGGGTATTGGCCAGGAATGACAAATTCAAGTGGAATAATCGGACATTCATCATCAAAAAGGATATTTTAAAACCTATCTTGAAGGAAGTATAATATTGTCTGTGATGGGACAATATTTACATGTCCACAAAAAAGACAAGAATACAACTATTATTCAAATTTATGCACCAACAACTAAAACCAACGATGAAGAAATCAAAGAATTCTACCAACTTCTTCGGTCTGAAGCTAAACAAACATGTAGCCAAGATGTATTGATAATGACTAGTGTTTGGCATGCAGATATTGGAAACAAAGGAATGCTCAGGAGTTGGGAAATGCAGCCTTAGTCAATCGATTGGAAGCAATCCTATTTACGTCTATTTCAAAGAAAAGTGACCCAGCTGAATGTGGAATTTATGGAACAATAAATCTTGCTGGAGATGATTCAATAATGGTTGCAACAGTACATCCACCAGGAGCTGTCAGAAATTCAAGCTGGATTCGGGCTACCACCTAGTTCTAGCCTCAACCCAAGAACAGTTAGTTCTTATAACATGGCCCTGCTCAATGCTCGCCTTCATGTAGAGACCACTGAAGATACGGGTGCTACAGCACAGTGTGTGAAGAAAGTAGGTGGTCCCTGGCTACCAATTGGAATAGTGTCTGGGGTCTTAAAGGCTTGTATTCAAACAAGCAGCCATTTAAGTGAGGCATCAGCTAAATCCACATCGAAGACACACACCAGCCTGTGCGTTCACAGATGACAACAGCAAAATCCAAATGTATCAGAGTTTAAATTGTGAACATTCAGTTTGTAGAAGGCAAGGGAGGGCAGTGGGAGTCCACACTCCACCGACAGAGCATCTACTCAGATTCAGTCTCTGGCAGATCCCCTCTGGCCACAGCCAAGGGACTCAAACAGTTTTTTGTTGTTTTTTTTAGATAGAAATTTTGATTTTATTTCAGTGTAGTTCACTTTCCAAAGTTTAGTACATTATATACAAGATTGCATATGAGGAATGTTTCATTCCAACCTTAGAAATTAAAAACAAGAGGTAGTAAGTGACAGACTTAAAAATGGACATGGTGCATTAATGATTATTGTTAAGTGCATTCGTTACACTGCAGTCCACATATATTAGAATTAATCGATACTGTATATATTGTGGTTAGCTGCTTTCAACTTACAGTGATCCTCCATGCAAAAGAACAAAGCACCGCAGGTCCGGCACCATCCTGCCCATTGTTCTTATGTGGAGCCCATTCTTGAAGCCACTAGATCACTTCATTGTGCTGAGGGTGTCCCTCTTTCATCCTGCCTCTCTAAACTAACTTTTCCAGGGACCGGTCTCTCCTGAAAATATGTCCAATGTATGAAAAAAAGTCTCACCATCCTGGCTTCTAAGGAGAACCCGGTTATATTTCTTCCAAAACAGATTTGTTGGTGCATTGGGAAGCCCATAGTACTTTCAATATTCTTTTTTTTTTTTTCATGGCTGTAAATCTTTTTTTAAAAATTGTTTTATTAGGGGCTCATACAACTCTTATCACAATCCATACATACATCAATTGTATAAAGCATATTTGTACATTCATTGCCCTCATCATTCTCAAAACATTTCCTCTCCACTTAAGCCCCCGGCATTAGGTCCTCATTTTT
>NW_022103913.1:8740886-8742185 GCF_000313985.2 Echinops telfairi
CAGTTCTTTCCTCTATTTCCCTTGACTTTCCTCCTGTCCCACTATCATGCTCAGTCCCCACCAGGATTTCAGCAATTCCTCTTTGTTACGTTACCCTTGATCATGCCCTACCAGGCCTCCCACACCCACCTCACCACCAATTTGGATCACTTGTCCCTGGGTTTTTTAACACCACTTTCTTTCCCCCACCTCCCCCTCTCCCATGTGCCCCCGGAACTGTCAGTCCCGTTGTTTCCTCCTCCAGATTGTTCATCCAGCCTCTCTTAGACCTGCGGAGATAATAACATGCACAAAAACAGAGACAGAGCAAAATCAAACAACAATATACAACAAAACAGCAACAGTATGAAGCACATTGCTGCATGGGAAGAACTGGAGGAAATTATGCTAAGCGAAGTAAGCCAAGCACAAAAGGACAAGTACAACATGAGTATGATGAGGTAAGCTTTAAAAAAAAATGCAAAAGGGGCATAGGGAAAAATCTACTGTATACAAACATTCCTGGGGTTGAGGGCCAGGTAGTATGGCATGGACCAGACCAAATACAGGGATACATATGGTAGCCAACTAAAAAGGAGGTGGGGAAAGGAAAAAATAATAATAATAAAAAAGAAATGGGTAGTGGGGGAACAGGGCACTAACCCACCTAAGGGGAGGGTATTGTTTATATCTCCACAGGGAAAGAGGGACCATACTTTAACCCAGTGCTCCAAGATGTGAATGCAACATGCCAGCGTGGAGTAGGGAACCAGTGGAGAGGTCTGAGGGGCCGGCCCTAATCCCAACTACTACGTGGACACCTGATTCTTCTCCTCCCAGAAGAATTTATTTCAAAGGATGGCATTGAATCTGCATCTCCGGGAGAGGGACATATCTGATCAGAGTGCGCGGGAGCAGATGGATGAACAGGGAAGAGGAGAGAGTGGAGCACATCCTGGCCCACCAGGCCATGAGGACGATGTTCCCAGTTAGAGCAGCCAGTCCACAGAGACAACCACATGGCCAGCCACACTATGCGACATGATGCCCCTCACTGACCCATAGCCCTACAGGAGACAACACCAGAGACACAGTGTGGGAATTGTACCCGATCTGATCCCGCCACACCGAGGCAAAACACTAAGGAGGTGCAACAGAACAGCAAGGGAACAGAGCAGCGAGGTCCCCAGGGAATGCTGAAGGTGGACTTTGGGGCCAGGGCCTGGTGCCCCAACAGACTGCACTGGAAAACATTCCTAAAGGCCAACAAATGATCCTTGAACTAACTGCAAGCTTTTCTTTCTTGTTGTGTTCTGTTTT
>NW_022103913.1:8743532-8749820 GCF_000313985.2 Echinops telfairi
GTGGAGAGGAAATGTTTTGAGAATGATGAGGGCAATGAATGTACAAGTGTGCTTTACACAATTGATGTATGTATGGATTGTGATGAGAGTTGTATGAACCCCTAATAAAACAATTTAAAAAAAAGAGTTGTATGCGCCCCATTAAAATGATCTTTAAAAATGTGCTGGAGTGCTCGCTTCGGCAGCACATATACTAAAAATGTGCTGGAAAACTCGGCTTATACAAGAGTATACACGATATATACAACTCTTTTTAAAAACTGCCTGACAGTGGAAAGGTATGATATGTGAAATGTATATCAAGAAAACTACTAAAAAAAAAAAACAAAGAAAGTTGACCAATGGTTACCAGGAGTGAAGTAGGAAGAGTTTTTGCTTAGGAGGTGCTGTGTTAATGTTAATGGTGGTGGAATAATTTGGAATAGGATATCAATAAAGATTGCACAACACAAAGAGTATATTATTGGCACTGAATTATACGTGCAGACGCCATTAAATTGGAGAGTTTTCTATGTATTTTTGCCACAATTTTAAAAAAAAGATTACACCAATAACAATGAGTACAAGGATGAAAAAGTGTTCTAAAATTGATTGTGGTGATGATTGTACAACTCTTCTTGATATGATTGAATTATTGAATTGTATGATGTGTGATGAAATGCCAATGAAACAATTATTAAAGAATAAATTCAAGCTGGATTCAGAAGAGAAAGTGACAGGAGGGATATGGTTGCTAATGTCAAATGGATTGTGTCTGGAAGCAGAGACGACCACAAAGATGTTGACTTGTATTTTACTGATTATGCAAAGTCATATCATAACAAACTATGGATAACATTTTGAAGAATGGGAATTTCAAAACACTTCATTGTGCTCATAAGGAATCTATACAAGAGGTGATCGTTCAAACAAATCAAGTGAACATGGTTTAAAATTAGGAAATATTTTTTAAAATTAGGAAAGATGTATGTCAAGATGGTATCCTTGCACCATACTTATGCAATATTTATGGTGAGGAAATGATCCAAGATACTGGACTATAAGAAAAAGAATATGACATGAGGGTTGGAGGAAGGCTTGTTAACAGCCTCTGACATTCACATAATAGACCCTTGCTTGCTGAAAATAATGCACTTTCTGATGAAGATCCAAGGCTGCAGCCTTCTGCATGGATTACAACTCAATGTAAAGAAAATGACAATTCTCATTGCTGGACCAATAGACAATAGCATGCTAAGTGGAGGAAAAATGAAGTGGTGAAGGACTTCATCTTACATACATCCACAATCAATGCTCATGGAAGCAGGAGTTAATAAATCAAACGACCTATATGAAGTATTAAAAAGCAAAGATGTCACTTTGAGGCATAAGGTGCAGCTGACCCAAGCCTGGTATTTTCAATTACCTCATATGTATATGAAAGCTGGGTGGTGAATAAGGAAAACTGGAGAGGAATTGATTCATCTGAATTACAGCCTTGGTGTGGAATATTGAAAATACCATGGACTGCCGGAAGAGCAGACAGATCTGTCTTGGAAGGAGTACACCCAGAATTCTCCTTAGAGGTGAGGACGGAAAGACTTCTACTCACATACTTTGGATATGTTATCAGGAGAGAGCAGTCTGGAAAAGGACAGCATGCTTTCCCAGGTAAAGTAGGGGAAGGCCCCAGACAGGCTGGATGGAGACACGGTGGCTACATAAACGGTCTCCAGCATGACAATAATTGTGAGGATGGTGCAGGACTGGGCACTATGCCATTCTGTGGCACAGAGTCAGAGTTGACTCCCTGGCACCTGGCAAAGGAAACAATAATCGTCTCCAAAATTCCTCAACAGAATAAAGACCATATATGCAGAACCAATGGATAGTATCTCATTTAGTGGAGAGAAATTAAAAAGATTCTCCTTCTAGGAACTAGAGAAGGTTGTCTTTTACCACCACCATTATTTAATGTAGTCCTGGATGCCTTGACCAGAGCTACAAGACTCCAAAAAGTTATTAAAGGCATCTAAGTTGTCAAAGAAGAAACAGAATTCTCTTTATTTGCAGATGACATAATCCTATATATAAAGATTTAATAAAAATTGCTAGAACTAATCTAAAACTTTGGCAACATAACAGACTATAACAAAAAAACAGAAATTAAAAGAATTCTTGTATATTCAAGAAGAGGAGTCTGAGAAGGAAGTTAAAAAGGAAAATATAATTTACAATAAATACCCCAAAGATAAAGAACTTAGAAATACATGTAACCAGAAAAACAATAGACTGATACAAATAAAACCATAAAACACTTCTACAAGAAACCTATAGAAACTTACATAAATGGCAGGATATCTGTGCTCATGGATAGGATGACTTAAAAGAGGGAAAATGTTGATATTGCAGAATGTCGACTCTATAAATTCAATGCAATTCTGGTCCGAGCCCCATCACAATTCTTCAAAGAAATGGAAAAACTAATCACCAACTTTATATGGGAAAATAAAGAAACCCAAAACACTATTAAAAAATAAATAAAATGAAGTAGAAGGCTTTTCACTCCTTGATTTTAAAACCTATTCGACAGGCACAGTAACCAAACCTGCTTGGTATTTATACAATGATGGATAGGGAGGCAAATTGACTGCAACAGAGAACTCATCAAGCACATACAGATACCAGATATTTTAAAATAAAGTACTAAAACACATTATGTGGGAAGAGATAGATTTTTCAATAACTGATGCTGGGGAAAAAATGTATCTCGACCTGCAAAAGAATGAAACAAGATCCATACCTCACACCATGTACAAACCAAACTCATGATGTATTAAAGACCTCAATACAAACCCTAGAACCATAAGGATCATCAATAAAAAATAGGAACAAAGGTATAGGCCTTAATACAAGGCATAAGTAGACTACCAAACATAATTAAAAACACTCACACAGAAGACAAAATAGAGAACAGGTGACATTTAAGCACATCAAACGACTTCGTCAACAGAGTAAAAAGAAAACTCACAGATTGGGAAAAAATAGTTCACAATGATATATCAGATAAAGAGCTAATTTTAAAAATCTATAGAAAACTACAACACCTTAATAAGAATAACACAAATAACTCAATCAAAAAATGGGCACAAATTCTGTGATGCTCACCTTCCTGACACGATGACTGAAGACAAAATGGTTGCATAAGCTAATGTGGTGAAGAAAGCTGATGGTGCCCAGATCAGATATTAAAAGATATAGCATCGGGGGTCTTAAAGGCTTAAATTAAACAAGCAGCCATCTAGCAGGGAAGCAACAAAGCCCACGCGAAAGAAGCACACAGCCAACGGGACCAAGTATTAGGCATCAGAAGACCTCAAACAAATAATCATATGGGTGCAAATGAGTGGGGTTGGAGTGGAGACCCAAAGCTCATCTGTAGACAATTGGACATGCCCTCACAGAAGGGCCCCAAGGAAGGAACGAGTCAGCCAGGATGCAGCATAGCACTGACGAAACACACAACATTCCTCTAGTTCTTTAATGCTTCTCCTCCACCCACCACCCAACTATCATGATCCTAGTTCTACCTTACAAATCCGGCTAGACCAGAGCATGTACACTGATCCAAATAAGAGCTCGTGACACACGGAATCCAAGACAGGCAAACCCCTCAGGAACAATAATGGGAGAAGTGATAACATGAAGATAGGGGGAAGGTGAGGGGAGAAGGGGGAGAGAGGGGGAACTGATCGCAATGATTGACATATAACACCAGCACCACCACCACCACCACCACCCACAGGGAGATGAACAGTAGAAACGTGGGTGAAGGGAAACAGTAGATGGTGTAAGAATATGAAATAATAATTTATAATTTATCAAGGGTTCACAAGGGTGGGGGGGGAGGGAAAAAAGAAGAGCTGATACCAAGGGCTCAAGAAGAAAGAAAAGGTTTTGAAAATTATGATGGCAATATATGTACAAACATGCTTCATACAATTGATGTATGGATGATTATAAGAGCTGTAAGAGCCCCCAAGAGAATGATTTATTAAAAAAAGATGGGGACACACACACCATGAAAAAACAATTTGCTAAAGACGACATCCTGGTAGCCACCAATTATATGAAGAAGCACTCATGTTCATTAGCTATAAGAAAATTACAAATTAGAGCAATGATGAGATACCACCCCACACCAACACTCTTAGCAAAACTGACAAAGATGGAAAACAATACATGCTGGAGAGGCTGTGGAGAGACTGGAATGCTCCCACAGTGCTGGGGCGCCGTTGCAGAATTACACAGGCACTGTGGAGAACAATGTGGAGTTTCCTGAAATAAATAAGCAAGTGCAAATATGCTGTGACTACTTTGGCAAGCATGCGGTCCTTCTCCAGGGACTGATCTCTCCTGATAACATGTCCGAAGTACTTAAAATGAAGTCTTACCATCCTGGCCTCTAAGGAGCATTCTGGCTGTATTTCGTCTAAGACAGATCTGTTTCTTCTTTTGGTAGTTGTGTTAGTCTGGGTACTTTAGAGAAACAAATCCACAGAAGCTCATGCATAAGAGAGAGTTTTATATAAAGGTTAAGTGCACATCAAAAAACACCCCAACCCAGTGCTGCCCGAGTCCACAAGTCCAACATTAACCCATATGTCCGATATCAATCCACAAAGTCCTCCTCCATCTCACGAAACACACGCAATGATGCCGACTGCAGGAGGAAAGCTGAATCAGTGAACGCGTAAGCATCTCAGCGCTGGCAGGGGTCTCCACACTGCTGCTCCAGCACCCAGGGCTGCATCGGGGTAGGTCCATGTGGCTTCTCCTCAGAGATGTCTTGCAGGAAGTGAGCCTTGCCAGCTAAAGCAGGGAACTGACTAAGGCAGCTGCACCCTGGTCCAACCATCAAAAAGCAAGAGACTCAAGAACCAGAAAGGCGAGGCTTGCCGAGCCATTTATCCCTCCGCCCTTCAATTAACCCCACATGTGTTTATCGGCCAGGTTGGCACAATAAACTAACTACCTCAGTAGTCCATGGTATTTTTAAGATGCATGACATCAACCTTTAGGTGAACAGCTGATGGGGCAAAACCATCTGCTCTACCAAGGGCAACCCTTTGGTACCCCAGGCCAAACTGCTTCCCCGTGAAAGTTGAGTCTGCTTTCATTCACAAGAGGAGCTGGGTACGAAGAGAACTCAGAGTCGGAGACCTGAGACTCCACAGCAGCTGGAGGAGCAGGAGAGGAGGGGCCACCAGCTAGAGTGAGTGAGTCTGGAGGCTGTAGTCCAGATGAAGGGCATCCGGGGGCTGGGGGGTCCACCAGGGCAGACAAGTGAGAGATAATAGGGCTTCAGCTATGGCCAGAGAGTGGGATTGGATTTCTTAAAGCCAAGGGACTGTGATAGTGTGGCAGCCGTCCTTACTGAATCTTATTTATAGAACAGGTTGGGAGGCATCGAGGAGCCTGCTGGACAGGTCATTCCAGGCTGGGAGACTAGCACCTCGTTCACTGGGAGGTGGAGCAACGGCTCAGGCGAGATGTCTAGCTCCTCCAAGCCCTCAGGAGGTTGGCGTATGCAAATGAATGGTAAATACCAAGTGTTCAATCAATGGTGGTTGGACTAATTAGCAGTAGCAGTCACACCAAATATTTTGTTAATTTGATTCTGGGATTCTGGCTAACATTTAAATAGAACTTCTATGTGGGGGCGGGGTGGGGGTGGTGATAAGTGCTTCCAACATCACAGCAACAGACAAGCCACCACAGTATGACAGACGGACAGATAGTCGTTGATGTCTATATTATACACACTGTGTCATGCATTCTAAATGTACTGTAGGTGATCTAGTATATGATGTCGGTGCTATGGTTGTTGTTGTTGTAAGTGCTACCCAGTTGGTTCTGAATCGTGGCAACGCGATGGGCAACAGGACGCCACACTTCCGGTCCTGCTCCAGCCTCACCACCGGTGCTCGGCTTGAGCCCGTGCACAGCAGCTGTGTCCATTCATCATGCAGGGGGTGTTCCTCTTTCTGTTGTCTGTCCCCCAGGGAGGGGTTGTATGTGGGTCCTTGTAATCGGTTCCCCCTTTCGACCCCTCCTTCCCTCCACCCTCCCGGTATTGCCACTCTCAGCTCTGCTCCTGAGGGCTTTATCTGCCCTGGATTCCCTGTGTTTCCAGCTCTTATCTGTACCAGTGTACATCCTCTTATCTAGCTGGATTTGTAAGGTAGAATTGGGATCATGATAGTGATCTAGAGGAAAGTTGTATGTTTCATCATTGCTACCCGGCCT
>NW_022103913.1:8750863-8759186 GCF_000313985.2 Echinops telfairi
CTTTTGATAGCCGGGCACCATCAGCTTTCTTCACCACATTTGCTTATTCACCCGCTTTGTCTTAAGACTATAATTCTTGACAGAAGTAGAAACCTTTAACTTTCTCCCTCCAAGTGGCTGGTGCTTTTGTACTGCTGACCTGTGGTTGGCAGCCCGACGCAAACCCACTATGCCACACACTAATACCTGATTAAAACCTCCCAACAGCACGACTCTGCCAAGTGGGTGCTGTTCTTATTCTCAACGCAACTTGAGAAACGAGGACATGCAGGCTGGTGGAGGTTGCTCATGGTCTCACATCCCCAGCCCACCATAAAGCAGCCTGTGCCCCCCACCCGCCCCCCAATGTGGAGTCTCTGCACCAAGAAGAGCAGGAGCCCCAGCAGTGCCAACCACAAAGAGGGAACAAAAGAGCCTGCCTTTGTATTTTGGACAAAGCTGTGTCACCAAGACAAGGCGTGGTGGGCCTTGCACCAGACCTCCAGGTGCAGCAGCCTCAGCCTCTAGGTTGCCTGCAAGGGGCAGGGGGCTGTGGGTGCCCTCCCTGAGGTGGAGGCCGACTAGCCCAGAATGCACTTGGGGCCTAGTCATCCCCATGGTCCACCTCACCCTCTGGGCTACCAGCTGGCTGCCCCGGCCAGCTCAAGTCAGGTGGTTAAGAGACAGAACTGCAGGTGGCGCCCGAGGCCCAGCCAGGGCTGCGCAGGGAGGGGGCCCTGCGAGAAGCTCCGGAAAAAGACTAACCTCCGTTCCAAACGCTGCTTCTGCACAGGGAACCGCGCTGGCTTCTGCTTAGGCAGGGGGCGGACCGTGGGAGACGCACTTCGCAAGACTGTCCTCAAACAAGTTAAAATGGGAAAAGAGGGGGCGCAGCGAGGTGGGGATGAGGTGGCCTGCTCCCTCTCCGCCTGATGCTGAATCTTCGAAGCGCTGGAGCAGAGGCAATTCTGCCGGAAATGAGGCCGATGGGAATTCGCTGGAAATCGCCCAACCACCTCTCCCAGGCGGTGATAATAGAAACTGCCTAAAGAGGCGCCCTGGGCAGGGGTCTTCCGCGCGGCACCCTGGACAGGCCTCTCCTGTGGCGCCAGGTAGAGCTGGATGCATGGGTTCAGCCTCTCCCAGGCGTCCCCGTACCTGCTTCCCTTTGTGTAAAGCAGGTACCCCACCCCACAGGAGCCTTGTGAGAACTGAGAAGGTGTGCGACAGCACAGTGCCTGGCTTCTTGGAAGTACTTCTTGTTACAGTTAGTACTGGAACTAACCTACCTAACTCCCTGTCCAAGAGTCAACGCTGGCTCTTAGTGACCCCCTGTGGGTTTCCGAGACGGTCAGCTGTTTGTGGGAGTCTGTCTCCCTTGGAGCTGCTAGTGGTTTTGAACTGTGGACCATGTGGACTGCAGTCCAGAGTATAACCACTAACTACACCACCAAGGCGTCCTGTACTAGTAACGAGAACTACCCAAACCAAACCACGCCCATGCTGACTCATCATGACCCTATATAAATCTTTTTTTATATATATAAATCTTCATAGAGGCAGACAGCCTCATTTTTCTCCACAGAGCAGCTGGGTAGATTTGAACAACCGGCCTGTGGTTAACAGTCCAATACTTACCAGGCAGCACCACCAGGTCTCCTTGCCTGGTAAAAAGGGGCTTCAAAAAGTTCATGGAAAAATGGACTTCAAAGACAACAGATTTGTTCACAAGCTCTTTGAAGCCCCCCTCGTATTTGTCGTGAATTTATAACTCTGTGCCAAACACTTCGCTGAGTGTACAGTGTGATCATATCACCTGAGAATTTGCCAGAGATGCAAATTCTTGGGCCCCAACCCAGATCTATTGACTCAGAAAATGCTGTTTTAAAGACCTGCCCACTGTCCCATAAGCATTGGGCTGCCAACCAGAAGGTCAGTGGTTCAAACCTATCAGCCACTTATCAGGAGGAAAATGAGGCTATCTGTGCCCAGGAAGATTTACAATCCAGAGACCCTAACAGCATCACTATGAGTCAAACTGGACTTGACAGCAAGTGGGGAGGGGGCTGAGGACTGGGAGTCTTGATGCCGCCATCTGGCTAGCATTGGACCGCCAACTTTAAGGTTGGTGGGTTAAATGAGGCTCTCTGCTCTGGACATGACATGGTCTCTGAGCTCTTAGATAGGGTCGCTCTGAGCTGGAACAGACTCGATAGCAGTGGGTCTTTTGGTTTGGCTCATAATGATCCCAGTGATTGTTAAAATTTAAGGGCCACCAAAATAATTTATAGTTATTAGTATTATGATTGTGTGATAAGGTGAAAATTTCATGCTCACCAGGAGGACAACCCACTGTCCTGGTTTGCCGGGACTGCCCACGTTTTAGCATTGCAGGAACCCCCTGATTCCCCGGCAGGTCAGAACTTTGGTAGAAGCCAGGTTTGTCCTGAGAGAGCGAGCTATGGAACAGTAGCTGAAGAAAGTGAGTCAGCAGAGTGTGAGTGAATCCCAGGGGCGGACTTTTAGGGAGGGTGGTGTTGACACCGGGCCTGGCGGTGAAGGCCTGGGAGAGGCCCCTGACAGCATCAGGGTCATCCCTGGGCCCCCGCATCCTGAGTAGGCTCTCTGTGTGGAAATGGAGGGCGAGACTGGGCTATGGAGGAGAACCCAGACAGAGGCAGAGGGCACTGCGAAAACCCGAGTCCAGGGGACTCTTTGAAGACATCAGCTGGCCTGAGGATCGAGATGGAGAGGGGTCGTTGTCAGGGAAGACGACCCAAGAAGAAAGGTAAGTAGAGGCTTACTAATCTGGAGTGAATAATTTACATGGGTTTCTGAAAAACACATGAGGTGGTTTACTTCAGAATTGCAATATGCAATCCAGGCTAGGTAAATTGATAGAGACAGGAACTGGATGAATGGTACCTGGGGGGTGTGGTCAAGGAGGTTGTGGGGTGTGGGGGGGAATGGGGCGCTAATCACAGTGAGTACAAGGGTGAAGAAAATTTTCTAGAATTGATTTTGGTGATGATCGTACAACTCTTCTTGGTGTGATTGAACTCTTGAAGTGTATGATAAGTGAATAATATGCCCATAGAGCTGTTGGGGGTGGGGGGAAGAATTGTAAGGAAGCACATGGGAGCCCGGGCTTATTTTCCTTACCGAGTGCCCTGTGCTGTCGGGGATTGTGCATTGAAGAGAGGCGTTGATTCTTTGGAAGGTGCTGTGAGGTTGGCAGAGGGAAAGATGGCAGTGAGACCTAGAAGCAGCATCTTTGATGTGGTAAAAAATATACGCATGAATGAAACCGTTCACTGCAGAACCACAGATTAGTCATTTCAAAAACCAAACTCATTGCCATCGGTCATTTCTGACTCACAGGGACCTAACAGGACGGGTAGCACTGCCCCGTGGTTTCCGTGACGGTCACTTTTTATACGAGTAGAAAGTCTCATCTCTGTCCCATGGAGAGGCTGGTGGCCTCCCACTGCTGACCCAGCGCACTGCCCACACGGCCCCATGCTCCTCACAGAGGGGAAATAAATTTACCTTGCTCCCTGGGTAAACTAGTTTGGACCAACTGGTTTGGGTTTTGCAGCCCGGGGTCATCTGCTGATATCTCTTACTATCTGCCAGCGAGTTGATTTCCATTCGCAGCCCTGTCCTCTAGGGTTTTCTCCGCCTGCCGGGTTGTCATGACGGGCAGACTGCCAGGCTGCGGCTTCTGGTGAGCCACTCCGTGGGTTCGGACCACCCGTCTTCAGGAGAGCAGTCAGGTAGAGACCGTTCTTCTGAGGACCCTGGCAGTGTGGTGTGGTGGGTCGGAGTTGGGCGGCCACCACAAGGTCAGCAGTCCAGAATCGCGAGCTGCTCGGTGGAGGGAGCACGAGGAGGCTTTCTGCTCTGGTGAAGAGCGGCAGGCGCACACAGCTCCTGAGAGAGTGCTCCCCTGTCCCTCTCCGGTCTCCAGGAGTCAGAATCCACTTGATGACGGTGAGTCTGGATTTGGAGTTTGACGGTTCTGCTGATAGCTACCTATATCTAGATCTAGATCTCCGCAATCAACGCCATGGAAAAAGGAAATCAAACGATGTATTGTATTGAGCAAATCTGCTAGCCAAGTGTTAAAGAGTCAATATTGCAGTCTGGGGAGTAAGGGGCACCTGACCCAGGCCCTGGTATTCTCAAGTGCCGCATATGCATGTTCACGTTGGACTGAGTAAGGAAGACGGCAGCAAAAGTCAGTGTGTTGGAGCTGATGGTGCTGGTGAAGGGCACTGAGAAGACTATGGGCTGCTGACAGATCAAACAACCAGATCCTGGAACAAGCACAACCAGATGTTCCTTAGCTGGGAGGATGGCTAGAATATTCTACTGCTGTACTTTAGACATGTGATCAGGAGAGAGCACTCTCTGGGGAAGGGCATCATGCTGGACGGCACCCACCAACCACGTCCTAGCCACGTGTAGCTGGGCGATGAATAAGGCAACCCGCCGAAGACTTGAGGCGTTTGAATGACGGCGTTGGGCATGAACATGGATGGACTGCCTGCAGAGCCAACAGATCCGTGTTGGAAGACCGGCGGCCAGATTACTCCTGAGCAGCAAGGATACCGGGACTTCCTCTCATGCGCTCTTGACACGTTGTCAGGACTTTGGACCTGGTACCAGAAGAAAGAGACCAGTTCCCGTCAAAGGACAGCACGCTTGGTCACGTGGAGAGTCAGGAAAATCAGGAAGGCCCTTGACGAGATGGATGGACACAGGGGCTGCACCGCGGGTTCAAACAGACGACGGCAGGGACGGGGCAGGACAGCACCACACTTCCTCCTGCTGTGGCGGGGTTGCTGTGTATCAGCACCTAACAACAGCAGCAACCAAGATCCTACTGATGTCTGTGGTTATTGTCAATTCATTCAATGTATTTGTTATATTAATATATAACTAATGAACATCTTGAGTATATTGTGATGCTATTAGACATGACTTGTTTGCCCCCAGGCTCTCCCCTGGGCATGGGGATATACAAATGGAAAGCAGGTGACCAAATGAGGCTGTAGATGTGATGCAGAGGAGTCAGCTGAGTCAAGCCAGACTCCGAGGGGATCTATTTTAAGGACAAGGTAAGAATCCCATATGTCCAATTGGCCATGGATACAGAAAGGGTCAGGACACGGCCTTTTGTTAATCACTTCAACACCTCAAACTTTCAAAAAACCAAACTCACTGCCATCGAGTCGGTGCCAACTCACAGCGACCCTAGAGGACAGGGTAGAACTGCCCCTGTGAGTTTCTGAGACTGTAACTATTTACAGGATCAGAAAGCTCCGTAGCTATTTATTTTTTGAATCAATTGTCACTTAAAAGCCATTAGATTCAAGGAACAAGAATAAGAGCCAATGCAGCTTGTGATCTCAGTACTGACTGCACATTAGAATGCCCCGGGAGCCCTTAAAACCCTCACAGTGCCTGGGCACAACCCAGACGGATGGTACGGAGCCCCAGGGGTTTGTCCAGAATGGCAGTTTCTTTCCAGGCTCCTGAGAGAGTCCAGTATGCAGAGTTGAGAACCACTGACCTGGGCGATTATGGGTTGAGGTGAGGGCATCTGGCTTCCAGGCTGTTCCTACATGTCTCCGATCTCCTCTCTACCCCCGTTCCCACCAGGCTCCCCTCACCCACTCGGCGCTTTTGTACTGGGTTAGCAAACTGTCCCAGGACTGTCTGGGCATCCCAAATCTCCTCTGCCCTCTCTGTCAACTTTGGACTGAGGTGTTTCGGGCTGTGGAGGCAGGTGGCGTTAAACACAGCGGGGCGAGGAGGCAGTGACTCACTGTGGGTCACACACACTGTGAGTCATCTGGGGGGACCTGGAGAAGACAGGGCCTCAGGATGTTATGGGAGCGAGCTCAGGACCTCGCTAAGGAGGGAACTGTGGGTCCGAGCTGCTTCGAGACCGTGGAGCAGAGGAGCTGTTGCTCCTTTCATTTCCTCGGTCATCTCTGTGGCTGGGAGGTGACGCGAAGGGCCTACATTCAGAAAAGGAGGGTAGGGGTGGGTTCACGTCATGTACATAAGAATTCAGTCACCCTCACCTTCCCAAGAACCCCTGGAGTCTCTGGGCTCTGGACCTGGGAGCAAGGGGCTCACTCAGCAGATGCAGATGTCTGGAAGGACCAGGAACGTGCCCAGAAAGCCAGCTGCTTCCTTGCAGATAACAGGTAGCCAGCCCACTGTTTACATTTACGGGGTTAGAATTTTCAATTTTTCTACCTTTATCAAGTTCAGTGGCCCTACAACTTTAGCTGTGAGCTTGTTAAAACACAGATTAGGCAAGGGCAATGTAACCAAGAGAATTACTGAAACCCAAATGAAGGCTGAGCATGACAGTGGGACAGAGGAAAGTAAAAGGAAATAGAGGAAAGAACTAGGAGGCAAAGGGCATTTATAGAGGTCTAAATACAGGCATGTACATATGTAAATATATTTATTTACATATGGGGATGAGGAAATAGATCTATGTGCATATATTTATAGGTTTAGTATTAAAGTAACAGATGGACACTGGGCCTCTACTTAAGTACTCCCTCAATGCAAGAACACTTTGTTCTATCAAACTGGCATTCCATGATGCTCACCTTCCCGACACGATCACTGAAGACAAATGGGTGCATAAGCAAATGTGGTGAAGAAAGCTGATGGTGCCCAGCTATCAAAAGATATAGCATCTGGGATCTTAAAGGCTTGAAGGTAAACAAGCAGCCATCTAGCTCAGAAGCAACAAAGCCCACATGGAAGAAGCACACCAGCCTGTGTGATCACGTGGTGTCAAAGGGATCCAGTATCAGACACCAAAGAACAAAAAATCTTATCATTGAGAATGAGGGACAGTGTAGAGTGGGGATACAAAGCCCATCTGTAGACAACTGGACATCCTCTTGCAGAAGGGTCTCGGGGAGGAGACCAGCCAGTCGGTGCAGTGTACCAACGATGAAACATACAACTTTCCTCTAGTTCCTAAATGCTTTCTCCCCACCTACTATCATGATCCAAATTCTACCTTACAAATCTGGCTAGACCAGAGGATGTTCACTGGTACAGATAGGAACAGGAAACACAGGGAATCCAGGACAGATGATCCCTTCAGGACCAGTGGTGAAAGTGGTGATACCAGGAAGGTGGGGTGAAAAGGGGGAACCGATTACAAAGATCTACGTATAACCTCCTCTGGGGGACGGACAACAGAAAAGTGGGTGAAGGGAGATGTCGGACAGGTTAAGACCTGACAAAATAATAATGTATAAATTATCAAGGGTTCATGAGGGAAGGGGTACAGGGAGGGAGGGGGAAAATGAGGAGCTGATACCAAGGGCTCAAATAGAAAGCAAATGTTTTGAGAATGATGATGGTAACAAATGTACAAATGTGCTTGACACAATGGATGTATGTATGGATTGTGATAAGAATTGTACAAGCCCCCAATAAAATGATTTAAAGAAAAACCCAGATTGGGGAGTTTCACCCAAGACTGCCTGATTCAGTGGGTCGGAGGGGGGATGTGCAGATAACTGGCCTTTCTGCCAACTTCTCATGTGTTGCTGAATCAGCTGCTCTTCGACCAACCATTGGCCCAGATGTTCAGAACCACCTCGCCACTTCCTGACGCTCTCCATGCATCAGTCCAGGGGCAGGTCCCGTGATTGACCAGAAAGCTGGATAGGAGTCGAGTTAATGGTTTACCACAGAATTGCTAGGCTGGACATTCCACGGAAAACATTGCTCAGTCCTTTGCTTGGTACGAATTCAATGTTCTGTTTCTCTAGTTAATTTTTAAATAAGCATACTAATGGCTTCTGGGGCTCGTGACTGGAGCCCAGCGGCAATGAGACATGGAGGTCCTGGGGTAAGAAGAAAGCCCCACTTGTGTAGAATGTGGTTCTCCTGCTCTATGGAGGGCTCAAATATCACAGAGCCTTGAAGAGGTCTGAGCTTGGCTCATTAGAGTCTTGGTTGTTATTTTTGCAGCAGGTCCCTCTGTTCACATGTTGGGGGGTGGGGGGTGTTTGGGAGCAAACACTGGAAAACCACTTGCCTTCGTGTAGAAACTCCCCAGCCTTAGGGGAAGCACAAGCCGACGGCAGGAGGCTGCTTCTGAGCCCGCTGCTTTGCTCGGCAGAAGTTTGCTGCTGTGAAAGGCATAGGAAGCTGACTCTTCAGCTGTCAAAATTCATGCGGACGATGCTTCCTCTGGTTGGACGAGGTTGAACGAGGGCCTGAGGCGGGATTTCATAGATGCTGCCAGACGTGTGCTGGGGCCTGGGGCAGGCACTGCTGCTTACACTTT
>NW_022103913.1:8759556-8760687 GCF_000313985.2 Echinops telfairi
GTTTATCTTCATAGAAAGGATATTGTATTTTATGAGGAACAAAATACTCAAATGTATCTCTCTAGAACAGTGGTTCTCAACCTTCCTCATGCCACAACCCTTTAATACAGTTCCTCATGTTGTGGTGCCCCCCAACCACAAAATTATTTTCATTGCTACTTCATAACTGTAATTTTGCTACTGCTATGAATCAGGCAACCTCTGTGAAAGGGTCGTTTGACCCCTAGGGGGGTCGCGACCCACAGGTTGAGAACCGCTGCCCTAGACTAAGGAAACTGGTCTCAGTGTTCTCTAGGTTTTGATGTTCTGTGTATGTGTGGAGCGCAGTGTCCAATACACACTTGTTGCCTGAGTGAACGTCCGTACTTGATACCCTTCTCCTGTGGCTGATGAACAGTACCTCATTAGTGCTCAGTGACAGAGTCTACCTTCCGACACAGCTGTTCAAAGAGAGGTGTGGGAGCCATGGGGACACTTGATTGGACTCCCGTTTTACCACATTTCCCCTGGCTGCTGTGTTGAGAATGAACTCAAGGGGAACAAGGGGGAAAGGGGAACCTGTCAGGCTCCAATGACAGGAACGTCCCCACGGACAGTGGTGGCTTGGCTGTGACACGAGCCGTGGGAGTGCTGAGACGTCGCTGGCCTCTGGAGAAGTCACCCATTTTTTGCAGTGAAGTCATCAGGATGTGTTGACGGAATGGACATGAAAGGTGCTAGAAAGAGGAAAATCAAGAACAACTCCAAAGCTCTTCGTCAAAGCAACTGAGCTGTCACCAATCAAGGCCGAGCCAGCTGGGAGGGAAGCAGGTGTAGGCAGGGGAAAAATAGGAATTTGGTTTTGAAAGGTTCACTTTGAGGCATTCTATTTAAGACTTCCCAGTGCAGACGTCAAGTAGAGAGTTGGACATCTGGGTAGGGTTGGAGCTTTACGTTTGAAAGCCATCAGCACATAAAAGGCATTTAAAAGCCTGAAGCGTGGGACTGAGCATGATAGTGGGACAGGAGGAGAATCAAGGGAAATAGAGGAAAGAGCTGGGAGGAAAAGGGCATCTATAGAGGTCTAGATAAAGACATGTACATATGCAAATATATTTCTATGAGGATGGGGAAATAGATCTATGTGTCTAT
>NW_022103913.1:8761721-8772249 GCF_000313985.2 Echinops telfairi
GGGGAGGGAGGGGAAAAATGAGGATCTAATGCCGGGGGCTTAAGTGGAGAGGAAATGTTTTGAGAATGATGAGGGCAATGAATGTACAAATGTGCCTTACACAACTGATGTATGTGTGGATTGTGATGAGTCATATGAGCCCCTAATAAAACGATTAAAAAAAAGATTTATAATCTCCTGACCTTAATTGGCTCTGGGTTGCAAGTTCTTACTTGTTCCACGACAGAAATCTCTTCCCTGGCTTTTTGAATGTTGATGGGGGTCTTTTCTTTCTTACTCATTACTTGTATTTTGGTATTTATATTCTTATTATTTTATCCTTACCACCGCATTTCTAATTTGGTCTTTATTGTTTCTGTTGGGAGGAGTGGATGCATAGTGATTACACAAGGATTGAAAGGGGATGCAGGGTTGGGGGTGGGTAATAGAGTGAAGGGGGTACAAATGAAGGTGGGGGGAGTGGGGAGGGAGCACTGGGACTGTGATTGCACAACTAATTTTAAAGGGGCTTTAACCTTGGGGAGTGGGTAGGTTCTGAATTCTCCCTGACATGATTAAGCAATTGAACTATTGAATCATCTGCTATGTAAATGATGTGCAGAAATACTGTTGTATATATATATATAGTTTAAAGTCTCAGAAAATGCAGAGGCACTTCCATCTGTGCTCTAGGTTCACCGTAAGTTGGAGTCTACCAGTTGGCTTTGAGCAGGACCAACAGGAGAACTGGTCATCAGGAACCCTCCGTATTGTTGACCACCATGTACCTAGCCCAGTGCCCGCCATGTGATGGTGGTGGTGGCGGCAGCGCTGCTGGCTCTTAGCTCCTAGAGACACTGGCCACAATGAACGGCAACTCAGCCCAGTCCTCCACCGTTCATTCCCACAAGTGCTTACGGGTCAGCCCTTTGTGATCCATCGGGCTTTTATTGACTGGTCTTTGGAAGCAGATTGCCTGACCTTTCTTCCCAGCTTATCTTAGTCTGAAAAGTCACACGCAAAACTCCCCTGACTAACAGGTGGTGACCGTGCATGAGGTGGCTTGACTGGGAACAGAATCCGGGTCTCCCATGTGGAAAGCAAGAATTCCACTATGAGTCCCACGGTGCCTCCGAGTACAGGGCAGGGCATGAAGGAGCAGGCAGGAGTACAGGCCTGGACCCTCCAACACATCGCCCCTGCTCTCCCAGCTTCTCCCTATAGGTTGACCTTCTCTGCTCACATCCGGAGGATATGGGGTACAGCCTGCAGCTCCCCCAAGTTTGCACGCTCGGCCATAGTCACTCCAAGAGGTAGCAGGAACAGAATGTGGTCTCTATGCCTAGTTCCTAGACCAGAGACCCCCGAGAGGCTCAGCTTGACTAAGTACAACACACACACACACACACACACACACACACACACACACAGACACACACACAGAGCTTCGATCACAGATCAGTGAGGCACATCGTGCGCCAGACAGTGTACCCCTGTGGATGGGGCAGGGCAGTTTCCAGGAACAGGAGAGTTAGGTGTCCTTCAGAGAGAGCATCGCTTCTGGGCCCTCAGCCTGCGCGCCCACATCAGCTTCAGTCCTCAAGCTCCTAGCTGCGGCCGGCGGCGACTGTTGACTCTGACCTGGGCACCCGCGTGCAGAGGACTGTCCACACGGCCCTCAAGGCTGTGGTCTTTCACACGCAGATCACCAGGCCTGTCTTGTGAGGCACTTCTGGGTGGATTAGAGCTGCCAACCTCTGGGCTGGTGGTTGAGTACTTAACCATTGTCACCAACCACAAGACGACTCAAGTGACCACCCCCTGCTATGGAGTTCCTTCTAACCCACAGGGACCGGCCCTCTGGAGTCTGGAGGGTTTCTGAGCCGAGAAGCCTTGAGGAGAAGACAACCTCATCTTTACCTTGTGGAGCACAGAGTGAGGGCAGGTTCTTACTTCCTTTATAGGTAGGGCAACGGAACATG
The DNA here is from genome assembly GCF_000313985.2 of Echinops telfairi. Lineage (NCBI taxonomy): Eukaryota > Metazoa > Chordata > Mammalia > Afrosoricida > Tenrecidae > Echinops > Echinops telfairi. The sequence continues at coordinate 8,763,683 of NW_022103913.1, forward strand.
CAAGCAGCTAGTTTGCTCAAAGATACAAATGGTCAGGCCTGCCCGCAGGAAGGAGAACCCCCCCACCCCCACCCCCCTCGTGGCGGCCCCTCTCATGGCTGCCCTTGGTTTCCTCCTTACTTTAGGTTTGATGAGGCCCATGTTTCCCAATGTGGGTGACACCACCCCCTGGAAGATGCTGGAATGATCCAGGGGGCTGCATAAGCAGACGGCGGCCCTTTGTCCTGGATCATGGGTGATTGTACCAAAGTGGTTAATGGCCAAGGAGGCTCTGAGGACTTTTCATTCTGAAAGGGGCGGTGGGCCCAGTCCGTCTGGGAAGCTCTGGTTCAGGCGGGGTCATGCCCGGTAAGAGGGGCGCTGTGCTGCGGAGCCACTGACTTCGCAGTCAAGCCCGGGGAGTACGTGAGTGAGCAGAAGCACGGCAGGCAAGCGTTCCTCTGTTCTTTATTAATGAGTCCAGGTACACAAAGACTGAGGAAAACGGCACATGAAAGGCTCGCGCATCATCGAGATCCCCAGGCACCGCTCCCGTCTCGCGACAATGGCCGTCTGGGAGGGCTGGGAACGGAAGCCGGCGCGGCGCGCATGGGCACTCACGGTCACCGATTCAAGTATCTTCCACTGTAAGTGAACCCGACACGGGACTTCAAGCTTCATGGGCTGCTAATGGGGAGAGCCTGTCCAGGGCCACGTCTCAGGGGCCTGACGGTCCGAGCTGCCACGTGTTAGTGGTCACAGCTCCTGGCAGAGAGAGACAGGCCACTTCGGGCCCAGTACGTGCTCTCCACAGCAAGCGCAGGGAGGTGGCGGGCGGAGGCCCGTGACAAACCATTCGAGTTGGTTGGAAACCAACAGCCCACCACCTATCGCCCTATGGGACCAAGTGCAGAGGAAGCATGAGCCCCGGCCATGGCCCGGGCTGCGGCAGGTGGCGATGGCTGGGATTCCTGCTGGGGGGAAGGAGCTCCTAGGGAGTGCCGGACTAGTGGGAAGGAGTCTGAGAACACACGGTGTCGAAGGCATGGGGTGCTCCAGGCATGCCAAGCTGGCACTACTCAGGGGCCTGGAAACCAAGGAGCACATCGGGATGCCCCCAGTGGCTCCTCGGTCCTGGAGTCATGTGACAAACTGGTCCCCCAGCTGACTCTACCAGGAGAGCAGAGAAGATGCCAAGCAGGTGCTAGGCCTGCCATGCTCACAGGGATGCTCTGGCTTATCCAACAGCCTCAGCTCTAAAACCAACCTGTCTTTTTAAGTGTTCTCTACTCATGTCCGATGGGGAAAACGAGACCGCGGACATTGCAAAAGGTCCTCCCTTAGGCAGTTTCTCCGCTAGGCACTGTGGAGTCCAGCGGCGGGCTGTGTGCAGGACAGAGCCCTGGCAGATGGGGCCAGGGACCATCAGAGCGCTTTGTCTGTCTGGGAGTTGGGAGGATGTGCCCTGATGTACACTGGTGCCCAGGAGCCAGGCTATTGATCCTACCTTCCTTTCTGCTTCCTCCATGGCTACAGGTCCCACTCCAGCCCAACTGGTCGACTTCCAACGACTCCTCCCACTCCCTCACTGCTGCCAAGGCACTGTAGCCTGCACTAGGTAGGAGGATGCTGATGGCGGTCCATGCCCAGTACCTGTTTTCTAGCAGCAGATACTGCCCTGTGAGCAGGGCTTCCTGTCCCACTCCACACTTCGACACAGAGCATCTCCATCCTTCTCCCTGCCCCTTCTTCGGGGCTGCTGGGAGCCTCTGTGGAGCTGCTCACACCCCCAGGAGCACAGGGTTTGTCTGTTTCCTGTTTAAAATGCTCACTCGTGTTAAAGGACCCTGGGAAACTCTGAAGTGCCTCATCTGGAATGTTCTTTGTTACCCTTTCCTTGAGGGAATTATTTAGACAGATAAGAAGTTTTCTCTCCAAAGGACAAGACACCCAACGGTTTCGTCCTGCAGGGGCCTCTGTCTTCAGCTGCGTGCCTCGGGCTGCCGACTTTGCTGAGTGAGCAACTCTACGGGACTTCGGGACTTTGGACTTCCGCGGTGGGAGTGGAATCCAGGCGTGTCGGTGCGGATCTGCGCTCCCTGGCTCTGTGCTTGCTCTTCTCCACGGCGGGACCAGGCTGGCTGCTGGGGATGTCTTCATCTGCCTGGAGGCCAGATGGGCAACATCTGGTACGTGAGGCCACGAGCTGTGCCATCTCGAGACATTCTCTTGGGCACGCTGCTGTTCTGGCCGCCTGGGTCCTGGCCAACCCAGTCTTGGGCGCGCACCAGCAGCTCCTGGGGCAGAGGGCGGTGGGCACCGGCAGGTCGTCGGGGGCCCTGGGCCCTTGCAGAAACAGGTGCGTGGGAGCCAGGCTATCAACCCTGGCTTCCTTTCTCCTCCAGTCACATCTTAGGGTCAAGATCCCAGGGGCGCGTGCCAGAAAGGCAACCTAACAGTGCGTGTGTGCATGCCGAGGCTCCGCCTGTGTGCCGGGCTTGCAGGGGGGTGTCAGTTGCCTCAGAGGGCCAGTGGCTTTGGGTCTTTCATGGTGCTGGTTCAGTGGCATGGAATCCATTTGGGTTAGGATGCTGCATGAACTAACGTTTTCTGGAGGGCATCTACATGAGCTTCCGTGGACACGGAGAACTGTGGGCTGTTGACATCACAGAGGCACAGGTGATGAGGACCGCTTGGAGCAGCCCAGGGACCCCGGCACGTACACCCACGCTGTCTGCAGCGTGAATGCACGCCTTTGCAAAGCCAGTCAGCTCCCACATTTCCTGTTTTCAAACAGACATACCCGACTCTCCTCTGAGCAAAATCCATTTCCATTTCCCAAGCTGCGCGTGCTCGACGTTACCAAGGCGCTCTGGGTAAACACATCTCTCTTCTCTCCGACGGGTATGCTACTCACGGGGCCTGCTTCCCTCCTAGGTCTGACCCAGGCCCGGGGGCGGCCAGCAGTGCTGCCCATCGGCTTCCGTGGTCTAAGTCACTATCCTTTCAGGCTGAGTTGAGTTTTGACACTGTTGGGGAAACTCAGTTTCAAAAAAACCACCAAAACACAAACCTTCCAGAGAAGTCATCAGAGGGGCCTTCTGAAGACGAAACCAGGCCCCTTTAATAAAATAATAATCACTAAATTCATTTTTCAAATCTAGCTAAGACATCCAAGCTTCAACACCGTTGACTGGGGAGGCCAGGGGGAGAGTTTGCTCATGGCTTGATTTGTACCTGTACCTGCACGTGCAAGGACACCTGCCCGTGAAAATGACGCGCTGCAGATAAAAGCAACCACACACCCACTGGGAGAGGGGCCGGGAGGGGTGAATCACACCGGAGGGAGGGGCTTGGATGGCGAGTCTGTCGGTGTGTCGCTCGCTGCCTTGTTTCTGTGAGAGAGGCCGAGCCAGACCCCATCTCCTCCCTGCTCACCCTCCCACTCTCCCTTCCCGTGCCGAGTCCCTGGGCAGAGGGTCGTGGTTAGAAATGGTTTTCAGTGTCGTTAGGCAGTGGAGGGCTCCCGAAGACCGGCCAGTTCCTGGTCACCGTGCCCTGGACGTCAGGCCCATCACAGTATCACACACTGCAGTTTGTGGGTGCCAGTGGTCCGGTCTCCCCGCCATTTGGTTTTCTTCTTCTTCTTCTGGCTTTTCTCAGGAATCTGCTGCCTTTGGAGCAAAGAAGAGCAGAAAAACACAGTCAGACAGGGCTGGGCTCCTCCCCAGCCTTGCCAGCAACTCGGTGGCCTGAGGCCTGTTCTGACCAGGCAGAGGGCTGCTGCCCTCCTTGCCCGGAGAGCGCCTCTGAGGCCAAGCAATGAGGAAGCTGAGGACAGAAAGACCTCATCGTCCTACTGATTAAACTACGGGCATTCACCAAAGCCAGGAGTTAAGTCACAAGCAATGCCATGTTTTGTGTTTAATACCGTATTGGCCTCTCCTGGGTTTTCTCTTTTAAATAAAATCACAGGTCTACTGAATACAACAGCCTTTTACACGCTTTCTGTTCACCCTTCCTACGGCTAAAACTTGCCCGTGGAACTGTAGAGCCTCAATCAAGAGCCACGGTGGCGTAATATCCTAACTGCAGGCAAAATGCCCAAGAGAAAACCATTTCAGGAGTGCAGCCCGGGGCGGTCCCAGCAAAAGCCTCAAGGGAAGGCTCCAGGGTGGGTGCGCTGGTTAAAGTCGCATGGCAGCCTGGCTAGGCCATGATCGTCAGATGCCACGGAACCAACTTCCATTTTGTCATCTGCTGTGACTGGTCAATCAGGTGGACGGGGTGTGGCCTGCATCCAATCTATATGGATGTCCTGGCAGGCGTGCTCCGTCTCAACACTGCGTCTGACTAGACGTCATCTGACCTCTGCTTCTTGAGACATGCATGGCGAATTTTCGGGTTTGCCAGCTCTTATAACGACATGGGGGTTTCAGGAGAACCTCCCGCCTGACACCTAACTCACTTGCTCATCTGTACACCCACATGTGCCACCTGCTTGAAATAAATCCCGCTCTATATTGATATATATGCGCCATTGGTTTTTGTCCTCTAGCAAACTGAGACTAAGACAGTGGGGAATATTAAGAAATTAAGACTGTTGAGTGTGTGTGTGTATGTGTGTGTGTGTGTGTGTGTGTGTGTACATGCACATATGCATGCAATGTGTCATGGAGTTGAAGATGGCAGGCGGAGAAGGAAGCTGGCACCTCCTAGGTTGGATGGCGCAGATAACCGGTAGAGCGCACCAACATAAAGGAGCATGCTCAATGAACAGTGCTTGACAACCACTGGGTAGGTCACTCTGAATGTCGGGGATTTGGAAATGGGCAAAAAAGAAGGGTGGCATCAATCCCAGTCAAGAAGCTGCTCTGACCATCCAGGCATGAGGTAATTAAAATCTGGATTCTGACCGTGCAAAGGAATAGAAGAGGGTCTCTTTAGCAGGCAAGGAACCCTGGCAGTGTGTGTGGTATGTTGTGCACCGAGCCCACCAGCCGCTCCTTAGGAGAAAGATGAGGCTTTCTGCTTCCGGAGAGACTGACAGCCTGGGAAGCGCAGAGCGGCTACTTTGTTCTCTTATTTGGGGACTCCAGCCAGTTCCTGAGAATATCTGGAGAGGGACAGTATGTGGCTTCTGGAAAGGAAGTCCATCAACAATGCCTTGGAAATGTGGGCCTGGGAATCAGAATGCTAGCTGTGCAGATAAAATGCTGAAGGGCACTCGGATAGCAGCCTCGGGAGAGGAGACAGGCCTACACTTTACCAAGTTGAACACGTCGGTGCTGGGCGAGCGTGGGGCCGGATGGAGGCAGGGCCTTCCAGGCAGCCTGAGCTGCAGGCTGAGAGGTTGGCAGGGCTGACCCTTCAGGAGGGATTTCCATTTAGCTATGAGTACTGGGTTTACCCACAGACCTGTCCACAGCTGGGGGATGAGAGAGTGAGGGGGTACAGAGGAGAAAAATGGACAGAGGTATAGGAAATCCAAAAATAGGAATGGACCAGGCTGATGATTCGACAAGATGAACGTGATTCATTGTACAGGTGAAAGAAATGGGAAAATGGCAAATGCTTTGTTACATGTATCTTTACCACAAAAAAAGAAAGAAAGAAAGAAAGAAAGAAATCCAAGAATAGGGCCAGGATCCCTGAGCCCCACAGGGCCCAGGTGGAAAAGCTGTGTCCGCGGCTGGAGCGTCCAGCCACACAGCCCAGCGCCCCTCTGGGCTGCCTGCGCAGCACTCACCTGATGACTCTGACCAGGTCGTGGAAGGCTTTGTCAACATTGAGAGGGGGGTCCTTGGCACTGGTCTCTATGTACGGGATCTGAAAGGCAAAGCTGAGCTTGGACAAAGTGGCATCAAGTCACACGAAGGCCTGTGAACCTTTTAAAACACAGATGCTCAGGGGTACTGAGGAGTCAGGCCTTTGAAAGGCCCCTCTAAGTAGCTCATGGCTCCTGGGGTGCTGGCCTCTCTATCTTGAAGGTTGGGCAGTTTGACTAACAGCTTTTAATTCCCTCCACCCTGAACCCCACCCCCAATTTTCTCACTCATTCACCCACTCACTGGAGACAATGTAGACTCATAGACCCCTTGTGGGTTTCCAAGACTGTAAAGGTTTACAAGAGTTGGTGGTTTTGAACTGCCAATCAAGAGGATTGCAGCCCAACTCTTAACCACTATACCACCAGAGCTCCTCTTGTTCTCTGGTCACAGAGATATTTAACAGTTTCCTAAAAATAGAAGAAAACTCTCGCTTTTTCTGGCATATGTGAAGAGTGAAGAGGGTTTCATTTGTCAGACCAAAATACTTTCTGATACTAGTCATTTCCCTTTTCCTCTGTGTTCCTATCTTGGGGTGACTTCGGCCCCTCCTCCCAGGCCCTCCAGAGTAGATTCTGCTGGCCAAGGCTGGGCTGGGCTGTGAGCAGGACATAGCCCTGGGCCTCTGGCCAGTTACCCTGCCACACACTGGCCTGCCCACCCCACTCTGCCCTGAGGCTGTCTGACGTTCTCTGGGCTGTTTGGTTTTACACTAGGGAGCCCAAGTTCCAGGTCCCCACCCCAGGCCTGCAGAGGGGATGGGGTACTGACTTCCCACACGCCCGGCCCCCAACAAGCACAACCTACATTGTGTTTGGCCGCCATTTCTTTTCCTTGCTCCCTGGTGATCTTCCTCAAATGCATCAAGTCGACCTTGTTGGCCACGAGGATCATGGGGAACGACTCCCTGGGAAGCAAAGCAAAAGTGGCTCAATGAGGTTTCACTACCCCCGCGGGCAAGACCGGGCCCCCAGCACCTCCTCAGTGGGCCTCTGAGGTTCTGGGAAGGGGCAGGGAGTTGGGGCAAGACTTAAAAAAAGGCAAGACCTGGGGCCTGGGGGGAAAAGGGGGCCTGGGACTGCTGGCTGCCTTGCTTTGAAGCCTTAACCCTGTTTTAAGGGCAGGGGCTGTCCCGGGATCCGGCTCCAATGCACATCACCACTGCTGGTGACAGGGACTTCACAACAATGTAGCGGTCATGCGTGCAGGGCTTTGGGACCACTTCGGAAGGGCGCTGGGGGCAGGGCCTGGCACACAGTTGGCAGTGGATAAATGGCAGTGGAACGAGAGGACTGATCCAGGAGGGAGTGTAGAACTCACGAGGCCCGTCTACCTGAAAAGTGTCATCGCCGCACGCAGCCAAGGCGCATTCTGTACGCGAGTGCCACACGGGACTCTCAGCACCGTTAGTAACACTGGGTTTTTTAAAAGTCTAATTTAATAGGTGGAAAATCGCCCTCTCATATTTTCACTTGCATTTCACTGATGAGGAAAGAGGTTAAATATCCTCCTACATCAGAATCATTCGGTTGTGTTTTTCCTTTTGCGTTTCACATATTCAGAGGCATGACCCACATGTAACCTATTGGAGCTGTGAGTGTGTGTGTGTATCTGTTAGCACTGTGCCTGGGGAACAGGCATGAACTGGGGTTCTCCAGCTGTCCTGGGGTGTGTTCAGGGCTGGCCGTCTTCCCATCAGCTTGTCCTCTGGTTTCCTTTATGCCGCCTCTTTGAATGCCAACGAACTGCTTTCTGCTGAACTGACAAGACCAGTCGGGCTTACAGCAGACTGCAGATGCTTTACTTACTGCACCTCAGACTAAGGGGGAGACCCTTGGATCAGGGAGCAGAGGCTGAGGCCTTGGTGCAGTGTGGCCCTACAGAAGAACCCGGGGGGAGTGAGAGGGGCCGAGGCCTGAGTCTGGCTCTGTCCTCCGAAGGAGAGCGAGCCCAGCCTGGGCCAGGGGGCCTGCACCCGCCCTCACCTGTCCTTGACTCGGAGGATGAGCTGGTGGAAGCGGTCCACGTGCTCGAAGCTGGCCTTGTCAGTGACTGAGTAGACGATGAGGAAGCCGTCGCCCGTCCGCATGTACTGCTCCCGCATGGCGCTGAACTCCTCCTGCCCGGCCGTGTCCAGAACTGGGATGGGAAGAGACACGCAGGAGCTGCCACTGCCCAGCCTGCACCCCTGTGCTCCCCACAGAAAGGCACCCCGCCGTCCTGGGGCTGGGCAGTAACGGGGCGCAGTAGGGGGGGTGGTTATGCTTCAGGGCCAGGCTCTAATTGGCTTGTTTATGGATCCACCAAGCCCTTCTCCCAGATTCCAACCCATGGTGCTCTCTGGGCCTAAATTCTCTAACCTCCAAAACCCCCATACAAACACCAAACTCCCCGCCATTCAGCCCATGACTGCTGACTCACAGCAAGCCTGCAGGACAGGGTGAAACTGCCCCTGTGGGTGTCTGAGACTGTAACTCTTTACGGGAGCAGGAAACCTCATCTTTCTCCCTCAGAGCGGCTGGTGGTTTCAAACTGCTGACCTTGTGGTTTGCAGCCCAACTCATAACCACTATGCCACCAGGGCTCCTGACCACAGAATGGCCTCAAGAGTTCCTGTGGGGCATCCTCAGCGCTGCTGCAACCCATGAGGGCTGGGGTTCTTGGGGAGCTCAGCTGATTCCCCAGAGCCCCAATTCCTCTCTATAAACTAGAAGCTCTGCCAGGAGAGAGGAGGGATAGAGGAGAGAGAGAGAGAGAGAG
>NW_022103913.1:8772349-8788082 GCF_000313985.2 Echinops telfairi
TGTGTGTGTGTGTGTGTGTGTGTGTGTGTATGTGTGTGTGTGTCGCAGAGGGAGCCCTGCTGGAGGGGAGCAGTGGCAGGCTGGCAGTAGGGAAAGCAGGAGAGGAAGCAGGGGCAGCCAGCCAGGGAGACAGAATGCAAGGAGAGGCCCACCCCCTACCCACTTCTGCCTCACTTCCCAGCACCTCCTGCAGCTCTGCTTCAGCTTCCCTTACTAGCCCACTGCTGGTTCGGAGAGCCATAGCCCTAGTGGGGTGAGGAGAGGGCTTCCCTGTAGAAGTGCCAGCTGACCTCTTCACACCCTACAGGACCAGAGGGGAACCCTTCAGTGGCCTCCAGGGCCCTCATTCATGTTCTAGCCCTTTTCCATCCCCTGGCTCAGCCCACTCCCCTCCCTGACCTTCTCGCGGGAGCCAGTGGCACGTGGTCACCCACAGGCTGTGCGCTCCTCAGTTCCTAACAATGTGGCCCCAACAGGGCTCACTCCTTGGTGCCCCCGTTTCCACAGGCAGTAAGACCTGCTGCTGGGCTGGGGTACGTGTACGGGCATCCACTGAGCGCCTGATGGGGGGTATGGGGGCAGACCACTCTGCTTATGTTCAGTATCAACTCCGCCCTCTGCAGGAATGGGGGTCTCTGGGGGTTCTGAGGCTGCCCTGAACCAGCACACACAGGGGCCTGTCTGTCGTGACTCTGCTGCCCTCAGGCGGGGGAGTCGAGCCCACCTCTGGGTCATCACTATTTTCTAATAGGAAACTTCCCAGCTACTGGTTTCCCATTTAGATTGTCAGAACCTCCAGTCAACCTCCCTGAACTTACAGGGCAAGGAGGCCCGCCCTGTACAGGATCTGAGCCTGTATCTTACTCCTCACGGAGCAGAAGGCAGAAAGCCTCATTCTCCACACCCCCTTGTCCCGCCACAGCAGCAGGTGATTTTAAATTGCTGACTTTGGGGGGTGGGGGCACAACATGAAACCCACGAAGCCGCCAGGGTCCCCACCACAGAGGTGGTCCTTCACAGGAGAGTCAGGACCCTGGCAGGCCCTCTTCACTAGGTACTGTTTGGTTAAAGAAGGTCTTAGGGGGCATTCTTGGTCTGAGGTTGCAGGCACAAAGAGACCACGCCCCTAAACTGCAACACCTCCTCCAAGCACTCTCCTGCTCCCCACCCCCACCCCCACCCCACCCCTAGGTTGGGCTGAAGAGGTTGGGGAAGTATGTACCCCCAGGGTACTTCTCTGGAGGCGCACTGCTTCCAGTGCCATCACCGCTCCCAGCCCCTACTGCAGCAGCTGATCTGTGATCTTCCCACTGCCCCTTTATCCGGATCACTGCCCATAATATTGTGTGGCTCTAGAGCAGGCCTCTCTGAAAAGTGAACCCAGCCACTGGGCTGAAGGATTTGACACTGGCCCCCCAAATGTAATGAGGTGTCATTCAACAATGTAATTTTTCAACCTTGATCTGAGAGATGGCGAGAGCGACCAGAACAACCGAGAGAACATACTTTGCTCAGTGAGTGAGCATTTCTCAAACACACGTGGAATGGTTACAACGGGCTACCTACTAGACTGGAAATGGAAATCTCAGCAAATGCAAGAAGCAGAAATCAGACATGAACAGAAACCCAGGGTAAAAGGAAAACATCTGAAAGTGGCCGCCTTCTGGCTCCTCAGAGCAGAAGTTAGTGTGCTGAACTGAATGGACGAAGACAGTAATCAAACCTCAGGCTTGAGGCCAAAGTGGTACTCAAAGGAACTCATTTCAGAAAACAAGACAGACTGGGAAATTAATTCAGCATCTAAGTGAAGAGGCTAGAAAAGAAAACAGAAAATAAACCTCAAGAAAGACAAAATCATCAGTAAAAGGAGAAATTGGGAAAATGGGAGGAGGGAGAGAGTAATTGTGATCTAGAAATCAAAAGCGGATTCTTGACACCCATCGGCCCTGCCTTTTCTCTTTGGAAAGACCAACCAGGACCTTCGGCAGCTCTGGTCCCAGAGAGGAAAGAAAGTCAGCAGCCTTTGACGCGATGCCTGTGGGTACAGATACATATTTAATTATGAGCGAATACACGGTTCACACATAGTTTTAGGGCCATCTATTTACAAGTCAATGAAACTATACATGGCGAAGCCAAAATTGGTTAAACTTTATGTATATAAAATATGTACTGTCCGATAATTCTAGATGGAATTAAGGAAACAAAGCCTACCTCACAAATGTCATAAAGCAATTCTTGTGATCTAGAAATTGCTCCACAGTACAAAAAAGACAAAACTTTCCAACACACCCTAAGAACCTACTATACTGTAAAGAAGAAGGCAGCACGTGGGCGTGGGGCGGCTGCCTGGAGAGCCCCCTTGTGAAGCGCAGGGGCTGCTGTACTCTTGGGGAAGTTGGGGGGCCCGGGATGTGTGCCCAGTCATCCACTCAGCAAGTCCCTTCTAACCCTGGTCCTGAGGGCAGGAGGGGGGACCACTGCTCACACTGGGCATCTCCTTTTCATAAGGCAACCGAACCCCGCGTGGGTTTTTGTGTGTAGAGGAATTTCTCTCATTTTACATCGCGCCCTTAAAGGTGGTGAAACAATGAGCTGCGTTTCCCTATGAAGTTTCTGAGGGGCTCCTTGTTTGGTGCCATCTTGCTGCCTCTGACTCTGGGGGACCCTCTGGGTAGCAGAAGGAAACAATGCCCTCTCTGTGCCATCCTCACCATTGTTGCAGCCACCGTGCCAACCCTTCTTCTTCAGGGTCTTTTCTTCTCTGAACTTCTACTTTCTCAAACATGGCGTCCTTCTCCAGGGACTGGTTTCTCCTGATAGCGTGTCTAAAGGACGTCCGGCAAAGTCTCTCCATCCTCCCTTCCAAGGAGAAATCTGGCTGTAGTTTCTCCAAGATAGATTTGTCTATTCTTCTGGAAATAATATGTCTTGCCTGTCTGTACACAATTAGACATCCCCTCAGAGAAGAGTCACAAGGAAGGGACCAGCCAGCCAGGGTGCAGTATAGCACCGATGAAATGCACAACATTCCTCTAGTTCTTTAATGCCCTGCGCCCCCCCCCCCCCATCATAACCCCAGTTCTGCTTTACAAATCCGGCTAGACCAGAGCATGTACACTGGTACAGATAGGAGTTCTCGACACACAGAATCCAGGACAGATGAACCCCCTCAGGACCAATAATGAGAGTAGTGATACCACGAGGGTAGGGGAAAGGTGGGGGCAGAAGAGGGAGAAAGGGAGAACTGGTCGCAATGATCAACGTATAACACCCCACTTTCAGGGGGACAAACAACAGAAACGTGGGCAAAGGGACACAGCAACTGTGTAAAATATAGAAGATAAAAATAATTCATAAATTATCGAGGGTTCATGAGGATGGGGAGGGAGGGAAAAAGAGGAGCTGATACCAAGGGCTCAAGTAGACAGCAAATGTCTTGGAAATGATGATGGTAGCATATGTACAAATGTGCTTGCTATAACTGATATATGGATCATTATAAGAGCTGTAAGAGTCCCCAATAGAATGAATTACTAAAGTAAAAATAAGTAAAGAAATGAAATACCACGGCTGGGGCCAGGCACACCTTAGGTTTCAAAGTGGCACCCGTGCCCTTCAACACCTTCAGAGGTCTTGCGCAGCAGATTGACCGAATCCAATACTTGGTCCAAGTTTTCTCACCTCTGCTTCCATGAGCATTGACCATGGAGCCAAAGGAACTGAGGTCCTGGACCACTTCCATCTTTTCTCCCTGTATCACGACGGGTCCCAACAAGGATTTCAGTGTCTTGACATTGAGTTGTAATCCAGACTGAAGGCTGCGGTCCTTGATCTTCACCCACAAGGGCTTCACGTCCTCCTCACCTCAGCAAGCAAGGTTGTGTCCTCTGCACACGGCAGGTTGCTCCTTCCGCCGATACCGCGTTCGTCTTCACACAGTCCTGTTTCTCCGATGGTGTGCTACAGCTTGAGAAGCTGCACCGCTGACACCCAGCTTCTCTGTTTTTAAATCACGTAGCACATTCCCTTGTTCTGTCTGAACAGCTACCTCCTGTTGGAACTGTTCCCCACTGGCACCATGAAGTGTTCTGAGAGTCCCACTCTTCGCAAGGCTGTCCTGAGCTTGCTAGGGTCCTCCGGATGTATGCCCTTGCATAGTCAATAAAGCACAAGTCAACATCTTTCTGGGGTTCTCTGCATTCAGCCAAGACCGTCAGCAGTGATGTCCCTTGTGCCATGTCCTTTTTTAAAAAAAAAAATAACCACACCATGTCCTCTTCTGAATCCAAGTGTAATTTCGTGCAGCTTCCTGTCAATGTACTGCTGTAACCGTTGTTGAATGATCTTCAGTAAAGATTTTACTTGCAAATGAGATTCATGATATCATTAGACAATTTGTTCACATCCCCATTGGGTCACCTCTCTTTAGAATGGGTGCATACGTGGATCTCGGCCAGTCAGGTTGGCCAGGTAGCTGCCTTCCAAATTTCTTGGCATAGGCAACCACGAGGTGTCGAAGGGATCAGGTGTAAGGCATCATCAGAACAAAAAATCTTACCATAGTGAATGATGGGGGGAGTGCAGAGTGGAGATCCAAAGCCCATTAGTAGGCCACGGGAGATACCCTTGCCGAGGGGTCTCGGGGAGGAGATGAGCCAGTCAGGGTGTGATGTAACAAAGATGAGAAATACAACTTTCCTCTAGTTCCTAAATGTTTCCTCCCCGCTCCCACTACCATGACTCGAATTCGATCTTGCAAGTCTGGCTAGACCAGAGGAGGTACACTGGTACAGATAGGAACTGAAAATACAGGGAATCCAGGGCGGATGAGCCCTACAGGACCAGTGGTGTGAGTGGCAAAACAGGGAGGGTAAAGGGAGAATGGGTAGGAAATAGGGAACCGATTACATGGAACTGTGTGTGACCTCCTCCCTGGGGGACAGACAACCAAAAAATGGGTGAAGGGAGACGTCGGACAGGGCAAGATATGACAAAATACCCATTTATGAACTATCAAGGGCTAATGAGGGAGCGGGGAGCGGGGAGGGAGGGGAAAAATGAGGACCTAATGTCGGGGGTTTGGGTGGAGAGAAAATGTTTTGAGAAACAATGTACAAATGCGCTTTACACAATTGATGTGTGTATGGATTGGGATAACAGTTGTATGAGCCCCTAATAAAATGTTTTAAAAAAATTTTTTTTCTTGGCATAGGTGAGTGTTTCCAGTGATTCATCACCTTGTTGAAACATTTCAATGGATATTTAGGCTCAGATTTTAAAAGAAAGAAAAAACTAGGGAAGGGATGCTCCCTTATGCTTGGTGTGATGAGGGCAGGATTTAGGGAAAGGGGAGATTCGATCCTGGTTGGCAGGCTGGATAGACAGAATACAGACATCGAAGACGGGAGCTGGGCAAAGGCCTTCGAGGCAGAACAACATCATGGAGGCTGGAAGGTAAGGTCCATGATGGGGAAGAGACGGATGGAGGATGAGACAGGGAAACCAGAAACTGGGGCACTTTGGATCCCAAACTAAAGCATCTGGACTTGGTGGGTGCTCGGGAACAACCGAAGGTTTGGAGAGGAAGAAGCGAGGTCTGGAGGTCAAGTGGGGAGCCAATGAAGAGGGGTCTGCAAGCAGCAGGCCGGTGGAGGGGCGGCGGAGGAGGGAAGGCATGGGGAGACACTGAGAACACCGAACAGACAGCATGGTCAAGCAGGGAAGACAGGGAATTTGGGAATTCCAAACAGGTACAGCCAGAGAGGAGGACGTGGGGCTGCTCTGGTCCTGGTCCTGGTCGATTCCGTTCCCCGTGCCCGCTCCTGCCCCTCCGCACGCACAATGGGAAGTGCTTCCTCACAGCCTCTCAGCAGCAGCTCTGCCAGGAAGACAGGGGGGGAGGGGGGGGACTGACGACAGGGCAGCTATGTTTTTACGGAATTATGTTTCCACCTGCATTCCCCATGCCTGGTGCCATTAAGGCGGGAGGACTCCGGAGCTAGAAAGTATTAGTCACTGTGGGTGGGTGCGTGTGAGTGAGAGTGTGACAGTGACAGAGAGGGGCCAGCTGCTGGAGAGTAAAGAACGTGAGATCCGGAGAGAGAGAGGGGCAGCCCGCTCTTGCTGCAGCGGAGGAGACAGGCACCTGGGAAAAGGCCTTGCTGCTTCAGCGTACCTGCCTGGGTTCCGTGGCAATTTCCACCTGGGTGGCATCTGTCTTCCACGCCTCCGCTTGTTGGCTTGCATTTCATCTCTTTTATATCTCACGACTCACCCTATCCTCATCCTGCCTCATGAATATGACAATCCGTTCCCAAATGGGCTCTTAGCTCCAGGCACAGAGGTTGGGGCCCATAACGCCAAGTAAAATAAGACAGCTACAATAGGCCTCATCTCGGGTGACGTTCTGTTTTTCAGGAAGGTCCCGAGCAGGCATCTCCAGAGAGACAGACCACAGACTGGCATTTCATGAGCTCGAAGGCAGAAGACAGTGGGAATGACTGTTAATGCTGCCAGTGTTTTCTTCAAGGGGCGAACATGTTCCAGAACAGCACAGAGGAGCCAGTTGAACAACTTTGTGACTGTACTAAAAACACTTTATTGTACATGTTCAAATGGGGGGATTTTATAAGGTGGAAATCCTGTCTTGATTCACAAAATTATTTAAGGGAAAAAAATCAACCCACCTCCCTTTCTCTGAAGCGCGTGTGCTGCCTACCTCCTGGCTACAGCGGCTGGCTCCCCTGCTCCTGCCCAAGACCACCCTCATGGGCCCTGAGGCTGTGGCTGCCGCTTCTCCACCACCATTCCCTCTCTGTGGGCTCATTCCCACAGTACGCAAGCAGACTGATCCCTACCATCTTAAGAAAACAAAACCAACCCTTGACCTCGCTACGCCCATGTCTCGCTTCCTCCTTATAGCACCACTCCTGGACTTGTGTGTCCATCTTCCTCTCGGTCTTGAACCCACACCACTCTACCAGCCTTGGTCTTGTCCAGGCACAGCGAGCTCCTGCCACCACATCCTGCAGTGCTCCCCAGTGCTCATCCTCCTGGCCCTCGCGCCAGCACTCGTAGCGATGGACGGCTCCTTACCTTGAAGCACCCTTTTCACGAGGCGTTGGACGCCACCCTCCAGCCTCAGTGCCTGCCCTGTCTGTATCTCCTCATCTCCTAAACACTGGTGCCCCAGGCTTGGCCCTGGGACCCCTTCTCGCCCCCCAACTATATTCAACTCCTCGGTGGTCTCTCACCTCTTCTCAGGGCTTCATCTGCCACTTCCATGGGGCCCAATCGCAAGGTTCCATCTCCAGCCGGCACTTCTCCCAACGCCAGGCTCATGGCTGCCGGCTGCCAGCCTGACTTCTGTTTCCATGGCAAAGGCAGCTCAGAGTGAACGTGTCCAAAATGAGAGTGCTGAGTGCCTCCCCAAACGTGCTTTCCACCGCCTTCCTAATCTCAATGACTATCATTCGAGTCTAGCAGTTGAGGGGGCCACAAATGGCCTTTCCTATCCCCGCCAACCCCCCAACCCCCAGGAAATCCAGCTGCCTCATTCCTCAGGACTACATCCAGACTCTCACTCCCCCTCCCCGGCCCTAGGCCACCCATCATCAGGAGCCTCCCAGCTGACCACCCCGCATCTGCTCTGGGTCCTTTACCTCCGTTCTTGAAACTGTAGCTCGAGCCTTTTGAAACAGTCATACCATGCCCCTCCTCAGCTCAGAACCTCCTAGGCTTCTTATCTCCCTACAAGGCGCTAGGGAGCAGCTCTACAGCCTCCCCTCCCACTCTGGCCCCCCTGCAGCCCCCCATCATGAGCTTCCCTCCCGCCTTCCTCAGGAGGCCCGAGCCTCGCGGAGCGGCCGGGCTGCCTCACAGGGCAAGGGGAGCACAATGCAGGCTTGGGTCCCTGGCTTTGGGGTCGGAAGGACCAAAGCCCAAGGACTGTCCCTGTACAGCCCACAGCCCCCGTGCTCTCCACAGGACACTCCGCCTGCCTCGGTCTGTGCTTCAGGGCCAGGCCCTTGGTGGACCCACCAAGCCCTCCTCCCATATTCCAACCCATGGTGCTCTCTGTTCCTAGATTCTCTGACCTACAAAAGCAAAAACAAATAAAACCCACTGCCATTGAATCAATGCCAACTCATAGTGACCCTATAGGGCAGGGCAGAACTGCCCCTGTGGGTTTTCGAGACCGTAACTCTTTACAGAAGCTGATAGTGGCTGGTGGTTTCAAACTGCTGACCTTGCCGTTTGCAGCCCCATGGCTCCTAGGGTGAGGAGGAAGGGGGCTTGAATCCGTTGTGTGACCTTGACCTTGGCTAAGTTACTTTACCTCTTGCAGTCTCAGTTCCCTCACAGGCAGGAGGCCAACCCAAAGGGAGGGTTCTGTTTGGGATGTTTAGGGAAGTGCCCTGGGGGAACGGGCAGCGATTTCCCGGATTTCCTGATGGATTTCCCGGTGGTAGAGAAGGTTATTTCACTATCTGATCAACGAGGACAGCAGGATTGGCAAGTACTGGCTGAGCAGTGGCACACCCACCTGTAATGTGGACACGGGACGGGGTTCCAGTCCAGCAAAAGTCCCCAGGGCCCTCAGCATAGACCTGTGCGGCAACAACAGCCTGGCCCATGGCCTGATGGCAGCTGTTCTCCGGAGGAGGGCAGACCCAGCCACGGGAGACAGACAGGGAGACAGACCTGGCCTCCCTGTCAGGGAGGATGTTCTTGCAGCCAGCGCAGCCACAGGCACCTTGGGGACCAGTGAGCGCCACGTTACTGGGAGCTTTGAGCAGAGAAAGCTGGTGGCTCCATGGAGGGTCAGGGAAGTCTGCAGGGGTGCGGTGGGGGTGGGGGTTCATCCTCTCAGCCAAGCAGCCCTGCTCCTTCATAAAGGGCCTCCCCTGTACTGGTGTGGGAGGGCAGGCCAGCCCGTACCTGGCTGGGGACCTTGGGGAAGTATCTACTCAGGAGTAGGTTTAAGGGTTTCTGGGTTTAGAAGTTCATCGGGCGGAGCCCCTGGCTCTGAAAACACTTTCAGTAAATTTTCCTTTCATCTCGCTGCTCCTCCGATCTTCTCCCCAGTCTACCCAAGAAGAACGTAGACTTAAGAGTTCCGGGCCAGCCAGAGCCAGCCGTCCCCTGCCTCCCCCAACAGACGACAAAAGCAGTGTGCCAGAGGTTTGGGCAGTGCACAGGGTGGAAATGCCCCAGCTTCTGAGGGAGCAGACTAGCCAGCGCTTTTGTGCTCTGCAAAGATGGGAGACCTTCCGGGAGACAGGGGGACAGAGAGGCTGCAGCGCTGGGCTCAAAAACCCATCGTTGGGAAGGGGCATCCGGGGAGAGGGGCAGAGGGGCCCACTGCTCTCTGTTGACAGAAGAATGATGCAGTTTCCAGAGGCATGCTGGGCACAGGGCGGGGCTGGGAAGGCCCCAGAAGAGCTGCTCCATTACAAGTGGGCAGGACACTCGGTCAACATTGTACTCTAGAGGTCGGTGGCTCAGGCCAAAGTAGGAGGCAGCATGGCAGGATGGGGACAGGCCTGGCAGAGTCAAGAGACCCAGCCAAGATGTGGCTCTGCCTCCAGCTGGGTCAGACCCAGGCAAAGCACTTCTCCACAAGCCTCAGCCGACAGTGGGGGTGCTGGAACCACGGAGCTTCAGAAGTTCCCAGCTTAACAAACAAGTAGACTCCCTACACAAGAACTCTAGGGTTTGGCCAAGCTCAGGGTTTCTGATTCCTCAAGCAGAAGAGGAGTAAAGGAAGTCGCACTGCAGGAGGTCAGGCGAGGAGGGGTCCAAAGAAAGAGAACCTTGCAGACCCCACAGGAGAGGAATTGAGCCCAGCTGGTGTGGGAGATGCTTCCAGAGCATCCTTGGCAATGGAAATACACACACTGATGGCCCCTGACCTCTGTAGGAAAGAACTTACAGCAGGATGACTGCAAAGCCTGGGGTCCCACACACCCTGGAGAGCCGGGACGCTGCTTATGCTGGGAAAACAGCGAAAACAAGGAGGTGGTAAGTACAAGGGAAGCCTCACTGAGGAAACTACAGACGGAGAAGCCATCCTGAGCTAGCTCAGGCCTTAGATTCAAACTGGAACCGGAGACCCGGGCCTTTGAGCAACCTTGGACAGGAGTCAGGGCGACAGGAGAGTGTGTGCCTGCTTGCTGACCCTGCTGACTCAGCCACCTCCCTTCCAGGGGCAGCAGGGGTCAGCTCTGTCATGAGGGGGAGGATTTTTCTTCCCATGGAGGCTGAGAGACCAGAGGGGACAAGACGAGGGCGGAGTACAACTAGCTAAGTAAACGGCTATGTGCTTTCCTTTTTGAACCTCTCAAAATGCAGACAACTACAGTAGCTAACACAAGAGTGTTTGGGAAGATTAAATATGAGCCAAGGCAATGTGCTTAGCACAAGGCCTGCCACACACTAACGGCCAGATAACCACCATTACTGTCATCATCATCATCATCATCATCATCATCATCATCATCATCATATCACCACCATCACCATCACCATCATCACCACCACCACCACCACCATCATGCTGTCATATTTTAGCTAATTCTGCATTTGAGAGGAAGGAAGGGACCCCAGAGGTTAGAGTGAGCAGAGTCCTTTTGGCATACAGGGTGACCTCAGGCATCCCTGGCATGACACTTCCCCACCGTGGGGTGGACCCCAAGGAAGCAGGACTCCAGGACTCTCGATGCCCAAGGAATGGAAAAGAAGGTCCTCGGCCTGATAAATGGGGCACTGTGTAGACCTGCTGCACAGCCCTCTTAACCGTGTTGAAGGGCAAGGACGTCACTCTGAGGAGTCAGGTGCGCCTGACCTGAGCCAGGGGGTTTTCAGTGGCCTCCTCTGCACGTGAAAGTGGAATAGTGAATAAGGATGACCAAGGAAGAATTGATGCATTTGAAAGACGGTGAGGGTGTGTGGGAAACAGAGAGATTTCTTCCAAGTCGCAGCCCCCAAATATATGTTAGACTTAGGACACTGCTTGCAGCTAATGGGAAATGATTGTCAAGTTACCTCCCTGAAGGCAGTCAGCTGCCAGACCACCACAGGCAGGGTCCACTCCCTGCTGTTAAGGACAATGGGCTACTTCTCCTTAAAGGTGTGTGACCATTATTAGTCTGGTCCTGTAGGTGGGGTTGACACCCTACTGATAATGGTTTCTATGGAGACCCAGGGAGCAGATCAAACCTGCTCAGTGACATCCAAAGTTAGGCTGCCATCCTGAATCTAGGATCCACCCATCTTGTCACATGTATACCCACAATCCTTCCTCTTCCTATTGCGAGTATATCCCTAGATCACCCCCTCCCATTGCTGTATTACCTATAGCACAACCCCTTCCTGTGATGTATGTCTTTACCTGTAATTAGTGGCCTTGCATGCACGCCCCCCCCAAAATATATAAGCTTTGGTTAGCAATAAAGATTCTCCTTGGCCTCTCGTCAGTCCCCTCTCCTCTCAGGGCCTCTCTCCCCTGTTCCCTTTCCCCTTGTCC
Source organism: Echinops telfairi (assembly GCF_000313985.2). Classification (NCBI taxonomy): domain Eukaryota; kingdom Metazoa; phylum Chordata; class Mammalia; order Afrosoricida; family Tenrecidae; genus Echinops; species Echinops telfairi. Next base: position 8,783,880 of record NW_022103913.1, read on the forward strand.
TCCTCCCCCTCTCTCCTGCCCTCTCATCTCCTCTCTCCACGTGAACCACCAAGCGGGGCTGAGGTGAACATGCTACCATGAAATGTGTCTGACTCCATTATTTCAATCTCTCTTTTATCTCTCATGCTCTCTATTATAATCTTTATATATATTTTAACCATACAAATGCATCTATCAAACCCGCAATTAGTTGTAGGGCACTGGCTTTTCCCCCACGATGGTGAAGAATATTGAACATGCTGTGGACTGCCAAAAGAACAAACAAATCTGTCTTGCAAGAAGTACAGCCAGAATGCTCCTGGGATGAGAGGTTGGTGAGACTTTGTCTCACGTACTTCGGACATGTCATCAGGAGAGACCAGCCCCGGACAAGGCCCTCGTGCTTGGCGAAGCAGGGCAGTGAGAGGAGCAGCGCCTCGAGGAGGAGAATTGACGCAGTGGCTACAACAATGGCTTGCACACAGCGACTGGGAGGACGGCGTAGGACTGGGTGGTGTTCCTCCTGTTGGACACAGGGTCACTGTGAGTCAGAACTGGCCCGACCCGGCACCTAACAACAACAACAACAACAAATAAGCTACAGTAACACCCGAACCAAACTCACTGCTCGTGAATCCATGCTGAGTCACAGGCTATAACTGTTTATGGGAGTAGAAAGCCCAGTCTTCCTCCTGCAGAGTGGCTGGTGGTTTTGAACTGCTGACCATGCATATCTCAGCCCAAGCTGTAACCACTCCTATAAGATGCTCCTATAAGGACTCCTATAAGCTTAAGTAAAGAGTAGCACAAATAGTTGGATGTCAACCTGTAGCCAAAAAGTTGGTGGTTGCAAGGTGAACCAGAGATATATATAAAACATATAGAAAAAATGGACACATATAAAGCATACATTGATTTTGGGCTTGCAATTAACTCTAGCCTCAATCTAAGACTCTTGCTCTTCAACACTTTAAAGAGGACTATGCAGTAGAACTACCCGGTGTCATTTGTAGGTGTCCTTTATCAGGTTCAGGATGCTCTTTTCTATTCCCTGGGCATTCAGAGCCCTACAGCCCTGCTTCCCTGGATATGCTTCCCTTCTTCCCTAAGAACAGGGCTCACCCTCAAGAAGTGATCACTGAAGACATGGGTGCTATAACAAAGTATGGTGAAGAAACTAGATGGTGCTCAGCTATCAGAAGGAATGGCGTCTGGGGTCTTAAAGGCTTTTCTTCAAACAAGCAGACACCTAAGTGAGATGTTAACTACGTTCACAGGGAAGCAGCACACCAGCCTGTGTGATTCAAGGACTGCAAATAATAAAATCCAAATCCTAAGGAGGGAATGACATTTGGACTTAAATTGTGACTACTTGGTTGGAAAATGGCTATGGATGACAACAGAAGCCCAAAATCTATTTTCAGGGTTCATGCATGGGTTAAGTCTCCAGTAATCCCCTTTGATCACAGTTGAGAGATGTGAATACCCTTGTTATCAGACAGGGTGCATTGGAAAGTGGATTAAGCCTCTGGTAAACCCCCTCTGACCAGACTCATGATGTGCCTTACTATCATGCAGGACCCATGATACTGCCATGGAGCGTGGGTTATTGCAGACGCGGTTAAGTTAAAATTTAGCACCTTATCCTTTGGTCTCCCTTTTGATCCATTTTAATTTTTAATATTTTCTGCTTTCATTTTAATTGAGGATTTTATCTGTTGCACTTTGTTATTGCTATTAGATTTTTAAAATGTTTTTTTCTGTGTATGAAATTTGGGATAGGTAAGTGTTTGGGGGTAGGGGGTGGTGGGAGGGAAGAGGTCAATGTATAGAGACAGTAACTGAAAAGAAAAGGTTCCTTGGGGGTATGCCAAGGGAGGTTGGGGGGAAACGGGGGCGCTAATAACAATGAGTACAAGAGAAGAAAATGTTCTAAAATTGGTTGTGGTGATGACTGTACAACTCTTCTTGATGTGAAAAGTATTGTATGTGTGAATCTATGCCAATAAACCTGTTGGGGGAAACAAAGGCTAGTGATTCCCATCACCTACAGGCACCTGGAAAGTCAGTCCTCACAGTCTACTTCGGAGAGGTCACTGCCTGGCAACCCCATGAAGGAGGTCCACTCCACACCCAGGGCGCACCACATAACGGAACTGACCAGACCACTAACGAATAGCAACTGTGCCACCTTTCCCGGAAGACCAGGAACAAGGCAAGCGTCTCTGCTCTGATGATCTCCACTCAACCCCGGACTCGAGACTGCAGTCAAGAAAAGAAAAGAAATCAGTCATCCAGCCTGGAAGGGAAGACGCAAAACTGTCTTCAGAAGCAGGTGACTTGACTGTCTATGCAGAGAATCTGACAGGACTCGACATAAAGAGCGTTCTCTTCTTTGCTCCATGCCGCTTGCCAACTACAAAAAAATAACTCAGGGCAGATGAAAAACCTGCAGGTAAAACCCCAAACTACTAACCTAGGAGAAAATCCTTGTGACCTTGGGGTAGGCAAAGATTTCACCACTGTGACATCAAAAGCAGGATGGCTGGCTGGACAGTGTAAGATATGACAAAGTAATAATAATTTATAAATTATCAAGGGTTCCTGGGGGGGTCAGGTAAGGAAGAGAAAAAATGAGGAGCTGATAGCAAGAGCTCAAGTAGAAAGAAAATGCTTTGAGAATGATGATGACAACAAACGTACAAATGTGCTTGACACAATGGATGGATGGATGGATTGTGATAAGAGTTGTACAAGCCCCCAGTAATATGATTTTTAAAAAGGGCTGAAAATGTCTGCTCTGGATGCCATTGTTAAGACAACGAAGAAGCAGGCCAGAGGACATACTTGCAGATCTGACAACAGACTTGGGCCCTGGTGGCTTTTCAAGGTCGCCTCCTGGACCAACTGGTCACGACTAATGGGGCTTTGATTCCGAGACAGACTCAACTCTTTAAAACGGGATTTAACTGTGGAAGTATATGACAGTGAGCACTTCATCGTGAAAAATAGTTTAAAAACAAACAAACCAGGCTTGACCAATGGTTATCATGGGTGAGGGAGGAAGAGGTTTTGCTCAGGGGGGATTGAGTTTATGTTCATGAGGGTGGAATAAATTGGAAAAGGATATCAAGAATGGTTGTAAAACACGAAGGATCTCATCAATGACAATGAATTATACATGTAGAAGTTGTGGAGTTGGAGAATGTTTTGTTGTGTATATTTTGGTCACAATTAAAAAATATAATCACACGAATAATAATGAGTACAAGGAAGAAGAAACCGCTCTAGAATTGATTGTGGTGATAATTGTAGAACTCTTGATTTGATTGAATTGTTGAATTGTATGACATGTGGATGAAGTGCCAATAAAACTGTTGAAAGAGAGAGAGACAGATAGACTCAGGCAAGATAACGCAGTCGGCAGGAGCCGGCAGGGACTGAAGTTGGCAGCTTTGTAGCCTCTGTCAGACTTATTAAAACACAGGTTGCTGGGCTCTGCCCTCGGGATGTCTGAGTCACTGGGTGTTCGTGAATTCACATTTCCAGTAGGCTCTCTGGTGCGGCGGACACTGCTGGCCGGCTACCACCCTTTAAGAACTGCTGGTCTGGACTAATTTAGACTAATGGAGAAACAGAATCAGAAGAAAGCTTTCCACTCCAAAGGGCAATTTCTGATTAACCTCTCCTTATTTAGAAATCATTTGTTTTCCCGTTTCTGTTTCACTAAAGGCTCTGTAATGGTCAATCAGAGTTTCTGATCACTTGGGGGGGGGTGCCTCTGGGTTGAGCTCACACCTTGGGTTTCCACAAAGCTTTGCAAGCCCTCTCAGAAAGACTTCCCTGTTCAGAATCCGCCCTGGAAGCCATGCATGCCTCTACCAGCTGCCCCAGGACCGCAACAGGAAGGGCATCACCCTGCCCCACCGAAGCCCGTCAGAGGTCCCCCAGTTCCCATCTCATGGCCCGCCCCACGCAGGGCTGCTGCCAGGTCTCACCGTCCAAAATGGCCCACTGGTTGTCAATCTCTGTGTGCTTCAGGTAGGAGTCTTCGATGGTGGGGTCGTAGTCGGGCACAAAGATCTTCTGGAAAAACTGGATGGTGAGGGCACTCTTGCCCACACCCCCGTCGCCCACCACCACCAGCTTGTACGTGGGGAGGTTGTCACTGGGGACGGCGCTGGTGGCCATGTTTCTCGTAGGTCAGACCTGCGGAGGCAAGAC
>NW_022103913.1:8788991-8797132 GCF_000313985.2 Echinops telfairi
GGTGTGTGGTGATTTCTTTTCAGAAGATAACCAGACAAGTGTGCAAAGGCAGTAAGAATGGATTGAAAATGGAAGTAACCTAAATGCTGAGGGGAAAACAGCTTATCCACTGGATGGAATACTATGTAGCCACTCAGCAGACTGAGAGTCCCTGACACACTGTTGGTTCTCAAAACAAAAACAAAAACCAAGCTATCAAACAGCAAGCACATCGGATTTCAGGTCTATGAAGTTTCCCACCCTATGAATTCCAAATCCCAAAGTACACCCACGCATGGAGGCTTGATGGGTGGTTGTTTCTGAATGAGATTTCCAAGAACTTTGTCTCGATTTTTTAGTTCTCTACAACAAGTATGGATTATGCCTGTATCCTGGAAACACTGACCAGTATGAAAATGCTCAAGCCACCTGGAGACATGACACACACACACACACACACCCGCCCTCCCTGCCCCCAGCATCTGGCTCCTGCCCTCCCTTGCAAAGAGGAGGCCAACGCTGGGCTCTCTCCAGCTGAATACGCGACCGAGACAATGGTGCAGAGGGGCCTTGGAAGGAGACATCAAAGAGCGGCAGAGGGCCAGGGCCAGCTCGCTCTCCTTTGTCTCCCAGCAATAGAAGCATTGCCTTGGCCGACTGTGGAGACAAACTGTGTTTGAATGGGAAAGAAGCTGTTTCCAAAGCTTCCGTCTCTGTGGGAAGTCACATGAATCAAAATATTAAGAGAGAGAGAGAGAGAGAGGAGCATGGGAAGGACACCTGTTATCTCCTCTCTTTCTTTTCAAAAGAAAACAAGATAAGAGATACACTAGCAAATATGAGCCAGGACAGGAAGGGAACCTGTGAGGGAGGGCTCAGACCACCCACAGCAGAAGCCGTTGGAGACTTGCTAAAAATATGCTCTCTGCTTGCTGAGGTCGCTGGCAGGAAATGGTCAGCGAGCCCCACCCTTCACCCCGGTTCCCAGAAGTCCACAGGAGCAGAGCTGGACTTCCCTTCCACCTAAGACTCATGGGAACAGAAGCGGCTGAGTGGTTAGCACTGGAACCAGACTGGGTTCTTCTTGGTGAACCACCTTAATGCTGCCTGCCCACAGCGTATGGGTCAAGCTCTGTACGTTGGGCATTCAAGGACCATAGCTGCCCCCGCTGCCCCCTGCAGTCACACCCATGTGGTGACCTCTCACACTATCTCAACCAGCTTTGTGTTTTCTCAGAGTACCCTGAGGTCACACTGTGCCCTCTGAACATCCCCAGGACAAGGGGACACACACTCTTTATGGGTCAAGACTGGCAGTCCCCCTTCCATTCCGAATTCCAAGCCCTGTGGGGCCACCATCATGCTCGGAATCTTCCACACCTTCATTCCTGCACACAAGGGCAGGGCCTGCCTCCTGTCCATCAGTATCCGTAGAACCTGCCACAGCACCGGGACTGAGCAGCGGCTTGCGCAAAGGCGGTGTTTTTGAAAGACAATCAACCTCTTAGCCGTAGAACAGGCCTGACTGTGCAGAGGGCTAAGGAACAACCCCTTGGCAAAGGGCTGACGCTCGGGCGGTCTCCTTTCCCTCTACAGAGACACTGGAACCTACAGCGAGATGAGAACCAGTCACACAGGGCCCTCTGGAAGGAGCTGCGAGCCCAGGGCAAAAGCAGGGGTTGGGAGGCAGGAGAATGCATCCCGAGAACCTACCAGTTCATAAAAGCCTAGGCCAGACCTTCTCTTGATAGATGTCTGCCAGCCTCACCTTCTCCACTACCAAACCACATTCCGACTACATAATGTCTTGGTAAAAGGGCACCGTGGTTGGGAGGGGAGCTGCCAGGAGCTCACCACATTCCTCTACATAGGCCGGCTTCACATGATAGAAAGAGGATGATTTTTAAAACTGTATGTCACCACAGGCTCTGAAAAGTCACCGGAGAATGCAAAGTTGGTTGGTGGTTAACGCGCAAACTGCTGATGTGATGTTTCCCCATCTGCCTTCCTCCTCCACCTCCGCCCTCTCCGCTTAGAGAAGCCAGGCTTGCTCTGACCTGGTCCATTGCTGGCCGACACAGTGAGATCGGAACAGACCAGAACCTCTGAGCTGTGGGTGTGCCAGAATGGTAATAAGAAAAGGGAAAATGACAGGTCAGCACGCTGGAACGGAGACGCAGGCGCCTGGACACTTCGCGGGGCTGTGGCGAGCAGCATCCATTCAAAGAGCTGCGGCAGCTGCCGCCTTTCAAGGGAGCACCGCTGTTTCTGACTCTGTCTGTCAGGAGACCTGGTTGCTTTGCAACATGCCCGCTGCATTGTTTTCTAAATGGAAGATAAATTGTCTCGCATTTTTCCTTTCTGATTTTTCCATTCTGATTATCCTTGCAGTATGCCCACATTTTACAAATACCACTCTGTTCTAGTTACACTTTGAACCTCAAAGAGCTCTTTCTAGAATGCTGGTGTTTCTGTTCTGGTGCTGTGCCAGGTCACGCATAACCCCGAAAGGGTGAGGTGGTGAACCTTTCTGAGTCCCCAGGTTCTCTTGAAAGTTTCCCCACAAAATGTCTGTGCCAGACACAGGACTCGGGAGAGTGGCTCTTCCTGGCGTGTAAAACGGGTTGGAGAACCATTCTGACAGGATCCCTCTATAAAGGGACTACGAAAGCATGACATGTGTCTGACTCAGAGGAGTCCCAGCCTCCTGGCCCTTCTCGCATCAGGAGCCCCGTCTCCCTTGACAGTCCAATGAAACAGGCCCCTGTGGGGACGTCACCCATCGTTTAGAACACAGTTTCCATTGGGAAATGGCTCCGAGGTTCCAGCAGCCCCCAACTTTGGAAACAGCTGCTTAGCTGCGGTGTGGCACCCTGGCGCCTGTGCACAGGTTCTCATGGCAACCACCACTCCCGAGGCTGCTTGCAGTCCACAGGCAGACACCATCGATCGCGCTGGAAACTTCTTCCGAAAAGACAGCATGGCTTCCTCAGCAAACCATGCTACACAGCACGCACGGGGAAACCCTCGCCATCTTTAAACTGAACCCAAAGCCCTTCTGAATGGCAAGCAGCCAACCCACTGGCCACACAGCCAGTGTCACTGGGCCAAAGGCTAAGGAGCAACAGGAGTTGGCTCCACTGACCATTCAGAACCGATCATCCAGGCCCTGCGTGATTCCTCGTGGTGCCCATCTTTTGTACTCCCTGTTTCCTTTCGGCACCCCCTCCCATGATTTGAAGTCATCTCCCGGATGTCTGACTTGTCTCCCCAAAGACATCGTAAGCACCACCAGGACAAGAGCCAAGGCGGCCCAGTCCCTTGCCTCTTGCAGGGCCAGCCAGGGGCCAGCCATGGGCCTCGGTAACTACTTGGTATTCCCTAGTGCATCCTTCCGCCCAGCCGCCCATCCTTCCCTCGCCAAGACGCAGAGGGGCGATGCCACTCTTTCAAAGAAGCTAGCCTCCGGAGGCAGGGGGCTGCGGAAGGGCTGATGGCTCCGGGACAACCCTTTCACCCAGCAACGTTATGCTCAGTGGGTCCCAGTGCTCCTGGGGACAATCCTGTGCCAAGTCTCCGCTGTTCTCAGCAGGCAGCCTGGGAGTGGGTAACGGCCAGGGTCGCCTGCCACAAGTTTGTTAACCTCAAGGTGCCTCCGTTCCTCATCTATAAAGCAGGAAAGCAGGGTCACTAAGAATGGGTTAGGGTGCAGGGTAAAATAATGGGCCACCCACCCCAAGAGTCTATTTACACTGATATGCAAGAGCTGGGTCCTTGGTCTCCCTGGTAGCTCCAGTGGTTTAAAGTACTAGCTACAAATATCCACACTGCATTAGGCTGCCAAGCCTAGAACCTGCTTCCATGAGGATGATTCCTGCTCATAGGAACCTCGTGTTAGAACTGTGCCCCAAAGGGCTTTCGTGGCTGTCATCTTTATGAAGCACGTCACCACGCCTTTCTCCCACGGTGCTACTGGGTGGATCAGAACAGTCAACCTTTGGGTTAGTGAAAACCAAACTCACAGCCGCTGAGTCAATTCTGACTCATAACAGTTCTATATAGTGTTTCCAAGGCTGAAAATCTTTATGGGAGCAGACAGCCTTCTCTTTCTCTCAAGAAGTGGTTGGTGGGTTTGAACCACCAACCTCACGGTCAGCAGTCCAGTGCTTACCTGATGGTACCCCCTAGGGATCCATCTTCACAGAAGGACCCAGATCAGTCAAGGAGATGAGTGCCTTGGCGGAGGGAGTCCCTGTGTGATGCAAAAAGGCTAACACGTCCAGCTGCCGACTGGTTGGCTCGAAGTCTGACATCAACCAGAGGTGCCTCGGAAGAATGGTCTGGCAATGTCTCTTCAAAGAGTCAGCCGCTGTAAACCAGAGGAGGTACACTGGTACAGATAGGAACTGAAAATACAGGGAATCCAGGACGGATGAGCCCTATAGGACCAGTGGTGTGAGTGGCAAAACAGGGAGGGTAAAGGGAGAATGGGTAGGAAAGAGGGAACCGATTACATGGAACTGTGTGTGACCTCCTCCCTGGGGGACAGACAACCGAAAAGTGGGTGAAGGGAGACGTCGGACAGAGCAAGATATGACAAAATACCCATTTATAAACTATCAAGGGCTCATGCGGGAGGGGGGAGCGGGGAGGGAGGGGAAAAATGAGGACCTAATGTCGGGGGTTTAAATGGAGAGAAAATGTTTTGAGAAACGATGTACAAATGCGCTTTACACAATTGATATGTGTATGGATTGGGATAACAGTTGTATGAGCCCCTAATAAAATGTTAAAAAAGAAAGAAACCAAAAAAAAAAAATTATCTAACTGCCAAAAAAAAAAAAAAAGAGTCAGCCACTGAACACCTTATGGGGCAGTTAGATGCTGACACACATGGGTTCACCGACAAATTGGGAGTTAGTTCCACAGCAAGTGGTCACTGGATAAGTGCAAGGGCAGCAACCAGGCCCAGGAACCCCCAGAAGCAGCAGTGGGCAATAGCTATTACTCCCTCACCAAAACTGCCCCTTTGTCCCCAAGCATCAAGGTTCTCAGGCCTCGACAGAATTTTGCCCCAGTGGGGCAGGGATGACTCTGGCTGTAGATGCTATCAAGGCATCCAGCGACTCCCTGGCCTTTCAATGCACCCCATCCTGACCTGGCACCACTTCCAAAGCAATGGTATAGTCTGGTGCCCAGGAGTGGCCACACAGCAGTACCAGCCCCAGCCATTTAGTAGGCATCTGCTACGGACCACCCAGACGCTAGGGTTCCCCTGGGAAGTGCTGTACCAGGCGCCTTGCCTCCTTTGCACTATTAGTTGTGCAGCCCCACAGAGGCTGCCTTTCTCGTCCTTTGACTCCCATGAAATCTTGAGTCTCAGGGCTGCTTCCTTGGCCTTGACTACAAACCGAAGGAAAAACACAAAAACCCAAACCAGTGGCCCCTGCATCCATTCTGGCTCAGGCGCTTCCATGTGTATCAGAGTAGAACGGTGCTCACACGCGCGCGTGTGCGCGCGCGCGCCTCACGGCTGACTGGGGAAAGTAACAGTCAGACCTTTCTCTGAGGTGCCCCTGGAGAGAGTCACCTGTCAACCTCTGGTTGATAGCAGAGTGCGTTAGCCATGGGCACTGCCCAGATTCTCGGAGGCTGGCACAGTACAGCCCAGACCCTCTGGCTCCCAACTTTATAAAGCTTGGTCTTTACTACTTTCTGTTTCTCCATTGCTACACCAACTACAGGTTTCCCCTCACCCCATCAGTCCAACTGCCAAGTTTCCAGGTCTGGGAGGCTGGACGTGGATTGTTGTTGGGCGAGTGAGGGGGCTTGCCGGACCCTGAGCTGACTCGGCCTGGGAAGCGCATCTCATGTGTGTGGTGTCTGGGTGTGCCCAGCACAGGGGGATGCGGACACACTGCGGGGAGCGGCCCAGTCCAAGTGGAGGAAGCGGCTCTGCATTCCAGGAGCTGCCCTGCCCTTCTGCACAATTCCCAGAAATGGGCAGCTCCCCCAGAGCGGCTCATCTGTAGGCTGCACAGAAGTGGTGTGCTGCCAGCCAGGGGTCTAGGCCACTTGGCATCCCTTAAGGCTTCATTCTTCCTCCCCTAAATCTTTGTTCCAGCCTCGGTCTCACACCATCGCTCAGCCCACCCTGTCGCGGTGCCGCTGGACTCTAGGAAGCCAGCAGAGCCTCAGCTAAGCCTTAGTAACACTTGGCCAGCCACCTACCCTTGTTTGTTATTTCAAGCTGAGCAGGACTTTAAGGATCATCAGGTGTAGGTGGTGGGCATGCCACATGGGTGCTGCCCCTCCTCATGCCCCAGACATCATTAATCTATCACGGTTCTCTTCCTGGCTCAAGGCTTCAACTCATTTTTAACCCAGCATCTTTGGCAGCTAGAACCAGGGGACCCAGAGGGGAAACTTGTTTGCCATCCAGCTCGAAGCCACTGCCCTCTGGTTTCCTCCCAAACATGTGACCTGGGGGCCACCCTGTACCGAGGGAAGGGCTCGGGACATTTGGGAGTGGCTTTGCCTGGCTCTCTCCTGAGAACTCTCTTGTTGTTAGCTACTGTCAGGGTCAGCTTCAGCTCACAGTGTACAGTGTACAGGTACAACGGAGCAAAACGCCGCCTGGTTTTGTGCCATTCATGGTCATTGACATATCCAAGCATGGTGGCAGCCTCTCTGTGTCCCAAGTGCCTTCCAACTTAGGAGGTGCATCTGCCAGTACTACGTGGGACAACATTTGTTGACATCCATAGGTTTTTTTCACTGGCCAATTTTGGGGAGGCAATCGCCACACCTTTCTTCTCAGTCCGCCTTAGTCTAGCAACTCTACAGAAGCCTGTCCACTCTGTGTGACCCTGCTGGGATTTGAAATATTGGATGCATAGCTTCTAGTGTCACGGCCGCGTGCAAGCCACCAGAGCACAGCCCACTAACAGATGGCTGGTGGGAGAACTCTGTTACTCCTCCTGCTAATACTTCAGCCCCGGCTTCCCCCAAAGCCAACTACTCTGTCAGGATTATGCCTAGGCTGCTGGCCCCAGGCCTGAAACAATCAAATGGGGGCCCAGAGCCCGAAGCAAAGATCTTAAAGCAAAGGGCTTAAAGAAAACTAGCTGTTCACAAGGGGGGGGGGGGGCTTTGCTGTTGGTGTGAGCAAGCCTCCTGACAGAGCCAGGCGTGCATGACCTACTTGCCTCATAACCACAGTAGTCTGAAGACAGCAGGAACGCTTCCCGTGACAGATGTGACAGCCGCGATGCTTGACGATTTTTCCAAATGAGCTCATTGGAGGATCTCCCCCACCCCCCTCTGAGGTAAGGCCTCTGACGCTCCCTGCTCTAACGTTGAAGGAACCGAGACACAGGGAAGTGAAATAACTCCTCCGGGTTGCCCGGCTGGAAAGTGGAAGTGCCAGGCTCTGACTATCCGGAGCCCATGACCAGCCAACTCTGGCTGGCAGGGTGGCCAGGGACCTGTGCAGAGGCCGCAGGTCCAGGGAGGGTGGGAGTAGGTCAGCAGGGACTGTGGGCAGTGGCAGAATCAGTGTCAGGAGCTCTCCACGGCCACCCACACCCCTGGGGGAGCAGCTGCTGGGCAGGCAGGCAGTAGGACAACACTCGTCCACCTCCATATCCCACCAGGGACACAAGTCTGTCAACATGGGGCTCGGCCCTGCATCCAGAGGAAGCTGGGAGGACCAGGGAGCTGCCCAGCAGGAATCGGGGTAGCAGGCAGTTTTGAAAGCCTCCTTTCCCAGCACTTCCGTCCGGGCCTCACACCACCAGGCTGGTTCCTGCCCCAGTCCCAGTCAGTCGTCAGGGTGTGGCCCTCCACCCAGGCTGCTTGCTCCCCACACTGCTCAGGAGCCCAGGCCACAGAGCTTGAGCTGTCCAATCGGAGCGCCTGCCCCTCTTTCTGTCAGTGTGGACAGTGGCAGCAGATGGTGCTGTGTGCACCACGTTGATTTTCTCTCTGTTTTCCAAAACCTTTGTCTTGGGAGCCAATACAGATATGACTTCGTTTCACAGTTCAATGATCACATCAAGCAGTATGGTACACTAGCTACCACAATCAGTTTCAAAATATTATTTCCTCTTGAACTCCTTGATAATCATCTCCCCTCCCCTACTATTACACGCCGCCCCCCC
>NW_022103913.1:8797595-8800184 GCF_000313985.2 Echinops telfairi
ATCAATACGTAGCCCGATCTCGGTCATCAACATCCTTCTTTGAAGCCCATCCCTAGTCCCTCCTGCTGGAACCCTTTCTGTCGGTGCCACGCCCTTCTTGACCTCAGCACCAGCAAATGGGCTGCTTCCTCAGGTTCAATGGGACTCAGCCGCCCTCTCTGCATGCCCACGCTGAGTGAGTGCTGCCCTCGGCCCCGGGGGTGGCTGTGGGGGGAGTCAGCACTGTATGTAATCCCTGTCAGGAAAAAAAAAAATCTCACTGCCATTAAATCCATTCTGACTCATGGGGACCCTTATAGGACAGGGTTGAACTGCCCCTGTTGAGTTTCGAGACTCCAACTCTATGAGAAAGTCTCATCTGTGCCCCGAGGAGGAGCTGGTGGTTTTGAACACATAACCACTACGCCACCAGGGCTCCTTGCAAACCCACAGCTATGCCTTCGTCTCAAAAGCTTGCCGACTGAATGGGGGATGCTTCTCAGCTTCTTTTGCGCTCCCGCAGGCACGCGGACGATGTCGATTCAGGGACGGGTGAGGGTGAGGGAGGTGTCAAACTGCAGGGCAACTCAGACTTCAGCAAAGTTCCTCCCCCTGGTTCTTCTGTCCAGAAATCCCCCATCATAAAACCTAGTTCCTCTGGGTGCCCACTGGATCTTAGGGGTACATCACTGGAGAAAAAAACCCAACATCCTAGCAGGACCCATGAACTGAGAAAGGGCCTGGTTGTACTGAGTCTAGTGGACAATGTTGGAGATGGGGTGGGGGGTGGCAGCTAACTAGGGAAACCAGCAGAGTTGGATCTCCCCACAATACACATATATGTGTTCCCACTCCATGAGATGTATGTATCCAAAGCGCCTACTCTGTGTCAGGTCCTGGAGCTGGGGGTCCACGATGAATGAGCTGCAGCCCTGCTGCTCTTGAGGGGCTCACGGTGTGCGGGAGGGAGGCAGAGAGAGGATTCTATCAAACTAAACCAAAGCCCACTGCCATCAAGTTGGTTCTGTCTCATAGCAACCCTATGACAGAGCAGAACTGCCCGGAGCAGCAGTTATACAAGCAGACTGCCACGTGTTTCTCCCCATGCGTGCCAGGTGAGTTCTGACCACTGCCTTTTAGTTAACAGGTGAGCCCTTAACTACTGTACCAGCAGGGCTTGTTACACAGGGTTAGGTCAAGTGGGTATACAGGAGAAATGGGGGTGGGGCTGTGGGATGCTTCATCCCACCCAGCGGAATTGGGAAGGCTTCCTGGTGGAGGCAAAGGTAGACGAGAGTCTTAGCGGCCAAGCAGGTATCCCTTCCTCATCTAACAGTCAGCACCGTGCCTGGGACACGGTGGGCGCATAGTACAATGGAATGGGGAAGGCTGCAGGGCCAGGAGGGCGAGAGCAGGGGGGCCTCACGGGGAAGTCGAGGCTCTCGGGCCCTCCCCCCTCCCGGCCCACACAGGAGGACAGTGCAGGCTGGCTGGCTGCGTGCCCAGCCCAACTGGGGCCCCGCAGCTCTTTCTGATCACCGCAGCAAGGCCCACCAGCTGGGAAGGCCCAGCAGATACTGGTTGAATCTCACGGCCCAAGCCCTAAGTGGCCCAGAAGCTCAGAGAGGAGTGGAAGGGAAAAGGCTAGAGGGTCAGGGACACCCCTGCAGGAGTGCGGGTGGAAGCAGGAAACGTCTCCCAAACATCTCCCTGAGGAGGGCCTCGGGCAGGGAGAGCTGGGGAGGCTTCAGGCAGACGTGCAAAGTCATCTGCCCAGGGGTAAAAGCAATAGAGGAAGAAGCTGAATTTGGCACCCAGACTCAGCCATCTGCAAAACCCAGACTCCCTCCCCACTGACCACCAGCTAGCCCCACAATGTAGGGGTCTAAGAGGACCTCACCACTGAGGTGTTACCTGAAGTGTGTCCAAGGTGCATACAACCCTTCATAGGTGCACCCTCGGCCCTCAGGGGTGCGACCCATCCCTCGGCACTGCACCCCTGTGCCCACCTTTATCAGGGAAAGTGGGAGTGAGCTTTCAGTCCAAGGGGGTGGCGGTGGGGTGGGGGGTGCTGCCACCTGGCTTCCAGCTTCCCCGTGTGGCTGGGGGAAGAGAAGAGGAAGTGGCTTTATTTATGTCTTCTTCTCTCCCTCCCTGAGGGCCTGTGACCATTGTCCTAGTGCAGGGCATACTCACCTGCAACCAGCAGAACTGCCCGGAGGCTTCCCCACACGGAAGGCCCTGGGGCTCCCCACTGGTTGGCAGGCCACTGCCCATCTCCTACCTCCTTAGTGCAAGCTGGAGGGGAGAGCTGTGTGAGCCCCTCACCCACCCCTCTCCTCAGGCGGCTCACACTCAGCCTTTCAGCATCAGCCAGATTCAGTCAGCACCTACCCAACTCCAGGACCCTGCGCACCTCCCTGCCCTGCCAGCCCCTCTGCTTCCACTGGAGACCATCCCTTCCCGTCAAACCCACGGCAAGGCCCAGCAACCCTGCTGCACGGGGCAGGCTACCTCAGTGGCCATGGCCAGTGCCACCCCCACCCCACTCCTCCAGCATTACCCCCTCCGAGCTCTGAACATGTGCGTGCGCGCGCGCGCACACACACA
>NW_022103913.1:8800697-8812253 GCF_000313985.2 Echinops telfairi
ATCGGCTCAGTGCCAGTGGGTTTTGATCGCTAAAGGCCATGTACTGAGCGACACACTTATAAACGAAGATTTCATCAGACCGGTCTACTACTGCTGCTCCTGTTACACAAGGAAATCTCACCATTTAATAGTCTGCTAAGAATCAACGCTCCTCCATGTCCGCCTCTGACGGCCCCCTGCACAGTCCCGCCCCAAGGCTGACCCCAAGGCTGACCGGGTCCAGTCTGCACACGCAGGAAGGATCGGGCCTTCGTGAGAGAGCAGTGAGCCCAGGGCAGTGACGACCACCAAGGAATCCGCGAACCGCGAACGATGACGGCCGAAAACGACTACCTGCAGCTCTCCTGACGCAGATGGAGCCGGAAGCCCTCAGCCTGAATTTTCCAGCCGCGAGGGGCCAGCGCATCCCTCATTTCCGTCCGGCGGCTCAGGACACAGTCCCTGAGCTCAGGCCTGCTGTGCTGTCGCCGCAGCCTGTCTGTCCCCAGGCCAGAAATGCACTTTGCTGTTTGTAACCCACCTGGCCTGTGACTGAATTGAGGCTCTTCTCTCGACCGGACTGTGATGAAGGCTGTGATGGCCAGATTTGGGGCCAGGCAATCGGACTGGCACCTTACTATGGCTTTCTTTCAACAACAATTCTTTTATGGTGGTAAAATACATACAAGGATAGCATTCAAATTTCCGTTTCAGTTTGAATGTACAATGCAGTAGCATTCAGTGCATTCACAGGGTGGTGCAACCCTCACCCCTATTTCCAGAACATTTCCACCACCGGGGAAGCCCCACACTGAACCAAACCACCGCCATGGAATCCCTCTCAGCTTCTAGCAGCCGCCCCACAGGGCAGAGCAGAACTGCTCCTTAGGGTTCTGAGGCTGTGAGGGATTCCATCTTTCTGGGAGCGGCCGGTGGGTCTGAACTGCTGATCTTGGAGCTAACCCACCGTGCTGCCTCTCATTAGCCCAGAGTGCTGCCCTCCTCTTGGGCCTTCCCCTAATTCCTAGGCCTCTTTCCAGCGAGCCACTCGCGCCTATTCTCAGAGCGCTGACCAGGCAGCAGGCTTCAGCGCAGTGTTTTCCTGCAATTGCACCTGCCTCCTCACTGCCTTCTCTCAGAAGGCCCCATAAGTCACAGGGTTTGTGGCTTGCCCCAGTGGCCACATCCCCACTCAGGACTCTGACCCCTGGGCTCCCCACTCAGGCACACGGTCATTCTACCTCCTCCCCTCTTTCTGCAGACACTTGGGCTTTCTGCTGCTGCTGCTGTGGCTGTCGGGTGCCACCACGTTGGCCCCGACTCACTGTGACCCTGTGCCCAACAGGAGGAAGCCCTGCCCGGCCCTGCACCCTCCTCACGATTGTTCCTATGGTTGGGCCCGTGGTTTCAGCCACTGGGCCCATCCACCTCGTCAAAGGTCTTCTACTTTTTTGCTGCCCCTCCACTTAACCAAGCATGATGTCCTTCTCCAGGGACTGGTCTCTCCGGACAACACGTCCAAAGCACGTGAGATGAAGTCTCACCACCCTTGCAACTAAGGCACATTCTGGTCATACTTCTTCCAACACAGATTGGTTTCTTCAGCTGGGGGTGTAAATTTCTAAAATGCAGATAGACACTTGGCCCCTGGGGAGGCTGCCTTTGGAAGAAGGGTAGGGCAGAGGTGGTGGGGCACATGTCCAGAGGAGAGACCACGTAAGGTGTCCCACTGGCCACACGAGCACCAGCCCTGAAGAAGGAGCAGGTGACAATGAAGGGGTCCTTTCCTCCTGCCACACTCTCAAGGCTCGGAGCCCTCCTCAGTTCTTGGGGCCTGGCTCCCTGCCCCCCCTGCCAGGCACTGCCCTTCTGAGCAGCCAGACAGCTGCCAGACTAATCCTCACACTCTCTCGTCATCCTGGATGCGTGTGTGTGGATCTAACCAGCACACAGTCCCTTAGACCGTCCACCCCAAGAGGGCCAGCTGCCCATCTCCTGGCTCCATCCCCTCATGCCAATCCACTTTGTAGTGGCCAGGAGAAGGGCAGGGTGGGCACTGGGCCAAGGGGAATACAGACAGGGAAGGAAGGCTTGGGTGCTAGGGTCAGCTCCCTGCCTGTCAGAGGGGTGGGCAGTGGGCGGGCCCCAGCCCTCCAAGCCCCAACATGCCACCTCAATGACTTGATCCTGCACTAGCAGCCGGAAGGATTGGGGAACAAGTGAACTCCCCACGCTTCGTGTCAGCAGAGGGGCAGATCGACCAATGGGAGAAAGGGACAGGAACAGACCACTGCAGCAGTCTATCGCTCACTGCCACTGGGGCAATGAGACTCAAAAGCAGGAGCCTCTTGCTACCTCAGCACAGGTGACCACCGAAACATCAATACGTTGACCACAGGCTCCCCAGACACGCATTCCTTTCTAGAGTGGTCAGAAACCTGAATTTTTGTGTGAAAACTTCAGCTTTAAAAATATGTATAGACAAGGGGACATCGCACAAAATGAAATTTTTGTTTTCAAAGCTCCGTATTTAAATATATTTTTTTTACAAAACAACCTTATCACTTTCAAAGTACTCTCCATTACACTGAATACATTTGTCAAATCTGTGATTTCATTCTTGGAAACACTTTGCAAACTGATCTGTTTGGATGGCTGACAGCACCTCCCTCGTTTTTTTCTTCACCTCTTCTATGTTGTCAAATCACTTTCCTTTCATGTCCCTCTGCATTTGTGGAAACAAAAAGAAGTTGCATGGTGAGTAAGGTGTGTGGGGCAAGAGAAGTATGCTGTTTCTTGCCCCAAACTGGTGCACTAAGACGACTGCGTGAGCAGGTGCATTGTCGTGGTGGCAAAATCAGTCCCCCATCTGCCACTAATCAGGCCTTTATTTATCGAACACTGTTATGCAATCTTCAGAACCTTAAATCAGTGGTTCTCAACCTTTCTGACCCTTTAGTACAGTCCCTCAGGTTGTCGACCCCCCAACCATAAAATTATCTTCGTTGTTACTTCATAACTATAATTTTGCTAGTTATGAATCGGGCAACCCCCGTGAAAAGGTTGTTTGACCCCCAAAGGGGTTGTGACCCATAGGTTGAGAACTGCTGCTCTAAATGGAAAGCTTGATCAACAGTCTGACGTGGATCTGATCTGGTGGAATGAACTCCAAATGCACTATCCCTCTCACATAAAAAAAAACAAATGAGCATCAATTTGGGGGGAGGGGGGGGTTTACCGCCTCATAAACCAGCAACTGGTTTAAAGGTTTTATACATTTGTAGGTCAAACCACTCATCACCACTACCTAGGGCAAGGGTCCTCAAACTTTTTAAACAGGGGCCAGTTCACTGTCCCTCAGACCCGTTGGAGGGCTGGATTATAGGTTGTTGTTTTTTTTTTTAACTATGAACAAATTCCTATGCACACTGCACATATCTTATTTTGAAGTAAAACACAAAACGGAGCAAAAACACCTGGCGGGCGGATAAATGTCCTCGCCGGGCCGCAAGTGGCCCGCGGGCCGTAGTTTGAGGACGCCGACCTAGGGGACTCCAGCCCATGGCCAGCTGCTGCCCCCTCTGGCCTTCTCCAGCACGGACATATCGGCCTCACACAGAGCTGCCCTGTCTGGCCTTAGCCGCAGGGACGGAGGGAGATAAAGGAAGTAGAAATGCTATGACAGAGGAGCAGCAGCAGGGGGCTCTACTCCGCCTCTAGGGGCGGGGCCTGGAGGCACGGTGGTCACTGCGGTTCAGGGTTTGCTGCTAACTAAAAGGTCAGCGGTTTGAACTGAGCAGCCTTGGGGGGAGAGGAAGCAGCGGCAGGAGGCTTCCGTGACACGAGAGCCTTGCAAACCCGCGGGGGCAGTTGGACTCTGTCCTGCAGGATGCGGCCGCGGCAGGGTGGGCTGGCTGGTAACTGGGTAGCCCCGAGGTTGGGGCACAGCCCACCCAAGGAGGGTGTTGGAACCTGGTGAGGGGGTGGGGGAAGGGCAGGAAGGTTTAGTCAAGTGAGATCATCGGTGTGATTCGCTCCCGTCATATAAGCAAAATGTGAAACACCAATACCAGCTCATGAACAGTGAAAAGCTCTGACCACAAATGAGCAAGAACTGGGGTCTCTGTCCTTCCCGGAAGTGGGGAGAGGCGACTGGATCTCCATTTTCAAGAAGTAACCAGCCTGAAGAGGCTGCCAGGAGCAAATGACAGGGAAACTTCCTGAAAATGCCCAGCATGGCAATGGGCAGGGAGGGAGGGGAGGACCAGAGCCAGTGAGGGAAAGAGGGGGTGAGGAGGGAGGTGGGAGGAGGGGCCAGCCCCCACTGGGCCCTGGAGGACTCAGCCACCGCTGGGCGGCTGGGGTGCGAGGGTCGGCTTTCTGCTCCCTTGATGAGTGAAGTCTCTCAGAAACCCACAAGGGCAGTTCTGCCCCATCTGCTAGGCTCTTTCTAAGCTGGAATCGACTGGCCAGCTACGAGTTCCTAGTTTGGGTTTGGAAGAGGTGGAAATGAGTGAGTTCTCCGGGATCCTTCCGAGCCCCTGGCTGCACTCAGCTAGAGAGGTGGGGCTTTCTCCCCCAAGCTCTGGATGGCGACTGCAATTCTCCCACACTCCTAACCAGCCTGGCCAAGCCAGGAGGATCAGCCCAGGGGCTGGCGGCCAGGTAGGCCCCCCTGGAAGTCAGTGTTGCCAGCGGAGCCAGCGTGCCACCCCTCTGCTTTCTGTGTACAGTAGGTCCACAACAAGGCACGCATCAGGAGGAGCTGAGACCTTGGGCAAACCCTTTGCTCCTCGGGGTGCCTGTTTCCTCGCTCACAGGGACTGCCTCTCACAAGGTCGTGGGAGGGCACAGAGCTCATGGATGCAAAGTGCTCAGAACACCCGTGGGCACCTAACGGGTTTGCCGCTAGCATTCTCATCATCGGCACTAGTTAGCACTATGCTAACTCCAGCCAATACTTGGTAGAGCGAAGTTGGACGGAAAGGGGCCTATGGCCTGTTTTCCAGGTTGTTCCAAACAACTCCAGGTGGAGGCCTCCTTCCACCTGGACAGCCAAAGAGGCAAGGCGACCCTGCTCCTCAGTTGCACTGAAGTATGAGCCCACCTGTCTCTGGGCTCAGCCCAGGTTCATCGAAGATGCACATTGTGTTTGTTTGCTGGAGGAAGGGCCACAGCCCCCAGTCTGGAACTGGCTCCTCTCCGGGGCCCAGAGGAAGTGTGACACTGGGGACCGCTCCCCACCTGAGGAGGCCAATTCCCCCTCGTCAAGCAGGTGCCGAGCAGACACGAGCAGCATGGACAGGAGCCAGGCCGGCTCACTTCCCAACCCGGACTCTGCCACTTACGAGCTGTGTGACCTTGCCGCACATTAGAAACTTCTCGGCCCAAGATGGCTCTAGGTGGGTGGTGGCAGCATGGAAGCAGGCCGAGCCCTATGACAAGGGCTGACCAAGGCACCGCTCTTTCATGAACCCCTGGCTGTGGGTGACGCTCTCACATTGGTGACTGGTACTGCCCCCAAAGTAGGTTGGACAACAATGATGTGCTCTTTGAGCGCTGAGGGCCGCTACCGGACGAGAACTGTATGATCTGGGAGTGTGTTGCTTCCCTGCTCATGATGTAATGCCTGTCTTCCCCTGGACTGTCGACTCCCCCAGGGCAGGCCCCGCTTGTTTTATCCCCACTGGGTCTTCAGTGCCAGCTCGGGCCGGACACAGGGAAGGCACTCAATGAAGAAGCCAATGTGCAAAATCGCTGATGCTCACAGCTACTCTGCGAGTGTCCTAAGAGGGCGGTAAGCAATTTGATCCCTGGAGTTTGCTCTGATCTTTGGGAAGGAAGAGCCTGGGTGGAGAATTTGATATAATAATCATTCTATAGCTCCTGCAAAAGGAGCCCTGGTGGCTTAGTGCTTATGAGTTGGGTTGCTAACTGAAAGGTCAACAGTTCAAAACTACTAGCCGCTCCAAGAGAGAAAGACAAGACTTTCTACTTCCATAGATAATCTTGGAAATTCATTGGGGCAGATCTACCGTGTCTCGTGGGGTCATTGTGAATCAGCATTGACTCATCGGGGTACTTTTTACTGTAGGTAAAGGTGTAGATCCAGGGTGTCTAACTCTTGTTAAGACGTCTTTTAACAGCCCTTTTCAAATGTGAAAAGGCAGCCCAGAGTCTAGCTTAAGATAGATGTCACTGTCACTTGGCAATAAAGTCATGGACGTCCCCGGGGAACGCAGCCTGGAAGAGTCACCCCTGGACAACGGCAGAAAACGAGGTTTGAGGAGAGCCCGTCAGGGAGACTGCGGTGTGAGCGAGGAGGGAGAAGACCTGCGCCACTCGGTTTGATGTGTGCCAGCTCTGAGCCACGGCAGCCTTGAGTCCCTGTGACAGCGGTGCTTCTGGGCTTTATGGTACACACATGGCCGAGGCCAGGCAGCAGTCCCCGGAGACTACCAAGCCGCCACGCATGTTCCCCAACCTGACACCAATCCTCGGAAGTCTTACAGACGCAGAGGCTTTTTGTGCACGGCTTTTTAAGGAAAAAATCAGTGGTATACCCAGAGAGCTGTGGCAAGTTGAAAATCCTCTGGGGAGAAGAAATGCCGAGAAGAGCGTTGCCACAGATGTGGGGTGAGGGCCTGAGGCAATGGAGCTGGAGGAAAGAGAAGAGGGTGACAGGGCACGGCTGGTACCTCTGGATCATGGCCACTGATCGAAATGCACCAAACCCACAGCCATCAAGTCGATTCCGAGCCACGGTGACTCCATCGCACCGGACAGAACTGCCCCGGTGGGCGTCAGAGGCTGTAACTCTTCGCAGGAGTAGAAAGCCTCATCTTTCTCTGGAGGAGAGTGGTTTTGAACTGCTGACCTTGCAGTTAGCAGGCTGACGGGTCTGGCCCGCGCTCCCAAGGTGGCCGGTCATGGTGATCAGGGTTGTGGTCAGCTGCCGTGCAGTCAGCTCGGACTCAGTGACCTCACTCTGACAGCACTAAGTGGTGCCCAGTCTTCACGCTTGTCGGATGTGTAAATCCACCGCAGGGCCATCTCCTTCCTGGTTTCCCTCTGCTTTACCAAACAGGAGGCTCTGTTTCAGACATGGTCTTTCCTGAGGACATGTCCCTCGTAAGCAAGCAAACCCCCATCCAAGCCCGTAATCGCCAAGTCCATTTCCACTCAGGGCCGCTCACAGAACTGCCCTCGTGGGCTCCCTGAGCTGGGGGAGCAGACTGCTGCATCCAGGGCAGAGGCGGGGTTCCGTGGCTGGGCTTTGGTAGCAGCTGAGTGCTGTAACCACTGCACCATCAGGGGTCCTTTAAGTAGGCAAGTACCCCGCTCCTCGCTTGCTAACCAGCTTGTTATGTGGTCCTTTGAATTTACAACAGTGGTGAAAACATGTTCCATCTGAGAATGTTGGGCTGGCGCTAACAAGCACCCAGGAGTGAGGCCTGAGCGGTCTGGCTGTGCCAGCCCAGGGGGTGGGCCCATCAGTCCCCGAGGGCAGCGGAAAAGAGGAAGGCGCTCAACAAGGTGGACACAGCGGCTGTGACAATGGGCTTCCCCACAGGAATAACCATGAGGCTGGTGCAGGAGTGGGCAGCGTTTCGTTCTCTTGTGCACGCGGTCGCTCTGGGTTGGCACAGACTCGTGGCACTTCACAACGGCGACAACACGCGTCTCAGTGACCTGGGAGTGATGCAATGCTGCAGCATCGACCATTTGGCGATCGGATGGGGACCCTCTTCCTTTTCACATCACAACCATGTCTCTGAAACCTAGCTATGGTGGGAAGTGAGGAGTGGGTTTCGGGGGGCAGAAATTGGAGCAGGGTGTCCCTCTGGCCCTCCGGCTCATGTCCTTCTCCACTCTCTCCTGTCCTAGGAAAGGAAGGGAGGTCAAAGCGTCCTAACCATCCTGAGACACCAATTCCACAGCCCACACCAATTCTAGACCCTTGCTTCTGGGTCCGGGCTGCCCACCTCTCCTACCACACACAGGCTCTTCGCGCCCACTGCAGCCAAACGAAGGAAAAAGGCCTGGTGAGGCCTTCATGAGAATGGTTACTCTGTTTGACTGCCAAGTGACCTGCTCCCGCTCCCTCTCTCCATCCCTCCAGCCAGCCCCAGTTGAGCCCAGCAATAAAGCAAAGTCTTTGTTTCTTTATTTTTATTTCCTCCATAAAATCTCAAACATGCAGGAAACACCCACCCTGGCCCAGATAAGTGGACTCGGGGCTGTGGTCCACAGCAGGTGGGTCGTGTCAGGCTTCAGTGAACGGGGTGATGCTAGGGGGCATCAGTGCCTTGTGAGTGCCTCGGGGCACTGGCCGGCTCCTGGGCTGACTTCCTAGTGGAAAAAAACCAGCTTGGATGTGAGGAGCAGGATCCTCCCCAGGCCTGCCACCCAAGTAATCTCAGCCCCAGAAATGTGAGTGTGGAGAGGTGACTGAGCACCCATTTCTCAGGCAAGTTATTTTTACTATCCGCCTCAAGGCTTTGGGACAGCGGCTCCGCCCTTCTTCCATCATCTCCGGCGTGTAAGTAAAGCAGGCATTGAAAAAAAGAACTCGATGGGGGCAATTTGGGGCTGCTGAGCCAACTTGTCAGAGAATGGAACTTGCCAAGAGAAATGAGTTGGTCTCCATCTTCCCTTGGCTCCTCCATTGCCAGAGGCGTCAAGACCTAAGGGGCAAAGCGGGTGGTGGTGTTTGGACAACCCCAAAAGGGGAGACTCCCCAGAGGGCAACTTGAAATTCTAAAAGATAAAAAGAAAAAATCCTAAACTGGACTAAAATTAATTTTGCTTTTGAACATAGAAGACATTTGGGAGACCAAAACCAGTCCTCCAAAACAAAGATGAGCTCCTAAAACAGTAGAACCCGCCCCCCTTCCCCCTTCCCCCACACCTCCAGCAACACCAAGATCACTCCATCTGCCTACAGATATTTTCCTTTTAAATCTGGGGACCTGGTCAACATGCTCTCCGGAAAAGGTGCGGGTTTGATTCCAAACAGAAGCACCTCAGGAGAAAGGTTTGACGATCTGTTTCCAAAAATCCAATCTCTGAAGACTCTACAGAGCCTAGGTACACACACACACACACACACACACACACACACACACACACACACGGTACCCATGAATCGGTGTAGAATTGACACCAATGGCTTTATTGCTGCTTCTTTTGTCTGCTGTAGTGGTTACAGGTTGGGTCACTAGCCACAAGGTTAAGCAATTCAAAACCACGAGCCATTCCAAGGGAGAAAGATGGGGTTTCTACTTCCGTAAAGAGTTAGTCTCCAAACCCACGGGGCAGTTTGAACCCGTCCTACAGGTCCTAACTGAGTCCGCATCGACGCAAAGGCAGCGAGTTTGGCTTGGGTTTCAGAGACACCCTCGTACATAGCACGTATGAGGGGCTTCAAAATGGTCCTGGAGAAATTCAATGGAGAGAGAATGGAATGTCCCCATACCGAAGCACATTCATTATAAACCCAAACCTTTCTTCCTCAAAGTGCATCTCTGAATATAAGCCGGGGGCGTATTTCTGTGCAGTCATATAGGAACTGGTTTCATGACATGTGCAACTTCCTTCATTGGTGGGGTTTCTGACAGTTTTCCATTGAGATGACTCCCAACTGGCAGGGTCCTTGCTGGGGTCTCTCAGCTCCTGACCTGGCAGCACTTCCACCAGCGAGGGACAAAACGACAAAGGCAGTGGCAGTCCTGGTTGGCAGCTCAGGAAGAAAAAACATTTCAACTCATTCTCGCCACGTCATGGAAAGAGGGCTCGAGGCCCTGGCTTAACCTTCCTGTGTTCTACGACAAAACTAGTTCAAAGTTGGCCCCAGTCGTGATTTCCTAATAATGCCTGGGTAAGGAAGGCCGTTCCAGACATTTCTGAGTCTTTGCTAAACTTACATAAAAAAACAGGGCTATGCTACGCATTTCGCATTTCGCTGGATCCCAAGCTAGCTGCAAATGGATCACACCTGGCTGCTAGGGAATCAATCACTCAGGGGCTGGAAAGGAGGAGCTACAAAGGCTGGGTGAGAAACCGGCCCTGTTGCCATGACGAGCCCCATCCTCTGCAGCTGGAGAGCGGGCACTCCTGTCTAACTCCAGCTCGCAGAGGGGAGTGGCCGGGACCAGGCACCCAGCTTTTGATTTCTATGAAAGCCGAGAAACAGAAAGCTGGAGACACGAGGGATTAAAGAGGTCCTGCCCTGTGCTCCAGCCTTGCTTGCTTTAAAGTAGGCTAACACTGCGGGGTCTAAGACGGCATCCTGAAGCTAATTGTTACAGATGCCAAAGATGAGCTGTTGGCCAAGTGGTTGTCATCCAGTTAGAAAAAGAAAGCCCCATTCTCTCTTTATTCCACACTTATGCCCCTGCCATTTAAACGAAGTTCAGTCTGGCAGCTCTGACAACATCTGCTTTCCAGTGGGGCCTAGAACCCATGATCGTCCAGGTTGGACGACCATCTTTGAAAAGGGTTGGATCTGAGAAAGCACACAGGCATACCTTGGAGCTAGTGAAGGTTCGGCTCCAGCCCTGACATGAAGCACACGCTACAGGAAATTGAGCCACGGGGTGGTTGTTTGCTTATTCCTTCCCCAGTACATAGAAAAGCCAGCTGGATATTTTCCTACGGTCCAATAAGCGAGCAACAGCATTATGAGAAAGTTCAAAATACTGTGAGAATGACCACAAGGTGACGCAGAAACAGGGAGTGAGCACATCAAGTTGGAAAAACTGTGCTGTTATACTTGCTCGCAGGGTTGCCACAAAGCTTACATTTGTGTCAAAAAAAAATCCCACAATGTCTACCAAGTGCCATAAAGCCCATAGCAAAGCAAGACCACTGCCATCAGTCGATTCTGACTCATAGCAACTCCACAGAGGGTTTCCAAGGCTGTACATCTTTCTTCCCTGGAGCAACTGCTGCACTTGAACCACCAACCTTGTGATGAGGTTAGCAGCCCAGTGCTTACCCAGCTGTACCACCAGCCACCTTCCGACTACACTTGTCCTACTGTCGAGGGTGGGTAGAGTCGCAGGATCGTCTGTCAACAACCTCACTGCAGACCCAGGTGGCATTTTCCTTGACTTAGCTGGCACGGGAAGCTAAGCGAGAGGCGACACTTAAAACCAAGGAGTCAGGCCCCACCTGCCTGCCTGCCACAGGCTGCGAACGAGGGCCAACCCAGCCAGGCTCAATGATGAGGGGCTGGGAACGTCTTAAGGCCTGCCCTTTCATCAACTCTGAAACCACGCCAATGAAGCAGTTTGAGCAGCAGGCTTCTGCCTGAAAGGTGGGCGGATTGAAGAGTCACCCCAGCTCTGAGGAGAAAGGCCTGGCGGTCTGTTCCCAGAAGGCACAGCCTAGAAAGCCGACCGGGTAGCCCGACTCCGTCACACGGGGCCGGAGGACTGGGAAGCACACCACACCACAGCAATTACAAAGGAGCAAGCGCAGATGAGATGGAAACCTGAGTACTCATTTTGCATACCCAGTACATGATCTTTGTTACATTATCCTTTATACACACACACACACACACACACACAC
>NW_022103913.1:8813601-8819427 GCF_000313985.2 Echinops telfairi
GGGGGGCAGTTCCAGCCTGTCCTATGAGGTCACTATGAGTCAGAATCAACTCACTGGCAGTGAGCTTGGTTTTTCTGGAGTCTGATCTGAGCAAAGACATATGTTTGGGATCCCTAGATTTTCAAGAAACTACTAAGATGTAAGATGGGGGCTGTGTCCCACCTGAAACCATCTCCTGGCCACTGGGAGAAGAGTGCTCTGCGGCCGGGCATGAATCTCTGCTAAGTACCCCTGCACCACCTCTCCCGGCCCATGGTTCCATTACCCAAGAGCTGCTTGGACAAAGACAATGACCATCACTCGCATGGCCCCTCCTGCCCTCCCAAGCACGTTCTCGCCTCTGCTTCATCTGATCCCCACGACAACCCTGTGGGCTGGGCAGGGAAGTAAGGGACAGTGCCTGGGTCCGTCCAGCCTGAGCGAAGGCACTAAAGCTGGTGGTTGGAGGGTCAGAAGCAGGACTCAGGCTCCCAGTTCTCCTCTCCGCCCTCCTTCGTTCTACCCACCAGCTGCACAGACAGGCCCATGGCCAGCTTTCCAAACTCGCATTAGCCACACAGCTGACCAACAACCCGCAGCGTTTCCTCCATCTGTACAGCCTGCGGCCAGGCTCTCTAGACAGAAAATGTGCTCCTCTGTGACCCAAAATGTCACCTACACAACTAGGGATGGCCATCTTGTCATTTGGCTGCTGCCCATCAGCAGCTGTACCCCTCCCATGAAGCCACGGAGACTGCTAAAGGACCGTGTTGCTTCAGGACATCAAAGACAGGGCTGTCTGCAGAAAGCTGCCTGGGTCCTGTTCCCACTGAAGAGAGCTTGCTTGGTGGTGATGGGGCGGGAGGTGGGTGTTGGGGTTGGCAGGTGCAGTGGCTGGGGGCAGGCTGCACTTGACTCATCACGCACTGCAGGAACTCTGCGTAGAAGACCAGAGGGTGCACCTGGAAGCTCTGAGGTACAAAGGGGTGCAGCACAGCCTCTGCCTCCGCTGGGGAAGCTTGAAGCAGCAGCGCTCCCTCTGTGAGCAGCCTTCCACAGCCCTATTGGCTGGCTGCACAATCCACAAGCTGAGCAATGCCCACCGCCCACCCTCTTTCCACTCCATCACAGCCAAATTACAGGTCTGGGTCCTCGGGCTGCCCAAAGCAGCACACTGGTCCACCTGGGAGGCCAGGACCGGAGGAGGGCTCGTTAAACAGCAGGGAAGTCATGCAGCTTTAGGCTAGGGATTGACCCGGGAGCAGGGCAACATGAATTCTCAGAGGCCCATGAACTCCCTAGATTGTATGCCCAACTTTGTGCTCCAAGCAGTGTTCTCCCGGCTTCTGCCTGGCAGATCAAAGATGATCCAAGAAGGGGAAACCCAGTGCTCTGGACCCGAGCCCCATGCTCGTCTTGGTTGCTGCCCCATGCAGAAACATGCTGGAAGCGGCAATGATAGCCCATCCCTGTGATCAAAGACCTCACAGAGGCTGACTGCATCTTTGGGAGCTATGGGTTATGCTTAGCCCATTGTTATTTGGGTTTTGTTACTTGCAGCCAAAAGCATCCCCCCTGATTCAAAGTTGTAAGGCTCAAGTGACATCATCCAAGACCATCGGATTTGGCAGGGTCTCCCAGTCCACCAACAATATTCCTCTTACAGCTTGAGTTCTCTGCTCAGCCCCTAGAAAATGGGGGCCTGTCAGGTGCCCCAGGTCACAGGGAACCTACCAAGCCTCTCTCTTTTCTCCTTCCCAGACAACTGTACCTTACAGTTGGCTGGATGTCTGCCCGGCCTGGCAGGTGTGAGCTTTTAGAGCTCAATCCACATCCTCTGGACACCTGAGAATCCGATGTTTTTGCACAAGAATGTGTTCCTATCTATCTAAGTTCACACGAGTATGGTTTGTACAAGCTACACAATACACGTGTTTTCAGGTTTCAAGCACTTGGAGGGAGGCCCATTCTGTTTGAGGATTGGGGGCGGGGCATTTCTTAAGAAGGACAGATGCCAGTGATTATCCAAGATGTAAATGGTTTAAGTTGAGGCTGTGCCTCCCGGAGGACGCACTAGATCCAGCAGGCTGGTCAACATGCAGTCAGTTCCACCCCATGTGAAGACCAGCCACTGCTGACACCAGCTCAATTCATCAGAGCCCAGTAGTTCAGCCTGGCTGCAGGAACCAACAAGAGGGAGACCAAGGGGCAACGCACTTGCCGCTTTGTAAGCAGCTCAGAGCAACTGAAAGCACAAATTATCCGTGGTAAGAGCTGATAATAAACAGCGACGTTATACCTGTCACAAAAGCACGTTATGTCTGTGAAAACATGAATGGTGGAAAATACACAAGAAGTAAAGCGGGTCACCCTAGAAGGCTGTCGGTTGCCTCACCATGTCGATTGCTTCCAGGGTGCCTTGGGCTCCCACTCACTGCCCTTCCCCCATCCTCCATTAGGAAATGTGGAGGCCACTGCAGGAAGAGGGGGGCAGCTACTCCCAGAACACTCAGCTACTAGCTTACTCACCACCCCCACCCCCGGCCCCCAGCCCCAAAGAGGCTGGCAGACCCTGCAGCCTTAACGCCCCCCCCCAACCCCCCAGCATCAAAGTCCCAGACAGAGAAGGAACAGGCTAACTAAACCACAGGCAGAGACACAAGCTGGCTGTGGGACAGCGAGCGCAGACCCAAGGGTAAAAACCATGGCCCCAACTATCTTCAACCCCGGTCAGCAGGCACATGCAATTTACAGGAAATGAGGAGGTTTACAAAAAGGTTCCCCAGCTCAAGTTTCCATGCTGGGACGAGAAGCGGGAGAAATGCTACATACTGCCTGTGTGAACCGGCTTTGTTCACTGTGAAGCTCTGACACACGTCAGTTATTAATACCAGCAGCTCCCCACCCCAGCTTGAACCTAACACTGAATGTCAACAGAGAAAACCACAAGCCAGGCTGCACCAGGAGCCCCCTCCGGTTCAGGGCAAACAGTCCCTGACAGACGGACCAAAGCAGCCTCATGGCCCAAAGCAGTTCTTGATCTGCTCTTGGCAGGTTGTTTACCCTCTCCAGCCCCACACCCCCATCCGTCCACGGGGGCAGTAATAAAACTTTCCTGGAAGGTCTGGCCCATTGATAGGCAACGCCACATTACGCCTATTGGCTGATGTTATTACAATGGGGCTTTGAGTCAAGTAAGTCAGCACTCCTCATTCCTGTGAGGCAAAAACCTTCAGAGGCTACAATTTTGAGTCTTGTTGATCACCCACTCAGATTCCCACCAGGAAGTTTGGGTCCCAAGACAGGGTGCCCGCTCAAGGCATGGAGGTTCCAACCAGCAGGGTGCCTTAGTGGGAGACCAATCCCAGAGTTCTCAGATCCATGTCCTGGTGAAAGAGCCCTTGCCCACCTCTCCGGACTCAGCCTCAGATCCAACCGCAGTCTACATGGGTGTCCTGCATTCATTCAGGGCATCAACTCCTCCCTGAAGCCCTCCCTGACCTCCACACTGGAATGCGGACCCGGGTAGTCTCTCAATGCCCCCTCGGGGAGGTCCCTCGGTTTGGGACCCGGCTTCACCTCGGGGTAGGAACTGGCTCCGTGCCCGCGCATCAGGGACGTGCCCGCCGCCGCTGCCGCGTCGTCAATGAATGAACGCGAGCCCGAGCTGTGGCCAGAGCCCCAGTTCCTCCAGCCCCAGGCGACGCAGCAAAGGGTTGTTTATGAAGCTTATTAGTCAGGCGAAGGTGACAACTCCACCGGCGGAGGCTCCCTTCCCTCGGTAACGCCATTTTAAATGGGGGCAGGAGTCAAGCCCCTCCGCTCATCTCCCCATCCGCCGGGTCCTCACGGGGCGCTGGGGGTCGACGAGCACCCCAGTTTGGTCACCACAAAGGGTAGGGGTGCGTGGGTAGGACAGGCCCTCCCTTTCTCGATCGCAGACCGTTACGTGGGAGCCGGAGGTGCGGGCACGAGGCCACGCACCGCCAGCCCCCGGGCGCACCCGGCGCGGAGGCGACCGAACCCCGGGGGTGGCCACACCTCCGTCCCGGGAACAAAGCGCCCTCCGGGGGAGGAAGCCAGGGCTCGGCCCCCTCCCCGGTAAGCTGCGGCGACCACTCACCGCGCGCTGCAGCCCCCGCTCGGCTCCGACCCTCAGGCCGCCTCCTCCGTAGGCGAGCCCGCCCGGAGGCAGCGCCGCGGCGGCCGGATTGACGGCTCCGGGACAGACAGCCCACCGGCGGCTGGGTGCTGTCCCCGCCCCGGCGCCTTCTTAAAGCGACCGCGCACCTCGCGCTCGCCCGGAGCGCACAGCTCCCCTTAGATTGCATCCGCGCTTGCTAAAAATAGAGCGGCGCGCCCGGCGCGCGGGGACGCGGGGGTCCGCGCGGCGACCGAGTGGCCTGCGAAGGCACCCTAGTCCCCAGGGATCGCGCGCCGCGAAGCTCGGCCACCGGCGCCTAGTTCCCCGGCCGGGCCGGGCCGGAGCGCAGGCCGGGGCCCGGGCGACAGCCGCAGCCTCCCCCGCGGCTCCGCTCACTCGCGTGGTCCGTCCCGCGGCGCCGCCGAGTTGGCTTTAAGGTGGACGTGGAGAGGGAATTCGCTCGGGCCACCTTAAAATGATCCGCGCTCCAACCTTTAAATCTCCTTTCTGAGCCGGCCAACTTCGGACTCTGGACGCCTCTGGAATCCTAGGCGACGCGGTGACCGCGTTCCCTTCGAATCCCAAGAAGTCTTCCTTCCTAGACCTGCTCCCGCCGTGGCCTGCTAGCCCAGGCTCCCTTGGTGCATGCACTGGGCCGGAGCCCAAAGTCCCTGAGGACTGCACACGCTGCGGGGACTTGGCGACGCTGCCATTCCGTTTCATTGATCCATTCTCTCTAACTCCTCCCCGCCAGCGTCATCTCGCCCCCCACGCCCCAAGCTTAAAAATAAAAGACGGTATCATTCACACACCATAAAACTCATCCTTCCTTTCAAAGTGTGCAATTCAGTGGCTTTCATAAGTTCACAACATTTGGCAAGCTTCATGACGCTGTCCTTCTAGAACATTTTCAACACAGGAAAAATAAATTCCATACCCCTAAGCCTTCATTCCCATTTCCCCAGCCCCTGGAAATCGCTAATCTTTCTGTTTCTGCGCACTTGCCTGTCTGAACAGTTACGAACTCTGGGGGCGCTGTCGGGTAAGCGTTGGACTGCTACCTGTTAGGGCGACTATTCAAACCCACCAGCTACTCTGGCCAGAGTAAAGACGTGCAGCCTCCGAAACCCTTACTTGGGGTCACAATCAGTTGGAAGTGATGGGATGACAGTGGATTTGCTTCGATTTTATGTTTGGGATATTTCATATAAATAGAGTTACACATTATATGGTCGTTTGTGACTTCTTTTTCTCAGCACTGTGTTTTCAAGGTTCATCCAACTTGGAGCACCTATTCCTATTCTATGTAACTTTATTCCTTTTTATAATTCATCATATTCCATAGAGAGGATATACCTCATTTTGTTTATCCATGCATCTGTTGGAGGATGTTTCGGTTGTTTCCACTTTTTGGCTAGTGTGAGCAATGTTGCAGTGAGCGGTGGTGTCTGAGTCCTGGCTTATAATCCTTTGGGGTACATACCTAGAAGTGGAATTGCTGATTTAGATGGCAATTCTATCTTTAACTTTATAAGCAACTCCCAAACTGTTTTCCCAAGTGGTGGCACCATTTTATATTTCTACCACTAATGTACCAGGGTTTCAATATCTCCACGTTCTCACCCATATGTGTTACTGGTTTGTTTTTTTTTGTGTTAGTTTGTACTTTAGAGAAACAAATCCACAGAAATTCATGCATAAGA
>NW_022103913.1:8820436-8823309 GCF_000313985.2 Echinops telfairi
GCTTCAGCTGAGACAACTTCTGCATAAGAGCCAGGGATGACTTTATATCTGCTTTCATATAGATATAATATTTAAATGCTCTTACACTTAAAGATGCTTAACAGTATATATCTTCTCAAAAATGCAGCAGAGCATCTAATAGTACTTGGAGCTCTGAGTGAGATAAAAACGCCTCAGACAGTGAATGGGCTCTTGTCACTGGGCATTGGTCCCATTTGGGCTGACCCCGTACTCTCTGAACCTTAGGCTAAAATAAAATGTGACTCAGCATCTGGTAAGTAGGAGCTTCAGAGAATAGGGTCTCTGGGCAGAAAAGTGAGGTCTGGGTTTGAAAGTTCATTCAATTATGAAACACTGCAGAGTAGCGAATCCAGTGTCCAGGCGTTATGCATGAAGCAAAGTCACAGTGCCCAAGGAGGGTATGTGCTGGGGACTCCAGCTAAGAGAGGGCTGGCTTTGCTGATGACGGACAATTAGCATACAGTAAGGCCTCAAAGGTTCCTGAGGAACGCACCATAGTGGCACAGTGATTAATGTGCTCTGCTGCTAACCCAAAGGTCAGCAGTTCCCCTCTCCTCCCATCTCTCAATTGTGGATAGAGGGAGGTCACCGGAGGCTTATTTCCTTTGTAGGTACCAGAAATGTGTCTTGGGCTCCCACTGTCATCCATAGCCTTCTGCATACCGGAATCTCACAATTTAGGCTCCTATACGAATCACATAAGCTTCATATTATGTGATTTACAATCCTTTGGTGAATAATGAAGATGTGCTTTTTCCATGAGGACTTAGTTGACATCTCACTTAGATGGCCGCTTGTTTAGAGACAAGCTTTTAAGACCGCAGACACTGTTTTATCAGATAGTCGGGCACCATCTAACTTCTTTGCCACACTTTGCTCTAGCACCCATATCTTCTGTGTTCCCTTCCTGAGGGCGAGTATTGGGCAACGCCATGATATAAAACCTAATTGCTTTGAAGTTGGAGCTAGGATTTAGGGTGAGACCCAAACCGATTCCGGGATCTATGCTTTTTGTTTGTTTTTATCTGCCTTTGGCTCCCTTTCAAAACCTCCTTGTTAATTTAAGGTAGAGAGTCTTATAGATCATACCCCTGGGGCATAACAATCCTCCGTTAATATAGCCCCTGGTACTCATTTTTTAAAGCCCTGTTGAAAGAAGGATATTGGCTAACTCCATATCGCAGTACCTGAATTATTCACTGGTACAGAATCAATCCTTTCGGGGCTGGATGCTGTTTGCACAAACACTGGGGGTTAATTGTCAGGGAAATGTACAATGATAATCACTGGGCATATCAGTCACTGGTTTGCTGGAATAATACATATCTTCATGCAGCATATGGGGCATTGATGTAGCAAGACCATGCTGGTCCACCTACCAACAGCTCACCAGTCTTGGTACAGCTGTCTTCCGCGTCCTCAGACACCATGTGTTTTCTGACTTAAGTCCTCAGGTGACAAGAGTGTCTGAGGTAGATTCCAGCCCACCCAGTGGAGTTTCCGCATCAGCTCTCACCGATGCAGCCTCTGGAGCCTATGTTCTGCATCTTGAAGGTCCAGGATTCAGTGTCCCAGCGGTCCAGGGCACCCGGCCTGTGGCCTGTGTCTCCACGATGCACCCAGAAGCCCAGGCCAATGTGGCCCATTCTGTGCATACCACCAAAGACATCCACCTCTCCCAAAAAGCATTTTCAGTCATTCTTGTGCCCAGCTGGAGGTTGGACCTCCTCTTTTCCTACCAGCAGACATGCACTTGTGTTCCCCCAGACATGTTGGCCCTCTTTCTCCTCTCCTGGCTTGATTTTCCATCAGTATCCCTTATCCCTCTAATAGGGCTATCTACCTGTCCAGGGGACCTCATCATACATTTACCTGACAGCCACTCCATAGACAACATCCCTTCCCCCATCCTTGGCCACTTGATCCCAGCTGACATGAGGTGCCCTCTGGCAATGTGACCTTCAAAACCCTTACCTAGAGCAGATGGTGTATGGCTCATTGGCACCAGTCAGGCTCTCTACCAGGCTGTCTGCCCTCTGGCCAGCAGACTGGATGCCCAACAAGCCTGAGCTTTTGCCCTTTCTAGTGCTTGTTCCTACAGCCGTGGACACATACAGTATTTGTCCTTTGGTGATTTACTAAATTCACTCAGCACAGTTTCTTCCAGATTGTGTTAGTCTGGGTAGACTAGAGAAACAAATTCATAGACACTCATATGTGTATAAGAAAGAGCTTTGACTTCCGGGAAGATGGCAACTGAGTAGCACATACCAGTGCGACTCCCGCAGAAATCAGCCCAGGAAAGTTTTTTAGAGGGAATTTCAACACTGATGGATCGCAGGAGGAGCATCATAAAGATAAGTAGGCACAGGACCCACAAGGTTCTGAGGGGCTGTGGGCTTTTGGCTTTCCACAGTGGAGGCCAGCTGGGGCTTGATCTTAGCCCTGCCACTCTCTCGACTGGACCCAGGACCATTTGGAGCCCTCACAGGGCTTAATCTCAACACAGCCACAGCCTCAAGGCGGGGGCCAAACCCTAGCTGCCCCATGGGCTGGGATCAGGGCTCAGCTACATTGTTACTTTTGTTTCCCTCTCTTCTCTCTATCCCCCTACAGTCTTAGCCAGCTTACTTTTTAATACTTTTTTCTCCTCTTCGTCTCTTTCCTGTTCTCTCACACTGTTCTCTGACCTCCAGACCACTCCCTTTAGCCTAGGGCATTTACGCCTACCTAACAGCCAGCTAGGTGAGCTCCACTCTGTGCAGGTAGCCCAAAGCATGCACAAGAATAAACTCAAGGTGGATCACAGACCTTGAAATTAAACCCCAAAAGATTAGGGCCATCAATGAGGG
>NW_022103913.1:8835024-8841983 GCF_000313985.2 Echinops telfairi
TATATTTAAATATAATAAATAAATATATCTGCATATAGGAAAAAATTACTAGACTTGTGAAGAGATTAAAAATATAATTGATAAGTGAGAGACCGATATACAGATGATTCAGAGATTGGAATTAGTAGGCCAGGGGCTTAAAATACCTGATGATACAAACTCAATTTATACAGTGAGGTGCTTGGCTCATATCAGAAAGATCAGACCAGGCCTAAGCCCTGACTCCCACTGTGTTAGCCTGGGTGGACTAGAGAAACAAATCGATAGACATATTCATATATGTGTAAGAAAGAGCTTTATATACAAGAGCAATTGAATATTGAGAAAACATCCCAGCCCAGTCCAGATCAAGTCCATAAGTTCGATATTAGCCCATATATCCAATACTAATCTATAAAGTCCACTTCAGATTCAAGAAACACAAGCAATGACGCTGAATGCAGGAAGATCACAGGCCAGTGGGTGGGGAGTCTTGTGGATCCAGTGGAGTTGTAGCATCTCAGTGCTGCCAGGGTCTCCACGTGGCTCCTCCAGCTCCCAGGGCTCTGGCTGCATCAGAGTAGGTCCATGTGGCTTCTCTTCAGGGACATCTTGCAGGGAGTGAGTAGAGAGAGAGAGGGTGTCTCCCACCTCCAGGGAGAAATAGAGGAGTTTCCAGAATCCTCAGGAGAAGGCCATACGCACAAAGAGGCCTCATTGGCTATATTGAAGGCTAGACCCCACCGCTACACTCTTAAACCTCAAATTGACACCAGATTATACAACTACCACACCCACCTTTCAAAAAACCTGACCAGATGCAAGGCCACCAAGCCCATTCTGACTCACGGTGACCCTATAGAACAGGGTAGAACTGCCCCCTTTGGGTTTCTAAAACGTTTAAATATTTTGGAAAAAGACAGCCTCTTCTTTCTCCCTGAGATAACAACGGTGGGTGTGAACCACTGACCTTATGATGAGTAGCCCACTACACCACTAAGGTTCCTAAAGCTTTATGGGAGCAAACTGCTTCATCTTTCTCCCGAGGATTGGCTGGCGATTTTGAAAGTCTGACCCTGTGGTTAGCCGTTGGACACTTACCCAACAGGGCCCCCAGGGCACCGACTCCACTTTACCTTTTGTTTATTTTCCTTGTAATGGTCAAACTTTAGACAGACTTGAGTAATAACAAGGGATTTTCCTTGTAACCTTCAAAACGTTACACTGTATATAACAAAACATTAACAGAGGAGACATGTTATTCTCTGTGATTAAAATAAAGATGGAAAGAATGCTTCTAAGGAAGTCTCTTGACAGAAGTCCCTTATCAGAAATGTTTTAAGATTGTAACCATCCTGTCAGCCCTGGCGCTTAGTCACTTATGTAAACTAATCAATCCAAATAGCCACCATTCACTCTGAAGGCCCCACTTCAAGTTGCCCCACCTCCAGCTTCCCTGATGTTGGGATTTCTGATCAGAATGTTGTCCCTTTAGAATGCTCTTGAGAATGATGATGGCAACAAATGTACAAATGTGCTTGACGTACGGATTGTGGATGGACGTACGGATTGTGATAAGAGTTGTACAAACCCCGAATAAAATGATTTTAAAAAGAATGTTCTTGATTTTACCTCATAAATATGCCTCTGTTTCTCTATCATTTGGGAACATTTGATTTCACTTTGTAAGGTCAGATGGGTTTCCAGGTCAAACAGTTTTGAGGCTTCAATCGATCGCTTTGCTTTTATTTATTTAAACAATAAGGCATCTAAAACCTTTGACTTGTGAGTTAAGTGAAGTTTTACAGAGCAAATCCCTTTTCCACTCAACAATCTGGAAACATCGTGCTTCATCTCATTGATTGCAATCCTGATGTAATATCACTCATCCTACGTCTGCCTGCATCTCCTGGTCCTGCCCCTCCTTTCCTGGCCCGTCTGAGCTCTGTCATTGGGTAAATGCCTCTGAAATGGTTCATTATTCTAAGGTGTGATTACCTCACTAATGTTATTGTTTCCCCACAGACCTGCTTATTAAGGACCCTGTGGATTAGACATTGGACTGCTAAACACAAGGTCAGCAGTTCAAACCCACCAAGTACTATGCAGCAGAAAGATGAGGCTATCTGCTACCACATAGATTTACAGCCTCGGAAACCCCACATGGTGTCATTATGAGTCAGAACAGACTCAGCGGTCGTAAACGCTTACTTATGGTTATCTTGTACAGCTGATATTGCGCCACGGGGATGAGTTCATTTTCAGACCTGAACGAGTCCTGGGACTTCGCTTTTATTGTTTGTGAAAATCGCATGGCCGAGGTGTCTGTCCTTCACTTCATAGGGATCTGCCTTTGGCTTCAACTGATGGCGATTTTCTCTCTCCCTTGATGATGTTAGAAGCAGATTTTTTTTCCCCCAGTGGATCCAGAGGACTTGAAGCTCTTGCTGATGAAGATCAAGGATTGCAGCCTTCAGTATGGATTACAACTCAATGTCAAGACAACCACAAATCCTCACCACTGGACCAATAGGTACACCACATCATGAAAAAGCGAGCTTAACAGATTGACGTTGTCAAGGACTTCATTGTGGTGGATCCACAGTCAATGCTCGTGGAAGCAGCAGTCACAGGTCAAGGTGATACGCTGCCTGGGTCAGCCCGTGTCACAGATGGGCGGTGTTGACCAGAACGTCAGCCTACGCCACCACACACTGGAGCAGTCACTTTCAGGACCGCGGTGTCCCTGACCCAAGCCGTGGAATTTTAATCGCCCCCTATGTATGGAGGTGAAAGTGGACACTGAGTAAGGAAACTGAAGAAGAATCAATGCATTTGAGTATGGTGTTGGTGAAGAATCTTGAAGGGATCACAGGCTGCCAAGCGGACAAACAAATCTATCTTGAAAAAGTAGGGTCAGATGCTCCTCAGAAGCAGATGACAAAGTTTCATCTCAAGTACTTTGGACATGTGTTTAGGAGAGGCCAATCCCTGCAAAAGAACAAATGCTCGGTTAAATGGGGGACTCGGTGGACCAGAGGGTGACCTTGCCGGAGGAGAAGTGACACCGTGGCTGCAACAATGGAGTCAAACACGACAGCAGTTGTGAGGATGGTGCAGGACCGCCGTCACTCCACTGTGCGGCACATGGGGTCGCTATGACAAGGACAACAGAGGGCGAAACCCAGGCAATTTTGGAGAACCCGACCAGATCAGATGCCGCAGACCTGGTGCCTGATGCACATCACCCTGAAGACTCGTCGTTCGATCGAAGGGCTACTTACTCACTGCTTAGGACTCGTAAAATAATTGAGAGGGGGAAGATAACCCCCAGTCTGAAAGACCACGGCCAGAAAGGCAGGGGCGGCCTACAAAGGGATGGATAACTTTTATGTGCCCTTTCTCACCAAGGTCTTATATCATGCTCACCAATGTTCCGGATTACATATTACATCCTTCAAACTGGGCATTTCTTCTTTCCTTTCCTTTTCCAAATAGTTCCAGTCTCCTAAGATACATTTACTGCTCCTTAATGAAAAACTCTCCTTTTCTCCCTCCCTCCTCCCCCTAGATCCAAGAGACAGAGCACTGGGGCACCAGCTGGGGTGAGGGCAGCAGCGGAGGCAGCAGAGCCAGGAGTGCAGTCGGCTTCCCGGCCCACAAAAGGAGACAGCCCAACAGCATGCTTAGCGTCCCTTGACAGAGCAAGGCTCGCCAACCCAAAGAGCAAGAGGGCTGAGCACCTTCTGCGCAGGTTTACTGGCCAAGTGGGGTAGCTCTAGGCACGTACTGGCAGAGCTGAAGAGATTCATAACAGCTGCCTGGGCAGGGCTGAGGCCAGGTCAGCACAAGAGGCCTGAGGGGCAGAGCTGGCCTGTAGACATGACTGAGAGGACCTTGCCCTGACTGAAGAACTGTACCTGAGCCATTTCTGCTTCTGAACTGTGACCTGGTGCTTCACTAATAAAGTCCACGGTCATGAGCCTGGTCTCTGAGCTCCGTGTGGCCAATGCATCGAACTCTCAAGCCCAGAAAGCAGTAGAGAGGGGCGTGAGAGGGGCGGTGGTGTCCAGGTGGGTAAATCGGTTGCAGAGAGGAAGTATGCCTGATCTCCGGTTCACAGAAGCAGCCTCGGGCTGATGCTGACGGCGCTTCTCCCTGCCCCTCCTGAAACTAGAGGTCAGGTGCCCCATCACCGCATTTTCACGGTTCCACGAATCAGCTAGCATTCAAGAGTTTGGATAGGAATATTTTCATAAATAACCTACTGAAAAGTGTACACCTACACACAAGTAGAGTGCATACATGTATGTGTGGTGTATGTGAGTGAGTATAAATAAGAGGAAATAACCACTCCCTCTACAACTGAAATAGAAGAAACAAGGAACAAAGCTGAATGAGGTCCTGACTCCCACTCCCGGCCTTCTACCTCTAGGTTGAGACCCACGGCTTGCTGGAGAGCAGTCATGACGCACTGGATGGTGGGAAGGTCTCTAACTTCTCATGAAGATGGAATTTACCAGAGAATCTTCCTCTTGGTGTTGAGGGAAGCCATTCATGGAAAGAGTCACCTTATAAGTTGCTAGAAAACTGCACACAAGATGGTGCCAGGCTATCAACTGGAATAGTGTCTGGGGTCTTAAAGGGTTGTATTCAAACGAGCCATCTAAGCGAGGTGTGAACTAAGTCCACATCTAAAAATCACACCCGCCTGTGTGATCCAAAGATGACAATAACAAAATCCACATAAGGTGAAGGGAAAAATATGAGAGCTTAAATTGTGAACATCCAATTTGTAGAAGGCTAGGGAAGAGAGTGGGAACCCCAAATCCATCTGTGATAGGCCGGGTTGATGAGAGAAACAAATTCAGGGACACTCATATATGTGTA
This sequence comes from Echinops telfairi, assembly GCF_000313985.2. Classification (NCBI taxonomy): domain Eukaryota; kingdom Metazoa; phylum Chordata; class Mammalia; order Afrosoricida; family Tenrecidae; genus Echinops; species Echinops telfairi. Next base: position 8,839,894 of record NW_022103913.1, read on the forward strand.
AGAGAGAGTTTTATAACAGTAAGTAATTATATGTCAAGTAAACATCCTAGTCCAGTCCAGATCAAATCCATAAGTCCAATACTATTCCGTAAGTCCAAAACTGGTCTGCAAATCCCTCTTCAGACTCCTGCAGCCACACGCAATGATTCAGAATGCAGGAAGATCACAGGCCGGTGGGTGCAAAGTCTTGTGGATCCAATGGCAGTGGACCCATCTCCAGGGCTCTGGCTGTCATCAGCATGGCTCGTCAACAGGAAGGTGAAGTGGTCACCCTCCAACCAAGCTGCGACCGGATGGACAGGCTAAACTCTTACATGTTCCTAGGGGAATCAAGTTGGCACAAAGAAACCTAACTGTCATCCACCTGCAGAGTGTCTGGTTGGATTGGGCCTCTGGCAGGTCCCCTCTAGCCACAGGGGAGGGACTCAAACAGCTTTACTATCAGACAGAGATGATTGCAAACTTGATTATGGTGGATCCAACCTTGGTATGATACTTGTCAGTTGACCTCTCTCTTGACCCAACCCAAATTTGCTCTATGTTCAAATATTTCTCGATTGTTCCAAGAAAGAAATCTCTTCTCAAATTTTAAAAGATTGTTGGCATTTTCTTCTCTTTATTTTTATCTTTATAACATTATTATTTTCTTTTTTCTGTTTCATTTTGGTTTTGTTTTTTATTGTTTCTATCAGGTCTCCCAATTTAGGAAGCACAGGAGTGGATACATACAGATAATCAATGATGCAATGGTTTATGGGAAAGAGGGCGGGAGGATGGGGAGGAGAAAAGGGGCGCAGTAGGTGGATGCAATCAGTGGGAAAGGGGTGAGGGCATTAGAGCTGATTATGAGGAAACAAATACCCTTCCTTTTAGAAGCAGTTTAACTATGGAACTGTATGATATGTGAATAGTATATCAAGAAAACTAGTTTAAAGAAAGAAGCCAAAGGACCTGTGGTTACCATCAGTGAAGTGGGAAGCTTTAGCTCAGGGGCATTGAGTTCATGTTCATGATGGTGGAACAATTTGGAGAGGGATAACAATACTGGTTGTAAATGATGAAAAGTATAACCAATGGCACTGAATTATACACGCAGACATTGTTGAACTGGTGACTGTTTTGTTGTGTATATTTTTTCCAAAATGGAAAAAAAAATGCATGTTTAACATTGAGTATGGGGCATAAAAGATGTTCTAAAGATGATTGTGGTAAAGATTGTACAACTCTTTCTTTTTTAAATCACTTGACTGGGGGTTCTTACAGCTCTCATAACATTCCATACGTCAACTGTATCAAGCATATTTGTACATATGTTGGCACCATCATTTTCTAAACATTTACTCTCTAGTTGAGCCCTTGGGACGGTAACTCTTTTTAAAAAATCATTTTATTGGGGGCTTGTACAACTCTTATCACAATCCATACGTACATCCATTGTGTCAAGCACATTTGTACATTTGTTGTCATCATCATTCTCAAAACATTTGCTTTCTACTTGAGCCCTTTGTATCAGCTCATTTTTTCCATCCCTCCCCCCTCCCTCATGAACCCTTGATAATTTATAAATTATAATTATTTTGTCATGTCTTACTCCGATGTATCTCTTCACCCACTTTTCTGCTGTCCATCTCCCAGGGAGGGGGTTTTATGTAGATCCTTGTAATTGGTTCCCCCTTTCTACCCAACCTTCCCATCACCCTCCTGGTATCATCACTCTTACCACTGGTCCCGAGGGGTTCATCTGTCCTGGATTCCCTGTGTTTCCAGTTCCTCTCTGTACCGGTGTCTATCATCTGGTCTAGCTGGATTTGTAAGATAGAATTGGGATCATGATAGTGTGGGGGAGGAAGCATTAAAGAAGTAGTGGAAAGTTGTATGTTTCATGGGTGCTACACTGCACCCTGACTGGCTCGTCTTCTTCCTGCAACCCTTCTGTAAGGGGCTGTCCAGTTGTCTACAGATGGGCTTTGGGTCCCCAATCTGCACTCCCCCTCATTCACAAGGACATGATTTTTTGTTCTTTGATGCCTGATACTTGATCCCTTCGACACCTCGTGATCGCACAGGCTGGTGTGCTTCTTCCATGTGGG
>NW_022103913.1:8843398-8902906 GCF_000313985.2 Echinops telfairi
GAACCCTAAAGAAATTGAGACACACAAACACACACCCGCCTGCATGGGCACAGATAAGTCAGAAAGCACTGCTGCTAGGGTTTGGATTCACACAGGTTTACCCCCAGCAAGATGCCTGAGGCCTAGCTGTCAGGAGAGTTCTATTTTATATCTCTCTACCACATTCCTGATAAGTAGGCTGTGTAAAGTTGAGGAAACAGAGGCCCTGGAAGTTGAAGAATCGGACCCAAACTCCCACAAGAGTAGGAGGTAGATCCAGACGGACAAACACGGTTTGTCTGATGCTGATGCTCATTGCTCTGCGCTCATAGCTGCCTCCCCAGAGCCAGTCACAGAGGGGTGTGCTAATACTTATGGGGGTGGGGGTGGGGGGAGGAGTGTGCTAATACTTATGGGGGTGGTGTCTGGAAGCAAAGAGGTATGGAGCTAAGAAAAGATCTGTGGGCACATTTGCATACTCTTACACAGACACCCGCATACTTAGATGAAAAGCCTCACTCCCTGTCTAGTTGGTCCTGCCTCATACAACCCTCTGGGATAGAGTAGCATGGCCCCTGTGGGTGTCCCTTTACAGGAACAGAAAGTCCATCTTTCTCCCGTGGTCAGTTCGAATGGCCAACCTTATGATGAGCAGCTCAATACAGCCTACTTGCCACCAAAATGCTAAAACCCAGCTCACTGCCATCAGGGTGTTTCTGACTCATAACAACCAGAGAGGAGCAATTACCCCATGGTTTCTGAGACTATAACTCTATGGCAGGAGAAAGGCACATTCTTCTCTAGGTTGTACACGTCTCTATCAATCATCCAGGATGAAAAGATGAATGATACCTAGGCTGGGAGGTGGGAGGACCAGCAAGCTTTGCTTTGTGCCTGCCCTTAAAATGAAGGTTTTGTTCTTGGTTGGCACATTCACCCCAGTTCTCAAGTATTTTAATAAAGAAAATGCTCCTGGTGCCCATTTTGTATCTCAGAGAGGTTTCCCTTGAGTCAACCGCCACCGTGTGGCAAAGGGCAGGACTTGCAGGAGAAAGAAATAAAGGCTTTTTTTTTTTTAATAAAGGCTTTTAAGAAATCTTTCAGACTCTAAAATATCACTGTAACCCTTAAAGTTAGAAGTTGTTACATGAAAATAAAAGCAAATGAACCACATTAACAACAAAACAACATCTCTGTTTTATACACACACACACACACACACACGCACAGATTTAAAAATTTTAACACACTCACACACCCCTCCCTTAAGGCAGAGCTAATTAAAGCAGATGTCTGAAAAGGACTGATTTGGGGACAAATCAATCAAATTCCTGACCCAATTCCTAAAATATGTAAAAGATGAAAACTTCATTAAGTCAAGATGTGAAAATCAGATGATCTCACTCATATAAAATTAACAAATATAGAAAAGCCAAGACAGTATCGGTGGTTCACAGGGGCAGAAGGGAGGAAGGAAAAGAGAGCCTTTGTTTCGGGGTGAGCTTGTGTTCGTGGAAATGGAACCACGTGGACAAGGGGAGGGAGAAAGAGCTTGAAGGGTGTCATCGGCGTCGTGGAATTGTACACGTAGGAGTCGATGGCGGGTGTTATGTTCTGCTCGGTGTAGATGGAGCATGCATCGCCCTGCCATGTTTCTGTGACTCTGCATCCACAGGTCTCAGCACCCAACGGCCTGTGCTGTCCCTGCTTCCTGCAGCTACGTGCATCTGAAGAGGACCCCAGCTGGCATGGGCGTCATGGACTGGGCTGGGCTGCTTTCTGGATATAGCGTTTCTCCTTCGGCATAGATGACTGTCGCTGATTTCGTTTCTCTGGTAGCTCAACCTCACCCACCCCACCCCAAACCACTCACTCACTGCCGGCAAGTTGTCTCCGACTCACAGGGACCCTGTAGGACCGGGTAGAACTGTCCCTGTCGGTTTCTGAGACAATGACTCTTGAAGCCTTTCTCCCAGTGAGCATCTGATGGGTTTGCCGTCCCGACTTTGCAGTTAGCAATCTATTCTTATCCCGTGGTGCCACCAGGGGTCCTATACCCAGTTTCCACGCCCAGTCACGGCACATCGTGATATTACGATCTCAAAACCAGAACACGGACATCAGTACCAGGTGGGTGTATTGCTCTGTGTTAATGTATCACATGTGTTGTGGCCAGGTGACTCCGAGTCACAATGACTTGACTCACACGGCACAATGAAACGTTGCCAGGCTCCCAGCATCCTCACAATTATTACTGCATCTCAGCTTCTTGTTTAAGTCACTGTGTTGCGCGTGCCACCCCCCATCGTGTTAAGGGTCTCCACTTTTTCACTTAGCCTCTACTTTACCACGTCTGATGTCCCTCTCCAGAGACCTGTCCGGCGGCCTGTTCAAAGTAAGAGAGATGGAGCCTTACTGTCTGTGGCAATTATATAATTTCAGGTCAACTTGAACAAATATCAAAGAGTGTAGGGGTGGTATTCAACTTGTCAGTGGACCTCCTTGTGGGCATGTCCTTCTCATCAGGAGAGCCCGGGGACCTCCCCTCCTCTCTCTGCCTCGACCTTCCTGCTTGCTGGCCACACTGAGCGCTGCTAGAGCCCTACCGTATTTCCACCGACATTGGATCCACACCACTTTGCACGCCCCGCCCTGTGATCTCCCTGCATCCTGCATCTTTGCATGTGGCTGCGTGAGTCTGAAGAGGGACGTAAGGACTAGCATCAGACGTAAGGGCTTGTGTTGGACTGAGCTGGAGTGTTTTCTTGGTACATAATTACCTGTTGATCTAAAACTCTTTCTGACCTGTGTGTGAGTGCCACTGGGTTTGTTTCTCTAGTCAACCTGGCCTAACACACCGGTCTTGCTTTTAAGAAACATTCTGACTGTCTTTCCCCCAAGACAGATTTTTCCCCATTCTTTGCGCGGCTCATAGTATATTCAATGTTGTCACATGTGTAGACTCATGCAACCACCACTATCTAGACACAGAACTGTTCCATCACCGAAAAGACCCCTCCAGGCCCCCCTCATAGTCACAGCACCCTCCCCACCACCCCTAAACCCTGGAACGCACATTTGTTTAAAGAAAGTGGTTTTTTAAATGGATATTTGGAATTGATATAATCAAGATTCTGTTTCCAGAAATTGTGTTATTAACAAAAGTTATTATAGCAGCACACTTGAAATGCCTGGAAATAAATTATATCATGTATATGTAAGGTACAAAAGCTGGTAAATATAAACTTTTACATACCACCCAATTTAAGAACTAGGACATTGCTTATAGGCTGTCTCCTATTTCTCATGTCCCCTCACTGTAAATAAGCACCAATTTGCAATTTTTATTTGTCATTCTTTTTCAGTAAGCAGCCATTTGACTACGACACATTTTGTGTTTGCCTTGTATATAAATGCCATTATTCTATGTGTGCTGGTCTGCAACTTGCAAGTTTACTCCACGCGATGTTTTGAAGACGTGCCGGGGCGAGTGATCCCATCATTTCCACCGACACAGGGCATGCCACTCTGTGAATAAACTTGGAAATGCTTCTGTGGCTGATTCATTGGATGATGTACAAAGCTGGCAGCTTTGAGCAGGGCCCGGAGCAACAAGGGGCTCCGAGGTGGGTACAGACTGGCACCAGCAGCCCTGCTATTTTAGCCTTGTCGATGCTGTTAGGTGGCATCGAGCTGGTTCCGACTCAGAGCAACGAACACCGCACAGCTGGCCCGGCGCCGTCCTCACCACTGTCCTCATGCGTGGACGCGTTGCTGCAGCCGCGGGTGTCCATTCACCTAGTTGGGACCCTTCCTTGCTGCCCTTCTAGTCTACAACACGATGTCCTTTTCCAGGGACTGGTGTCTCCTGACAACGTGTTCAAAGGATGTGTGACCAAGTCATGCCGTTCTGGCTTCTCAGGAGCCTTCTGGCTGTACTTCCTTCACTGACATCGTGTTTGATCCTTCGTCAGTCCGTGCTCCTTTCAGCGGTCTTCTCCAGCACACTTTAAACGCACGGATTCTTCCGTAGTCTTACTTGCTCAATATTCAACTTTCACGTGCCTACGAGGTGAGTGAGAATACCAAGACTTGGGTCAGGTGAATCTTAGTCCTCGAGGTAACGTCCTTGCTTTTCAACACTGTAAAATAAATCTTGTGATTTAGCTTCTTGCAGCACAGCAACACACAAGCCACCAAGGGATGACAAACGGACAGGCACGTGGTGGTACCTGAGCCTGAAGATCCAGCCAATTTCATGGTTCCGGAGGCCTCAGTGGCTGGGAAAACATGCTGTGTGGAGTCTTAGTGAATCCCTTAGAACTGCCCTCGTAGAATCTTCTGGAATATGGGAGAAAGATGATGACATCTGCAGCAGAGAGATGACACACACACACATATACATATAGCTCATGTCAAACTCCTGCGGTCTGGTAGAAAGGAAACATGGGACATGAAGTGAACCTGGGGCCAGAGCATCCCAGGCTGGCTTAGAGACCCACCCAGGTCAGACAAGCCCAGCAGCACTGCCCTGCAGCATGACGTCAAACACAAGCCCATCCACAACCACAACTACAACCAGAAATGCCAGCTGAGCTCACTTCCTGACTACATGGCCCCACCCCACACCCTACAGGCCCATGCAAGCAAGAGACAACCATGCAGACCACACACTGGGGCACATTCCGCCCAGAGTGGACACCGAATCACTATCGCACAAGGTGTGAGATCATTATCGTATATGCAGACCTGTCATCATTTTCAGGCCAGCAAAAAGTTTAATATCTTTGAAAAATGAACGTCAATAAATACGTGTATGTATGGTCGAATTAGTTCATCCATAGCTCACCCTCAAACATTTTCTACTTACTGAATTTATCTTAAAATGAACCTAGGTACAAGGAGGCTTTACAAGTTCTGGGAACATTCTGCTACCTTTGAATTCCCATTTTCCGTGAACTCTTAAAAGTCCCCTTGTATAAGACTTATAAAGGAAGCAGTATACACATACTTGGGGTACATGTTAATGAAAAACGAGCCCCACTGCCATCACGCTGATTCGGACTCCTGGGGCCCTAGATAGCAGGACTGGTAAACCTTTGTATCTGCCAAGAGCCATTTGGATATTTACAACACCATTTGCAAAATTATGAACTTTAAAATCAGCCTGCTCTAGTTGGTCAAACATTTCATTACTATATATACTCGTGTACAAAGCTGAGGTTTTCAGCACATTTTTATGCTGGAAAAGGCCCCCTCGGCTTATACTCGAGTGCGAGGGTATGTGTCTCACGTCCCTGTTCTCCGGTACAGTGCGGGTGCTCTCCACTCTCTCCCGCTCATCTGCAGGTGTCTGCAGGTGGTCTGATGCCTGCTGATATCACCACCCTTCTTTCTCCTGCACACCGACAGCCTCTGTGTTGTGCGGGCCATACTGGACAAGAACCTGCCCGCTTCTGAGTGCTGGTCCCTGGGGCGCACCGCATCCTTGTCAGATGAATGTCGGATGCAGACTCTTCTTCCGTGCTTCTCTAGGGCTGCGGCCAATGACGTAGCCTTTACAGTCTTACCTGTGCTTGGTTACGCCCCCTTGCTCCGCCCAAGCATTGCTGATACAAATACCGGTGTATCTCTGGTCTTGGATGTACAGTACATTTATTTACAGTATTTAGTCTGCTATATTTTATTTTTGATTTTCTTATTAACCTCTACTGGACCCAGTGTTGACTATGCTTGCATAGAGCAGCCTGAGTTAGGGCTCATAATATACACGTTGCGTTTTGTAACACTGTATGCAATAACGCAGCGCATGCAGTAACACAGTGTGTACACAACGCAGCATGTATATTATGAGCCCTAACACAGGCTGCTCTATGCAGTCATGTCATCACATTCTGGAATATCATCAGCCTGCATTAGGCCTCAAACTATACAAGCTGCATTGTGTACATGAGGTAAGGCAGCGTATGTAGTAATGCAGCGCATGCAGTAACACAGCACGTATAGTTATTGTTGATACCATATTGTTTTTGTTGACCCTCTTTTCCACTTACAGAGCTAGTTAACTGTTTTTCTTTGAAATAAATATTCAAAAACATTTAACTTACTGATGCCTCAATTAATGCAACTTTATTGGCATCTATTTTTATTTTGAAATTTACCAGTAGCTGCTGCATTTCCCACCCTAGGCTTATACTCGAGTCAATAAGTTTTCCCAGTTTTTTGTGGTAAAACTAGGTGCCTCAGCTTATCTTCAGGTCAGCTGATACTCGAGTATAAATGGTAACTCATCCCCAACATAGTGGCTGGGTCTCCTCTTCTTGGGGGATGCATCTGACATTAGCTGGTACTGATGAGTTCACCAGTCTCATATGGTCAGAAGACCAGATATTCTCCATCTGCTATAAGGGTGTCTAAGATTTTAAATCTTTATGAGAGCAGACAGCCTCATCTTTCTCCTACAGGATGGCTGGTGAGTTTGAACCACTGAACTCCCCTTTAGCAGTCAGTCCAAGCCTTGCCCAACAATGATCAAAGTGAAAAAGAAGTGAATATCAACGAGTCGATTCCAATGTATATGGAACCTATCGGACAGGGTAGAACTGCCCCTGTGAGTTAACAAGGCTGTAACCCTTTACAGGAGCAGAGAGCCCCATCTTCCTCCCATGGATCGGCTGGTGGTTTGGGAGCAACTGACCTTTCCGTTAGCAGCCCTTTGCATAACCACGATGCCACCAGGCACCTCCCAACAATGACAGAGCCATCCCAACAGTAAGGAGAGGTTGCCCTTGTGCCAACAGTGCTCTCTGGGAGGAAACAGCAGAACCAAGATCTTGTCAAGGCTTTCAAGACGTCACTTCCTGTTAGCTCTTCAAAATACAGCTTTCGGACTTGTGTCCCCAGTAATCCCTGTACTGCCCTCCTCATGCTCATGAGCCCACATAAATGAAAAGGGTTTGCCATTGAGTCAATTCCCCAGGCATGGCGACCCCATGCTGGAGGGTAGCTTTCCATGGCTTTTTCCCAGGCGCCTCTGTGGTCTCTGGGTGGCTTCAACAGCCTACCTTGAGGGGAGTAGGTACATAGACCATTTTAAATATAAGAATCCACACAAAGGTCCAGGTAGAGGTCAACATATCTCAGAGTTCCAGCTTTGTGGTGGTTAGGTTGATTGGGCCAACTAGGCCTACGTAGGACCGTGTGGGAAGAGTTTAACCAGTTCCCAGCTTGACTGGAGGGCAACCGAGATAAATACTTTGCATTGCTGACATCCTGCCTCTCCTTCTCCCTGGTGACCGGACCAGCACTCTGCTGTCTGAGCTTGTCCTCGGCCTTAACTGTGTGCTGTGCTACTGTGGGCCCAGCCAACCTGTAGATTGTGTCACCTTGCTGTCTGTGTGTACATCACTTGGGGTCCCATCAAAACCTGCTTCACCAAGCTTCCCGAGGATCCATCCAACTGCTTCCCTAGGCTCCCTCACAACTGGCTTTTGCTCCACCTCAATTCCCCATCTTTCTGCTGTTGCTGCCCCACCCTGCTTGTCTTGCCTGAGGGCAGACTCCTCAAGACTGCTGCCTTGACCTTGGACCAACAATCAGGGTGACTTAAAGGACCTTCACTGTATTAATTGCTCCATGAAAGTGAGTTGAACTAAGCCCTCTGTCCTGCTGTGTGGACTAATTAGCTGTTATAGTCCTTCTCTATATATAAATCAATCTATCTATCTATCTATCTATCTATCTATCTATCTATCTATCTATCTATCTATCTATCTATCTAATCGTAAGTGTCCTGGTTTTGTTTCTCTAGAGAACCCTGCCTAACATAAGCTTCTTTAAGGCTCTGGGCCAGTCCATCTCTGATTCTCCAAATTGCCTCAGCACTCCTGCCCCTGTTTCAGTTCAGCACTTCCCTGCAAATTCTCAGAGAACTCCCGAGTTACACTCACAGTTAAGGAAGTCACAGGTAGAGCTTGGGATCCGCATCCGCAAGTACACAGATGTCTGGAAGGCTCCCCTGGAGTGGAACGCTTGTCCCTTCTTCTGCTGCTGGAGGCAGCCGCTTATAAAGCAAATGGCTTGTCAGTTCAAGGCAGAGCCCTCCCAGCAGGAGCACAAACTGACCAATCCCCTCTTTGGACTGCAAAGCACTTGATTTGCACAACAAACCACCAAGTCCTGAAAAGTACAAAATAAGCCAATTGAAAGCCAGACCAAATGTTCCAAACCATCGAATTAGGAATTAGTTACGGCTTACCCCGGAAATGTTAAGCAGCCTAGACAAAAGTAACAAACCAGCTAGGGTAGAAAACTAGGGCAAAATTAACTTCTTGGGGGGAAATAAAAATCTCTCAAACTACTTTTCCAAAGATCCAAATCAAAAAGGACACAATAAGGAGTTCATTTCACTACAACTACAAAGCTAAGCCACGCCCTTTAAAATCACTCTTACTATTAATAACTGGGACATTCTTAGTCCTCCTATCTCACACTACATTCATTTCACACTGACTCTGGACTTATGCAAGAAATAGGGGTGCTTCTTATGGGTAAGATACCAACAATGAAGAAGATTGAAATCCATTCATTAATTTATAAAATTGTTCAATGAACCAATTATACATTTAATGTATCGTCATAGCATGCCTGTTAAGTGCTCACTTTGCTGAGGAGACACCAAATAGCAATAAACATGATTGCGCCTACGTTTCCCTCTGTATTCCAAGCTGTGGGGTAGGTGCTTTACATGTCTTGACGGCTCAGCATCACTCGATGAGAGTGGTCTATTTCCATTGTCTAGGCCACGAGTCTGAGGCTGAGCTAGACTGGGCCACCTTCTCAGGTCTCAGAGCTCTGAGTTCTAGAGCGGAGGTTCCAGGTCCTCTGAGCACCAGAGCCCAGCTCTCCACATGGTCTACGTTGCCTTTTTCAGAATCACAGTTCCATCCATAAAAGAGTTCTTGTTGGGAATTTAACATGGAGGCACAGGAAAGGGGCCTTTACCTAAACCCAGGGCAGGGATGCTTTTCATAAGACCTCTGTTTTAGGTACTTAGTGCTACTGCACCACCACCAACAACAACAGAAATACTACAAGTAGGTGGTTTGAAGAACAGAAACACATTTTCTCACTCTTCTGGAGATTCACAAGCCCAGGCGCAGTCTGAGCTGTAGAGATTCCTTCTGTGTGGGAGGCCCTGCACAGTCGCCGTCTCCTTGGCTTGAAGAAGAGTCTCACGCTGCATATGTCTCCCACCACTCCGATGTGCTTGCCTGGGTCTAAAATGTTCTTTGTATAACTCCGAAATGGTTAGATTGAAAAGCCCCTCGACTTAGGACATGTTGTCAGGAGAAGCCAATCCCTGGGGAAGGACATTGTGCTGGGTAAAGTAGAGACGCTTGACAACGCAGATGGGCACAGCACCTGCAACCACAGGCTGCAAACATCAGAACAATGTGAGGATGGTGCGGGTCCGGGCAGTGTTTTTTTCTGCTGCACATAGGGCGCTAGGAGTCAGAATCGACCTAACACAACAACAACAACCATTGCCATTTGTGTAGAAAGAGCCCTGGTAGACCCGTGGGTTAAACAGTGAGCAGCAAGCTTGGTAGTTCAAACCCACCAGGCACTCCCAGGGAGAAGGATGAGGCTGTTTACTCTCATGCATAGCTACAGACTCAGAAGCCCTGGAGCACAGTCTCCCCTGTCCTGAAGGATCACTGAAAGTTGCAGTCTGCTCGGTGACAGTGGGCTCGGTTTGGGTTTTGCGTTTCTCCTTGTGTCTAATAGAATTAGCATAGCAAAGAAAACCATATTCCAAACAAGATTACAGCCACAGGGCAGGAGGGGGGATTCGAGCACACATTTTTGGGGTGGGAGGGGTGTCCAAGTAAATCCATATGGAAGGTCTAAGGAATAAAGCTGCTGTCACATTCTTGTGGACACATGTCCTAATTTCTCTTGGGTTAGTCACATTTTAATCCAACTCTCACTTCAGCCATTCACCAGTTGGTGAGGCATCCCGACACTAGGGGGCAGTGGTTCCCTCAGGGTGGGGAGCAAGGCCGCGTGCAGAACTAGGCAGCACAACCTACAGGGTTTGTGCCACGTGAGATGAAAGCCACCTGAAGCTAGCAATTTCATGTTACGTCCTGTTTAATTCTTCGGAGTCCTTTCCCCCCCAAATCATTACCCCCTTGTTTTTACTAACACGATTTCCTACCGAGGATAATCGTGCTAACCTTCCGGTTAAGCCAAAGTTTAAATCATTTAGCAAGTATCACTTGACCTCAGACAAGGGGCCCAGAATGATCCTGGCTGTGTGGGACAGTGGTGGAAGTCGTTGCTGCGGCTGCAGCTGGGGTGGAGGAAGACAAACAGCAAGTGCATGACCTCGTTATCAGGTGATGAGGCTGTAAAGCCCAGCGGCTTGATTGGGAGTCGAGCGAGTGTTCGCCAAGATTGAAACAGGGTCATTCGTGGTTGACTTGGGTTCTTAATCTAGATCAACCTTGACTTTCTGACATACGGTCCTTTTGAGTTTGTAATTTTGTTCTTTAAAAGGACTCCCTTGGCTCCTTCAAAATCAGAAGCCAGCCCTACCTGGCATGAAGTATGTGGGTGAAAATTCCCAACCAGGCCTGGGGGGCAGAAGGGTCGCGGGAGGGATGAAGGCTGCAAGGAGGCAGGCAGGTGTCGGCGCCCAGGGTCTCGGCCTGCGGACAGCAAAGGCTCCCACCTGCCCTAATCCAGGCCCGACGGCGGGGCAGGGCTCCCCCGTGCTTTTCTTCTGGGGTTCAAACAAAGCCACACGACCTGCGAGGCCAGGCGCCCTCAGCAACCGTGCAGAACTGGGTGGTACTGCTGCCCCTGCAGGTCTCCAAGACGGCTGCTCTTTAAGGGAGTAGAAAGCCTCATCTTGCTCCCGCAGAACGCCTGGTGGCTTTGAACTCCTAACATAGTGGTTAGCAGCCTCCTGCGGGGCTCAGAGTGGAATTTAGACGGGATGTGGGCGGGGCTTAAGAGGGCGTTGTCATGACAACCGTGGCTAGGCCACCCTAGACTTCGTCGCGAGCGAGCCCGGAGGCACAGAAGCAGAAGGCAGAGCGGGTTCTTGGTGGACGTTTCTTGTACCCGAGCTCCTGAGGGGACGCGGGCTCTGACCCCGCACCCCCCAACCCCCCACCCCCGCTCTGCCCCGGCCTGGCTCGGGCAGCAAACGCGCCCGAAACCGCTCGGGCTGCAGCCTCTCGTTGGGCCGTGCTGTGTTGGTTTTGCAGCCGTGTGTTTAATTTACTGCCACTGATTGGTATACTTACATGAGGGGCGGGGGGGCTCTGTGAGGGAGGCTCTTTGTTGCAGATCGAAGGAGCTCGCTGTCGGGCTGCTCTCAGGCTCACCTGGAACCTGCAGTACAGGGGCTTTGTCTTCTCGGCGGCGGAGCCATGGGAAGCAAGAAGAAGGAAATCGCCCTGCAGGTAAGCCTCCGCACTTGGGGGGCTTAGAGGAGCGGAGTGGGGCGGGATATTCTGGATCCTACGTGACGATGCTCTCAAGTTTGAGTCTCGTAGTCTTCCTTCCACTCTCTGCCGTCGAGTCTGTTCCACGGCCTAACGACCTTCCGGGCCGGAGTAGAACTATCCCTGTGGGTTTCAGAAACTGTCGGGAGTAGAAAGGCCCGTCCTTTTCCTGCCTCAGATCTCTAGTGATGTCAGGGAATTCTTAAAGCATGGTGAACTTAAGCCCTCCTGACCTGTGGGATGTATAGAACCCACTGACATGTTCAGCCTCTGGCTTCTTGGGAAGCTGCTACCACCAGTGTATGACATGCTGCTCCCTGGCAGGGGCCTATGGGACTGTGTATCTAAAGCTGGCCTCACCCCACCAACCGCCACCATCAGTCCACTTGGGACGTACAGTGCCCCGCAAAATCATACCCAAATCTATATTACCTCCCAAAATGCCACTCAATTGCATTGTGCCTCCTGTTACTGAAAACACATGGTAGCAACAACAACAAGAAATCAGAGCAGAAAGCAATGTGCTCATGAACAACTTACAGAGTAAAACAGAAAAGTAAAATTGAAATGGCCTCTTCAGTGACAAACAAGTTCATCTCAAACAAAACAAAGAAAGGATTAGAGGGAGGTGAGGGGGAAGCAGCATCAGCCTCAAGCTACCAATGCTGAGGGTGGTGAGAGAGCTGTGGACTGGAAGTCAGAGCTGACGTCGGTTGAGGCTCATCTCTTAGCCAACTTTGTGACTTTGGATAAATCCCATCAGCTCCCTGGGCTGCTGCTTCCCCATCCCTAGAATGAAGATGTTGGGTGAGTTTTCCTAAGTGCCTTCAACCTTCCTATTCTCAGACTCTCTAGAGCAGTGGTTCTCAATCTGTGGGTTGAACGACCCTTTCACAGGGGTCACCCGATTCATAAAAGTAGCAAAATGACAGTTATGAAGTAGCAATGAAATAATTTTAAGGTTGGGGGTGGTCACCACAACGTGAGGACCTGTATTAAAGGGTCACGGTATTAGGAAGGTTGAGAACCACTGTTCTAGAGTTAGGAAACATTCCGTGGGCATCTAGTCTATCTCCTAGATTAGTTCCTGGTCCCACCACTTAGTAGCTATATGAGCTATTTCCTCACACTCTCCACGCCCCCGTGTCCTTTGTGTAAACAGGAGAGCACTCCGGTCACCTTCAGACACAGCTTGGCTGGGCTCCGGGCTGCCTGTGCCCTCGCTGACCCGGTTGCCCGGGTGATCATTTGTCTTTCATCTGTCTGTACCAGTGGTTCCCACCCTTCCTCAGGCCGCGACCCTTTCATACAGTTCCTCATGTGGTGGTGCCCCCCAACCATAACATTGTTTTTATTGCTACTTCATCGCTGTCATTTTACTACTGTTATGAATTGGGTGATCCCTGTGAAAGGGTTCCCCAAAGGGGTCGAGGCCCACAGGTTGAGAACGGCCGGTCTATGCCCTAGCTCCCCAACGCACCTGAAAGCTCTTAGGAGGTAGGAAGACTTGTTAGCAATGTGATTACTTTTCCATGCATATTCCTCCTTCTGAGTACGGTTTGATACCCCAAGTGGTGGTGTTAGCTCCTGGGGAGTCAGCCTCTGACTCAGGAAAACCCGTCACAGCAGGTGCAAAAGCCTGTGCCGTAGCCGTTATATCTGAACCGAGAACCGCCGTGAGCCAGGGTGTTCGCACTGGCTGTTCGGAAAGCAGACCTTTCTCCCCAGGCCGTCCTAGTCTGAAAGCTGTCCTGAACCTGTTCAGCATCATAGCCATTGTCCAGAGGCCCAGCCCCCTGAGCTGCTGTGGCTCAGGTGAAGGCAGGTAGGCACCGAGAGTTGCCAGTGACCTAGAGCCTGAAAGTGACGGGGGTGGGAGTCCCTGAAACCTTTCACCACCTTCCTCAGGACTCTAGCTGGACATTCAGGATGACGTCAGTCCAAAAGTTTTCTGTGATACACAACGCAAACACACACACACACACACACACACACACACACACACACACACACACCAGAGCGTCAAAAAGCTAGTGTAAAAATTCCATTATCTTTTCATTTACCCACAGACTTTTTGACACTCTCTTGTATTTGCAAAATCAGGGAAGAATGACATCTTTAAACAGAAGGACCTTTCATAGATGATTTTCCAATGTCACATGTTCCCCATACTTATTGCAGAAATGCATCTTATAAATTTCAAGGGGTGGAGACTTTCGCATAAAGAATTCAGAGCAAATGGCAATTGCTATGGTCTTTCAATATATACAGTTTCAAAGTATTCTGATTCCGAGTGACCCTACAGGACAGAGTAGAGCTGCCCTGTGGGTTTCCGAGACGGTAACTCTTTATGGGAGCAGACAGGCTCATCTTTCTCCTGAGGAGTGGCTGGTGGGTTTGAACTGTCAACCTTGAGGTTATCAGCCCGATGAGTAGTCCAGTCCATCACTGGGGCAACTTGCACATGATGCATATTCACTACAGAGAGGAGAGGAATTTTATACTGGAGAAAACTGACATGCACCACCTCCATCAGTGGCCATCAGTAATGGAGCACATTGTCATGGGGTGTCACCTACCTGATCGGAGGCAGCAAGGGGCTCCCTCTTCATGATGATCAAGTGCGATCTACTCAGGAGGAACCCAAAATGACATGCAAAGTGAAAGACAGTCTAGAAATTGCTGCTGTGTTGCCTACGAAGTGTCAAGTTCATGAAAGCCAAAGGCAGACTGCAGCATTATCCCAAACTGAAGCAGGCTTTGACTTGACCAATGGATTTAGCACCCGATTCTTCATAGATCCTTTTATTCTTCAGGACGTAACTGGTAAAACTTGAGTGGGATTTAAGAATTAGATGGTATTATTGTATCAATAAGGAGCCCTGGTGTCATAGTGGTTATGAGTTGGGCTGCTAACCCCAGGTCAGCAGTTTGAAACCACCAGCCACTCTGAGGGAGAAAGATGAGGCTTTCTACTCCCATGTAGAGTTATAGTCTCGGAAACCCACAGGGGATGTTCTATCCTGTGCTTTCGGGTCACCATGAGTCAGAATCAACTCAAAGGTAGTGAGTTTTTGGTTTTTTGGTTGTATCAATGTTGGTTTCTTTATTGGGATTATGCAGGAGAATGTATTAAAGGGAGATAAGTTATCAGGTTGGCAATTTTCCTTCAC
Organism: Echinops telfairi; assembly: GCF_000313985.2. Classification (NCBI taxonomy): domain Eukaryota; kingdom Metazoa; phylum Chordata; class Mammalia; order Afrosoricida; family Tenrecidae; genus Echinops; species Echinops telfairi. The sequence continues at coordinate 8,858,070 of NW_022103913.1, forward strand.
ATCGTTCAATGAACAAAATATTCTGTATGTTATACTTGCAAGTTTTATGTAATTTTTCTATTTCCAAAAATTATATAAAAATGTATATTGTTATTGGAGAAACCATTCATTTTTCCCCCTCATGTACTCCAGAACATTTCTAGATAGGAGAGGGAAAAAAGTAGAAGAATGGCAATAATTTCAACTCATAACTATTTCTGATATGAATATTGGGATACATTTAACAAAAGACGTGAAAAACTGATACGCTGAAATTGCAAAACATTGCTGAGGAAGACCTACATAAATATAGAAGAACCTCGTGCTTATTGACTGACATCACCAAATTAAGATTTCAGGATTGTTTCCCCCCAAATTAACCCACAGATTCAATGCAATCCCTTATGAAAATCCCTGCTAGTATTTGTAGAAACTGACAAGGTGATAAATGCACGTGGAAATGGGAAGCACCTGAACTCATCACTTTGAAAGGAGGTTTCACACCATCTAATGCCAAAATTTTTTATAAAGCTACAGTAATCAAAACAGTATCATCTCAGCATAAGGACCAATAGGTCAATGAAATAGAATTGAATCTGAAATAAACCTATATTTATGTATTCAACTAGTTTTTCACAAATTTACCAAAGCAATTCAATGGGGAAAGAGAATCTTTTCAACAAATTTTGCAGAAAGAATTGTGTATCTGCGGGGGTGGGAATAATCCCTATCCCCAATCAGCACATATAAAAATGAATTTGAGATGGACCAGAGACTTACATGTAAAAATTAGATTCTACGACCTCTAAAAGGAAACAGAACATCTTTGTGATTTTGAGGTCTGATAAGAACCTTAGAAGAGATACAGAAGGACAAACCTTAAAAGCTATTATTTAGATGGGAAAGTTAAAGTTACCTATGGTCCAAAAAGGGCTGCTGGTGGTGGAAACTATAAAGGGCATGTGGACATTTTGGCACTGACTGTTCAAGAGTTGGCTGCCCTTGAAAAGGAGGCGCGGCCATCCTTCTTACATCTTGGCTACCGTCCTAACCAGCTGTTCAGAACCTTCTGATCTTAACACACACTAAGTAAGGTTTCTGTAATAAAATCCTGTAGTTTCAAAACTCTAAAACAGTTGTACTGCTTCCAAGCAGCAGTATTGATAGTTACTTAAGCTGTCAGTATTAACTCTTGCATGTTGAGAAACATTAGTCTTACATAATTTTTTAAATGGCAGCCTAATGACAATAAATATGATGAATAAATGTTCATGACAGTTCGTGTCTTATTTCAAAGTTAATCTTGAATTTTTTGTGTGTGAATGTAATTTTAAAATGTCACTGAATTGTATACTTAATCATGATTAAAATGGAAACGTTTCTTACCTGTATTTTACCACAATAAAATTTAAATTAAAATTTTAAAAAGCTATTATTTAATAACATTTCATAAAAGAGACTTTATCAACATTTAAAATTTATGTTTATCAGAGACATTGTTATTAAGGAAATTAATAGGCAAACCAAAGATTTAGAGAAAATGTTTGCAATATATCTGATAAAGAACTTGTACCCAGAGCATATTAAAAAGTATGAAAGCCTAATAATAAGAGAAATGATCTTGTGAAGAAAATGGACAAGAAACAAGTGAGCACTACACACAGAAGACATGTGAATGAATGGCTGAAGAGCACTTTGAAAGTGCTCCACCACGCTAGTCACGGGTAAACAAGATGGAAGCCACAGGAGACACCGCTACGCAGCAATCCAGGTGGCTAACAATAAAAAGACTGCCATCACCAAATAGTTGTGAGCATGTGGAGGAACTGGAATGCTTATACTTTGCAGACAAAAGTTGTAATGATCCTACTACCACTTTAGGGAAAGCACTGACTATTTCTTATTAAACTAGACATGCACTTCCCATCTGTCCCAGCGATTTCACTCCTAGGTATTTACTTCCCAAAGAGAAATGAAGGCATGAACAGAAACACTGAACAAGACTGTTCATAAGTCTATATTCGTAGTTGTCTTAATTTGTAAAGAACTCAAAGATTGGTCAAAAGGAGAATAGTTAAGCCGATTGTGATACAGTCGTGCAATGGAGACTCTGCAGCAATAAAAATGAACAAACTACTTGAACTTCAAAAAGAGAAAGTCCCAGATCTTTTGGAACAATAAAAGGAAGAGAGCAAAAAGGCTCTCCCACCAGAAAAGAGACAAAACACTGACTCAAAGGAGAGCAATCAAAAGGAATGGCAATAACCAGTTTCACAGAGGCGGCGGCCATAGGAGGAGCAATATGCCACAGAGAGGTGGTGGAGATGGTGGAATCAGCTATGCATAACCCCCCTCCCCGCAGGGCTCTGTGTTTCCAAGCGGAGATGGTTATTCAAACACGGAACTACAGCAGAGGTGGAAGGTCCAACAGACAAAACTGTAATCTGGACGTCAGACCCAAACCAAACTCCCTGCCGTTGAGTCAGAGAGACCCTGTAGGGCAGGGTGGGGAGGGTGGAACTGCCCCTGTGGGTTTCCGAGACTGTCACACTTTATGGGAATAGAAAGCCTCATCTTTCTCCAGAGGAGCAGCTGGTGGTTTCAAACTACTGACCTTGTGATTAAGAGCCCAGTTGGAGTAACCAACTACACCACCAGGGCTCCCTCCTATCAGAGGACGAAGAAATAATCGTGGCTACAAAAACCAATCGACTCTGGATGGCAGGAGGCTATGGATGACAGTGGAAGCCCAAAATACATTTGCAAGATTTACACAGGAAATAAGCCGCCAGTGATTTCCCCAAACCCACATTGAGGGATGGGAATAAACTGGTTACCAAACAGGGAGTATTGGAGAGATGAGTATCGTAGATCAAAATGATGAACCTGATTTGATGGCTGAAACTTTGTCCCTTGGTCTCCCCTCTGATACCCTTTTGGACTAGCTCCAGGTTTCAATATTTTCTGTGTTTTTCCTCACATTAGGGTTTACCTTTGATGTTTCTGTCATTCTGGGCAGCCTTTTTGAATCTTTGTGATGTGTTTTTCTGGGGGGTTTTCTTTTTCTTTTGGTGTATGAAACCCAGGATTGATGAAGCTGTAGAGACAACAAGTAGAGTAAGGGTCCCTGGGGGTATAGTGGGGTGGTGGGAGGTGGGAGGACCAGATATCAAGGAATTCAAGAAGGAAGAAAATGCTTTAAATTGATTGTGGCAGCAATTGTACAATACTGCTTGATGTGATTGAGCTATGGAATGGTATGGTGTCTGCACCAGCTCCTAGTAAAATGGTTTGAAAAAAAAAAATCAGTCTCAGAGTGACCACCAGGGGCAGCAGGGCCAATCCTTGGGTCAGAAGCCTTTGAGTCAGCATTATCACCAAGGATATTATCCAATCCACAAGTAAAATGAACTAGTATATATTTCTCAAGAGAAAGAAAATAGAAAAAAATGAGCAAAGTACCGATACACACAACTGCACAGATGAATCTCAAAAATATTCTGGGCTGAAGAAGCCAGCAGAAAATAGTGGTTGCTGTGTTTCCCACGACTGGATGTTTTAGAGTCAGCATAACTACTGTGAAAAGAAAATCAGTGTTTCCTTGGGTGAGGGCTGGTGGATTGATTAGGAAGAGACGCAGGGGACCATTCTGGGGGTCGAAATGTCTGATATGGTGCTAAAGGTTGTGTTTTGGTCAAAACTTATTTGATTGTAAGACTTTGGCTCTGTGTATTTCACTGTACATATATTATATCTCAACCACATGTGTAAAAATATCAAGATGGAAACATTAGTATTTCTGGGAACATAAACACAGATAAGTGTCAAAAGTTAGTGGTGGAAAAAAAAAGTTAGTGGTGAGTGAGAAGACAAATTGTCAACGTTTACCTACTATGAGAGACAATGGCGGATCCTGGGAGGGGTGGGTGCAGGAAGAGAGGGCAGAGCAAAGACTGAGGGGAAGGGTGGCTTGGGCTGGACCAGGGCCTCCTTCAGCAGGAGCGAGAGGTCTGGCGCACACACATTCAGTGATCTCCCCGCAGTGCCCTCACTGACGACACTTCTGATCCTCTCTGGCTTTAGGTCAACATCAGCACCCAGGAGCTCTGGGAGGAGATGCTCAGCTCCAAAGGACTGACTGGTAATTTAGTCACTTTCCAATCCATGCGCTTTCATGTTGTTAAAAGGCATCCTGAGCCAGGAAGAGAACTACAATGAGCACTATTTACCTGTACCTTTATGGACATAAAGAACCAGGTGATTTCTTTTGACGTGAGTGTGTGCCTGTGTGTGGAACTTCTGTCAGTAAATTAACCCAGGTGACCAGGTTCCCTTGTCTGGGAGCTGGCTGTCAGACTCAGAGATTGTTTGGTATTAATAACCGAAACCTCTGTTCATTACCTTAGGCATGAAAGAGGAATGTATTGGAAGGAATACCAGGAACTCTTGGGGCTCAAGAGTTGGACAGAAAGCCAGGCATCGAGAGAGACTGGAGCCTGGCCTGCCACAGCCCTGAGCCTTGTCCATGAGCCTCCTCACGTATTCGTTGGCCTTACATCAGTCATCCAGGGCTGCCTAACAATTCCCCCCAAACGCAGTGACTTTAGACAACAGACGCTTGCCAGCCCAGTGTCTGTGCATCGGGTGACTGTTGAATGGCCTTGGCCGAGGCTGAGCAAGGGGCCAGTCTGCTGCCAAGCTCAGGCATGTGGTGGTTGGCAAACGTCAAGTGCTCAGTGGCTGTAAAAAAGGACCATTTCTCACCATCAGTGTCTCTGTCAGACACTCACAACACTGCTCCTGGCTTCCCCGGGACACAAGGAAGCGGGAAAGAGAGAGAGGGCAGAGCCGTGTAGTAACTCCATCGCAAAGGCACACCCCATCCTTGCTGCTATAGTAGAAGGCAACGCGGAGATTTCACAGAGGCGGGATTCGACCAGGAGGAGGGAATGACTGAGGCTGAGGGCTCCCTAGAGGCTGCCCCTCACACCCCGCCTCTCCCAGTTCCTTCGCATTTCAATTTACTGTAGACTCTCTAGGCGCCCTGGCGGCACAGTAGAGTACAAGCTGGGCTGCTAACTGAAAGGTCAGCAGTTCAAAATCGCCAGCCACTCTGCGGAAGACGGGCCTGTCTACTCCCGGAAAGACGCACAGTCTAGGGGCAGTTCTGCCCTGTCCTATAGGGTGACTGAGTCAGTACTGACTCCATAGCAGTGAGTTTGGTCTTGGTAGACCTCTCGGGGTCTGTTTCTCTGCTTCTGCGCAATCCCTCCTCTATCGACACCCCTCTAGTCTGCTTGTGTCGTCTTTCTAGCCCCGTCACCACTGTTGCCCGAGGTACGCTGTAAGCTTCAGCCTGTTTCCCGTACATGCTACAGGTTTACCTAGTTCTTCCTCCACCTGGACTTTCAAACTTCTGAGCTGCTGCAGCTCAGAAGCAGTCTCTTGAAAGCTTTCCTGAGCCTCTGTGTCAGTGGTTCTCACCCTTCCTAGTGCCGCGACCCTTTCACACGGTTCCTCATGTGGTGGTGACCCCCAACCATAAAATCATTGTCATTGCTACTTCATAACTGTCATTTTGCTACTGTTATGAATCAGGTGACCCCTGTGAAAGGGTCGTTTGAACCCCAAAGGGGTCACGAGCCACAGGTTGAGAACCGCTGCTCTGTGTGGTCCTATCCCCTGAAAGCCCAAGGGCATTGGCAGTGGGCCTCCATCATGCCCATCCTTCCCTGGCCTGGGGAGGCCCGCCTGGTAAGCACCGCCAAGGCTTCCCCACCAGACAGGGACAGCAGCCTTTTCACTGTGTGTCCTTGATATCCTTGCCCCAAAGAGGGGCCACATGGTACTAAGTAAACGCCGATCAGTTGTGTGGGTGTGTGGGCACACTCTACTACACGAGGGATGGTGTCCTGTGCGACATGATTTCCACGTGTCTTGTCTGTGCCACTGTTGCTGCTGCTGCTGTTAGGTGCCAGTGAGTGGGTCCTGACCCACAGTGTCCCCGAGACACCGCCGTCCTGAGCCATCTTCACAATCATTCCTATTCCTGAGCCCACTTGTTGCATCCGTGGTGTCAGTGCATCTCCTTGAGGGCCTTCCACTCCTTCGCTGCCCAGCACTTTACCCAGCACGATGTCCTTCTCCAGGGACTGGGCTCTCCCGACGACATGTCCAATGTTTGTCAAAGTCTCTCCATCCTTGCCTCTAAGGAGCACTCTGGCTGTACGTCTTCCAGGACAGATTAGCTTGTCCTTTCAGCAGGCCACGGTACTTTCAATATTCTTCTCCAGCACCACCGTTCAAATGCAACCAGAACGCGGCTTCGGCGTGAACCAAACCATTTCTTCTAGTTCCTTTAGCAGCAATAGTGAAACCACCACCCATCATTTGCTGAGACTCTGCTGTGTGCCACCCTGCTAAGCTCCCTGTGATCCAAGCTCTAAGCCAAGCCCTGCTCTTGGCAGTTCAAGGACATTTGCTGACTGAAGGCAGGAGGGGTGCGCCCCTTGGTCTCCGGGGAAAGGAGCGTGTGCCCTGCCCTGACTCGACAGCCAGCAGAAACTTGCTGCCAAAGCCAACCACCACCAGGGAAGTCTCGTTTCTGCTGGCACCTTCTCATCTGCCATGCAAGCCTGTTCAGATGGACAAACACACCCACACACGTGACACTTTGTCTCTGCCGTTCTTACAGGTGTCTTTGCTGGTTTGTTCCCTGACTTTCAAGTTTAAGCTCTTACTATATTTCCTTTCCAGTCTCTCCTAATGCTCACTGCCCCACCCTCTCCTAACCCTGTGAAGTGTACCTGTGGCTCCACCACTCAGAGACTGGGTAGAGCAGTGGTTCTCAACCTTCCTAATGCCACGACCCTTTCATACAGTTCCTTATGTTGTGGTGACACCCCAACCATAACATTATTTTTGTTTCAACTTCATAACTGTAATTGTGCTACTGTTATGAATCAGGCAAACCCTGTGTAAGGGTCATTAGACCCCCAGAGGTTGAGAACCGCTGGGGCAGAAGAAGGCCTGGGAAGCTTGGGTGAAGTGACTATTCATGCAAATCCTGCATGGAGCTCTTGAGCTGATTGGTCCCCCATTTTGTTCTCTAGGGTTCAAACCTTCCCTTCTCGGTCAGTGGTCTTGTGTGCAGGGCCCTCTAGTCTCCAGGGACTTCTTCCTGACTTGATCCTGTGACCGGGAGGAAGCTCAGAGTTTCCAGCCTCTCCACTCCTTGTTCTTGTCCCACTCGCAAGAAAGATTTCAGGCAAGGGACAAAAGTCAGAGAAAAGTTAGACCAGAAAGAGCAGTTCATTGAAGGGGAATACTTTGTAAAGAAGTCCCAAGGGCCCTTAAACTCGCTGCCAGCTAGTCCCTGCGGACTCACTGCAACCCTAGAGGGCAGGGTAGAGCTGCCCTTGTGAGTTTCTGAGACTGTTTACAGGAGTAGAAAACCTTGGAGAGGCTGGCGGTTTCAAACTCCTGACTTGGCAGTTAGCAGCCCAACTCGTAACCACTAGGACACCTAGCTAATCTAAAAGTCCTGGCAAATGTAAAGCTGACTAGCTAACAGTCCCAATGTCTTTCTCAGCCTCCACCCAGTACCTTTGCAAGCAGATGTCCTGGCAGAACGTGAAGCATTATACTCTGCTAATGGCAGACTTCCACCACACGCTGGCTTTATAGTGGGTCTTCCGCTATTGACTAGTCCCCTATAGTGAACCTCCTCTTTTCAGGTGTGTGAATTCTGGCTCCCCAGTACCATAGCACCCCATGCTCCATGCTATGCTCTTGTCTCAGACCCAAAACTCAACAGTCTATTCAGTCAGCAAGGGGTTGTCGTAACCCTGCCTTCCCCAGCCGTCTCACCATCGCCAGTATCTCAGAGCGCTTCCATTGATAAGGAAATATGGTTTTTTAAAAAAATCATCTTACCGGGGGCTCATACAACTCTTATCACAATCCATACACACATCAATTGTGCAAAGCACATTTGCACATTCATTGCCATCATCATTCTCAAAACATTTCCTTTCTACTTGAGCCCTTGGTATCAGCTCATTTTCCCTCTCCCTCCCTACCCCCTCCCTCATGAACCCTTGATAACTTATAAATTATTATTTTGTCAGGTCTTACACTGTCCGACGTCTCCCTTCACCCACTTTTCTGTTGTCCATCTCTCAGGGAGGGGATTATATGTAGATCATTGTAATCGGTTCCCCCTTTCTACCCCACCTTCCCTCCACCCTCCCAGTGTTGCCCCTCTCACCACTGGTCCTGGGGGGCTCATCTGTCCTGGATTCCCTGTGTTTCCAGTTCCTATCTGCACCAGTGTACATCCTCTGGTCTAGCCAGATTTGTAAGGTAGAATTGGGATCATGATCATGGGGGCAGGAAGCATTAAAGAACTAGAGGAAAGATGTATGTTTCATCGTTGCTATACCGTACCCTAAGATAAGGAAATCCGTTTTATTCTGCTCTTTGCCATGCTTTGTGCTGCAGGGTACGTGTAGAAGTCTGTCCCCACCTCGCTTCTGTGATAAGATTCCTGCCTATGCCCTTCCAGCATCACCTGGTCGCCTCAGGCCAGCCTCTGACTAGCTAGCAATACCAAAGTCTTTTGCAGCCTCCACCCAATACCTCTGCAGGTAGAGGGTGTGAAAAATGTACCAGGCTAGATTTTGCCAGCATGGTGGGTGCTGGCATCCTGCTGCATATCCCTGCTTCTTGGTCCCACAGTTGTGGATGTCTATCAAGGGTGGTGTGGCCCCTGCAAGCCTGTGGTGAGCCTGTTCCAGAAGATGAGGATGGAGGTTGGCCTCGACCTCCTGCATTTTGCATTGGTAAGATTCTTTCTCAGCAAAAAACATCACACAACACCTAAAGGAAATGGAAAGTTGTATAAGCAGCAAGGAACAGGACGTATGAGCTACCCTCTTCAGATCATGAGGCGGCGGCAATGGTGGGTGGTTTGTTGGCATGTACTGTGATGCTTTAAAATGTCTCTAGCTATGGAGCTAGCCACCCACCATCCACGCCCTCCCCCTGGCTCGGGCATCCTTTTGATGTGTACCAGGGGGAATATGTGTTGCGCAAATGCATGTGCTCGCTCCATAGGCTTGAGGTTCACAGACAGCTTGGAGAACGAGGAAAATGAATGTAGCTCACACTAATCTCTCATGACGTTTTGTCAGAGGAAACCAGCCTCTAACAACCGCAGGGTCCGAAGGCGCCATTGTATGGTGATAATATATAAAGGTCATAGGAAAGTCATAGAAGCTAGGAGAGAGAATAAAATAGTCAGACACATTTCATGGTAGCATACTCACCTCAGCCCTCCTTGGTGGTCCACATGGAGGTAGGAGAAGAGAGCGAGTCTTTACTATCTTGGGATATTTATAGGTAACCACAAGACATGTATGTTCAGTAGTTACATATGTCACAAGGTGGGTGTTAACTACAGTCAGGTCTCTGAGCTCACAGGTGAGGAAATCTGATACCTGTATTGGGGGAAGGTAGGAGGGGGGCTGGGTGCTGCAGGGTGGTGGTGGTGGTGGTGTGTGTGGGGTGGGGTGGTAGAGTGGGGGAAAGGAAGGAGGCGATAACAAAAGAAGCCGGCTTCTACAGGGAGATATCATCAACCATGTGCTCATGTTAAGGCAGCATAGCGGTTAGGGGAGAATCTATGGGAATGATATTTAAAGCAGGATCATGTACTTGGACTTTATTTCTAACTTACCAAAGTGGTGGCTTTCCTACCGTGGAATACTAGCTTTCCGGATTCACTCTGTTATAAGTTAGGGAATATAGTCCTAGTCATATTTCCCTCAGTGTTAGTTTCCCACAAAGTTTCTCCTCAAAGACTTCAAAATTCCACCCTTGAGAGCCAGCATGGAGGCTTCTGTAGTTAGTCTGCTGGGGACATGGTCTGGTAAAGGCTCTGTGAGGTCCACGGACAGTGACTTCTCAGATTGGAAGGCGCTGGCCATTGGTACCCAGTAGGATGTTAGACAGGGCAGCCCCCTGGTACCAGAGGGACCACTGGGTAGAGAGTGACGGGGCTTGGGTCCCGCCTCATGGCACCCTGTCAGTAGTTTTGAGGAACAGGCTGACAGGACATTTGTTACACTTCAGACGAAGGCAGCAGGTGGGGATTTCAGCGAGCTGGGCGGCCATGAAGAGTGAGTTTCCCTGTGCAGGCTCCTTGCTGATCCTGCCTCTGTGCCCACTGCGCCTCAGGGTGGCTGCTGACTCTTGGTTTCTTTAGGCAGAAGCAGATTATCTTGACGTCCTTGAAAAATACCGCGGGAAGTGTGAGCCAACCTTTCTGTTTTATGCGGTAAGTACGTTTGCAGAAGCAGACTTGTGGACAGTGGCAAATGCAGCTAGGCACATCTCATGGGCATTGATTTCCCCCTGGGAGTCCCCACGAGACCTCGCTGAGCCAAACAGGTACTGCCGTTTTCTCTTAACTGTGTTTTTCAGTTTGTCCACAGGCACGTTGTCCCCTATGTCTGTGTCGCTGAGTGGGGACAGGGAGCGGGATGATGCCACTCCCGAGGGGCAGGCTGGGCTGGGCAGCCTCTCAGACTGGACTGCAAGTCACTCAAATGCGTGTGCCCTTGGTGCCGGGAGCTCTCTTGACTGGAGGCCTGCTCTAGAGCTCGGGCTTCCGTACTCGCCCCACACAGGGGGACTGTTAGCCAACAGGACCACTCCTATACATGCACATTTATCCACTCAGAAAATGTGGACATTGCTGCTAGACAGTCAGACCCGAGAGAAACTATTGTGGAAAATCATAATGGCTCGGTGGTTTTGAAAACGTATTTGAATGTCCGTGGTATGCAGTCCACGTTCTGCTTCCATGCCTCTCGGGGCCAATCGCCTCCTAGCTGCCCTTCCTAGACTTGGGCGCCTGCCAGGCCTCCTGAGCCCTGCATTGTGAAGGCAGAGAAGGCATTTGGTCACCCAGGTCCCCTGGTAACCAGGCTGAGTGGTTTTCTTCAGCTTCCTGCCCCTTCAAACTGAAAAGATTATGAATTAGGAGCTGTGTAAAACAAACATTAGTTGAGCTTCAGCTTTCAGTAGGAAAACAAAGGCTTTTCCCGCCAACAGTTTTACTGACATATAATTCAAAAATCACACAATTCAATAGTTCAAGCACATCAAGAAGAGTTGTATAATATAACCACAATCTGTTCATAAAACACTTTCTTCATTCTTGTACTCATCGATATTAGCTCCCCATTTCCCTCCAAGGAACCCATTCATTCAGTTACCATCTCTATAGGTTTACCTATCCTGCATCTCATATGCAGAACACATTCAAAACACAACCCGACAACAGCAACAACGAAGTAACAAAATAAAAGGTGGACACCTCACTCAGAGAGAACGCAGAGCGTGTGAAAAACCAGCGCATGCAGTATGTGACAAAGCAGGAGAGGGGAGGGGGTGGGGGGCACGGAGGGAAGGAGGAAGGCTGGGAAGGCGCTCAGAGAGGTGGCAGGTGGCTGTGGGGCGTTACCCCAGGGGTCTGATAGCTTGGGCTCTGTGGTGATTGCAGCACAAGTGGTAATGGCCAGAGTGGGATCACTCAGCAGGCGCCAGCCCCGCCACTGACTCTGGGGCAGGGGTGCAGAATGGAGTAGACAAGGAAAGAGGACCCTACTCTAGCTGAGCGTCTCCTCTCCCAAAGTACAGGGAGCAGACAATACAGTTTAGTTAAAGCAGGAAACTCAGGCTCACCGTAAACACCGCTCCTGTGACTCCCAGCCGGAGGGCGAGGCGGCATCAGGGCTTGCTGTGTCCCCAGCCCTGTCATTCCCCCATCAGATCAATGGCTCTTTCCCGCCCGGCTCTCTCCCACATTCTTGGAAAGCAGTGGTTGTCCTGTGACCTGCATATTGTTTGACTCAGATTGGTTGCCGGGCATACAGTCAGTCTTCCATGAAACATTGTAAGCCACACTTGGTTGCCCACAACGCACTAGCACCATGCCCCCTTAACTAGCTGCCAGTTGCCCCGAAGGGCGTTTTTTGAAAGGAAGGTCATGAGGAAGAAGAGAAAGTCCAGTAAGGGGCATGCAGGTCTGAGGGTGGTCTTCCATGGGAGAGGGGGGTCCCTGGAGGTGGCAGCTGTGTGTGTGTGGGGCGGGGTTGGGGGCTGTCTGGAAAGGGATAGTGGAGCCTGGGACCTAGGTCCAGGGAGCCGACCTTGGGCAGGCTCTAGAGGACACGCCTGGCCATACTTGCAGGCAGCTGGAGAGAGCTCCCTGGGGTGTCTCGCTCTCTGTGTGCTTGGCACCGGCTCAGTCTGGGCGGATGCAAAGTGAGGGGTGGGACCGGTAGTCAACACCGGAGTTATTCGGTCCCTGAGAAGACATGCACCTCGCTTGCGGAGATGCTGCTTAACCCGGTGGACAAAGCTGTGCTGATGAGAGCAGCAATTACGCAAGGGCTGACAGACACTAGAGAGAAGGAAGGCCGTAAACATTGCTGAGAGCTAACTCCACTGACCGTGGCTGGGGACCCCAGAAAGACCAGCACCGCAGGTGATGGAGCAGGGCGGGACAGTGGGGACCCGGGCTCCCCTATTGGGAGGTGCGCCCTCTGGCCCACTGGGCCTGCCTTCGAGATGGAGTTAGATGGTGCGGCCCTGCGCTTCTATTTTGGACCCCAGTGAGCCTGGCCAGAAACGAGAAACCCGTTTCTGAAAATAATACCCCTTAATAGTGAAAGCAAGGTTCAGGTAGTGGGGCTTCAGAACGTTGTCGAAAAAGAAGAGTTAAGAGAGTGGAGTTTTCCCACGATGTGTTGCCGCTCCTCGGGCGTGAGAGGGCTGCGCGCGCTGTGACCGGCTTGTCATTTTCTAGGGAGGCGAGCTGGTGGCCGTGGTCCGGGGGGCCAACGTCCCACAGCTGCAGAGCACCATCCGCGACCAGCTGGCGGCGGCGGCGAGCGCGCTGAGCCCAGGCCCAGAGCGCAAAGCGGTAAGGGGCCGTGGTACCCGCCCGTGCTGCCTGGCAGACCCCACATGTCCTGGGGTGTCCATGGAAAGACTCCTCCCATGGCCTTCGCTCCTGTCTTCGAGCTCGAGGAGGGCACACAGCCCACCTCCAGGCATAAGCATTTTGAAGTCTTTTTTCATAAAAAGAAAAAAAAAGTCTCCCCTTCACCCAGACCCGTAATTTACCCTTTTGGCTTTCACGTCTGACTGCAGCTCTTGACAGGGATTCGGAGAGGGACACGGGAGTGGGTGGGGAAGTCGGTGACCCAGGCGCCCCTCAGTCTCGCTGTGAAGTCTCAGTGGCGGACCCTCCCCTCACATTCCGCAAGGTTTTATGTGGAATCTTAACGTAGAAATGAGACCCTGTTGTTACCAGGAGAAACAGAATTCGCAGAATTTTTGACTTTATTTTCATGATAACCTAGATTACAAATTTCCCCCACAAATTATCATCTGTCTCTACCGCCCCTCACTCCCCACCCCTTTTGCCCTCTCACTCAAATGATCAAGGTCACCAATTCCATCCAAGCTGCTACACCAAATAACCCCTGTCAGTCAGAAGTCATCTCGACCTCTCCCTTCGTGGATTTGCTCCTTTCTTCTGGAAATGCTTACTTCTGCCTGCTGGGACACCACCCACTCGGGACTCGGGACAAGCCGAGCAGTGTTTGAACTTGGGGTCCCACTTGATTCATGTCTTTAAATTCCATCTCTACACCAACGACGGCATGTATAGGCCCAGGCTTCTGCCCTGAACTCCAGGCTGAACTCATTGTGCCTATTTTAAGTCTCACCCACTGCCGTCAGGGTAACTGACTCTGACCGATAGTGACCATAGAGGACAGGGTAGAACTGCGCCTGGGGGTTTCCGAGGCTGGAAAACTCGTTACAGCGCAGGAAGCCTCAGCTTTCTCCTGAGGAGTGGCTGGTGCTTCCAAACTGCTCACTTTGGAGCTATCAGCCCCGTGCTGAACCAATCCACCCCAGAGTTCCAAGCCTCACCGTGGCTGGATATTAGGTGTCTCACCTGACCTCGTCCTGAGCCCCAATCTCTCCTCTCAGAACATTCCCCATTTCCTTACAATGCAGTCCCTCCACTTCTTAAAAATTTTTGTTGTGAACTGAGTGGTTTATGAAGCAAACCAGTTTTCCATGTAATAGTTCGAACACATTTTGTTTCATGTCATTGGTTGCATTCTCCATGAGACATCATGTATCCCACTTCTGCCCCGTGTTTCCTGTTCCCATTTCTCCTTTCCGCATCCTTCTGAACTCGGTCCCTGTGTGATGCTGCCCTTTTATCTCAAATGCTTGATGATTGTAAGGCACGTGCTTAGAGTCACTCAGATAGTAACACATATACTGTGAGTTCACTTCCAAATCTGACGGTGGATCAGGACCATAGTCTCGGGGTCCCACTGATCTCTAACCAATCATGAAGCCTAATATTGTTTACGGCGTTGACTTTTCAGAGCAGTGAAGAGTGGTAACTGGGCACCATCTAGTTCTTCTAGTTTTGGGATTATGGAGGCTGATGTTTTTAGATTTCATTACTCCAGTGGATTAGTTGTTTCCATGCACCATCAATTTTCTCCACACTTCTTTTTCCAGAAGGGGAGAGATCAATTGTTGTGCTTCATGAGCTTTTAAGACTCCATCACTACTCACCAATGTAGCATATGGAATCTTGTCTCTGTGGACTATGTTTTGTCAATTGACCTTGTTCCCTCACCCGCACCCCCCCAGATCAAAGTCCTGAGCCTGCAGGCTCTTGGCTGTCTTTAAATCCAACCTTCCTGAGGCATGGAGAAGGGTTTCCTGGCATGCTGTGTACCTGCCAGGTGAGCCTTAGCCTTACTTAGCTTTCCATATTTGACTCCAAATAGCAAAACCGATTTTTAATAGACTGGGTTAGGGCCAAACCTTTTTTTGATTTCCCCTAAGAAAACTAGCTGCTTTCCCACCAAGTAAGAAGTGTTAGTCCTTCAATGTCACCTGCCTCCTCTCGAGGAATCTTCTCTCACTGCTTCCCTGTACTTGGCAGGCACTGTTTCATACATCACTTGCATTTCTAGTATTCCTCTGCCACCTTTGGGGTATCCGTCTTCTTGCCAGTTCTCCATCTATTTCGTCGGTATTTTCCCTTAGCTTCTACTTGATGTTCGTTAAGGATCAGGAAGGCGCTAGAGCTTGAGACCAGCATGGGTTGACTTTCCTTCTGATTCATCACCCTTCACCATCACCGAACTCCGCAAAAGGATCTTTGTGAAGTTCCCAGACTCTCGTCATCCTGACCCCTTTTCTGCTCCGTAGTTTGGCTCTTGACTTCTGTCGTTTCTGAAGGTCTTTCTGAGCATTTTAATTAGCTCACAACTTTCTGTTCATACCAATTTGTCCTAGATCAGAGATGAGGCGCTTGCTGAGGAAGGTGAATGTTTTTCCCGTGTAAAGGACGACGGTGAAGATGAGGACGTGGGTGAGTTCAGAACCAGTGAGCAAGGTAAGAAGACAAAGGAGACTCCAATTCCCTGTGGGCTTTCAAAGAGAAGTGCAGCCAGTCTCCTGAGCAGGGTGAATCGATCTCCACACGCTGTCTTGCATCCGGTCTTCTGACCTGAGCACAGTGTCAAAGCTCCCTCTTGCCCTCTGGGGCCCTTGGGAGCACATTTTACAGCTTTCTGATCATGGTCAAATCTAGCAAGTGTGATTCAATGGCAGTTTGGGGGCACAAGAAAAACTGCACTTAGTAGAATGGAACATAGCAACACCACTCATTTAACAGCACCACAATGGTATTTCCTTGGGGCTTCTCTGGTCTAAAGATCCCAAATTGCTTCCTCACCTTCTCTCAGAAGCATCAGACAGTCAGGTGTACTTTCCCAAAAGCACGCTATAAATTCAATGCAAGTCTGATCCAGATCCCAGCATAATTCTTCCAGACATTGAAAAGCTTATCATCAATGTTATGTGGAAAGGAAAGAAACCCAAGATAAATAAAACACTATTAAAAACAAAAACAAAATAGGAGGCTTTTCACCCCCATATTTTAAAACCTACTGTCTAGCCACGGTAATCAAATCCACATGGTATGGGGCAATGATAGACAGGAAGACCAATGGATCAGAATTGAGAACCCAGAAATATGATCAAGCATCTATAGAAACTAGTCTCCAATAAAGGACTAACATACAGTAAGTGGGCGAGAGTCTTCTTGATAAATGCTGTTGGAAAAATTGGATTTTCACCTTTAAAAGAATGAAACAGGATCCATACCATAAACCATGTAGAAAAATGAATTCAAAGTGTATTAAAGACCTAAATGTAAACCCTTGGACTGGTGGGGGAGGGAGTGAGAAAGAGAGAGGGGCTTATACCAATGACTCAAGTGGAAAATGTTTTGGAAATGATGACAGCAACATGTATAAATACGCTTGATACAATTGATGTATGGGATGTTATAAGAGCTGTAAGAGTCCCCAATAAAATGATTTTTTTAAAAAACCCCAAACCTCGAACCATTAAGACCATCAACGAAATAAAAAGACAAGCTTAAAGGCCCTAATAATACAAAGCATAAATATACTATGGAACACAGTGAAAAATACCCACACTAGAGACAACAAAATAGAGGACCGAGACCGTCTACAACTATGGCATTGCACACAGCAAAAGACTCGGTCAAAAAGTTAAGAGAGAACCTACGGATTGGGAAAAATATTTAGCAATGATATATCAGATAGAGGGCTAATTTTAAAAATTCTAGAGAAGACTACACCACCATGATAAGAGGAGCAAAAAATAAATACATAGCTAAGTAGGAGTGGAAGGGCAGTCCACAGACAGAGGGAGAGGCTGAGCAGCCACAGGAGTGACAGGAGGGGCCAGGCTTGGGCTGCATGCTTCTGGCCCCTCCTCACCGGGCCGACTCCATCAGCTGATTCTGGCATTTCTTCCTGAGCCATCTTCTGGCAGCTCCCGTTTCAACTGAAGTTCATTGAGCCAGACTGCTCCTCACAGCCAGGTGGAAGTCAAGGTCTGGAGCCTGGCCATCTACCCATCAGAGTCAGGGGCGGCAGCTCAGAGGCCAGTGGAGGAGCCAGGGAGCCAGGGCTGTGCCTGGCACTTGGTTGTCCCTGTGGATGACCTTCATAGAACCTCAGGGGGCGCCGAGAGCCCAGCATCCACAGCACCGTCCCTTGGCTTTTCTCAGTTTCATCGGGAAAGACTTGTACCTTGGCCATCATTAAACCCGACGCAGTGATGCACGGAAACTCTGAGGAGATCGTCATGAAGGTAAGGGAGCCAGCCCAGCGCAGGGCTCACCTGTGTGCCTGTCTTCATTGCCATGGCTTCTCTGTTGGTGGGTTCTCATGCAAGGGGCTGTGGTGGTGGAAGAAAGAGGCCTCTGAGGAGTGCTCGCGGTTTAAGGGAATACTGTTAACTCTGGTTGTGATGGGTGCCTTGCTGATAAGGGGTTGTGATGGGTGCCTTGCTGATAAGGGGCCCCGCAACTTTTATTGATACTTAGGATGAACTGAAGCTGGGCGAGTACCCTTGTGGGACTCCTCTATGTGTGTCAATATTCCCACAGATTCAAGAAACCGGGTTTGACATCTTAACCAATGAAGAGAGAACCATGACGGAGGCAGAAATGCGGCTCTTCTACCAGCACAGAGCCGGAGAGGTCAGGTTCACTCCCCACTGGCAAGCTCCCACATCTTTCTTCCTCCAGCACGGTGCCTAAGGATTGGTGTTAGCTGGACCGAGAGTAGGTTATGATGGAGAACTAGCATCTAGACAAGCGGGCCATGGATTTGCTCACAGGATGCTGGTTGTAGGTAGGGCCAGGTAAAGTTCTTTGGCGATAAGAAAAAGCATTTTGACTCTAAGTACGAAATAAGGGATTATTAGAAAGACCCTCTCTAACTCACAGAATTGGGAGAGGCTGGGGGCATGGAATGGAGAGTGTAACAACAAGGTTTGGGGAGAAAAAGGTCCAAGAAGTTTGTAGGGATCACAAATGGGAAAATGCAGACCCAGCCCCGGTCCATTTGATACAGCTACACCGTATCTACTGGGGGAAGAGACTGGTTGACCTGGCTCGGGTCAGTCACAGCTCTTGGGTTGGGGGGAGGTGTGCATGAGCTACTTTCGGGGCAGGATATCATGGACATCAAACCAGGAGCAAGTGGAATGGGAAGGGTTGCTCCCTAAAGTAAACGAGAGGACTGGAACTTGGAGAAGGGAGGAACAACTGCAAGACCTTGCGAATAAATGAACAAAGACCGAGAACTGAGGTTGCAACTCTCTTCCAACTGCTTGCTTCCCCAGCGTCCACACAAATGATTTCTTTCTGCAGTGACACGGAACCAGAGCGCAACAGGGCTCCCTGGTCCTGCCAGGTCTCAGAGGTTTCGCCTCTGATGGGCGCAGTGCTACCACCTTTCTATTGCGTCTTTTGTGGGAAATACTTTTCTTTCTGACAGGTTTCCTCTTTACACAGGTGCTGGCTTCTGCAGTTTTTATTGTCCATAGACTTTTTAATAAGGAGCCATGGTTAAGTGCTTGGTTGCTAAGTGAAAGGCCAGCAGTAGCTTTGCAGGAGCAAGATCCGGGGATCTCCCTCCTTAAATAACCATGGCAATCCCATGGTCATTATCAGAGGTCATTAGGAGTCAGAGTTCAAGAAGCCCAGGTCGTGCAGTGAGTAGGTTGTGTTGGGCTATTCACTGCAAGGGTGGAGGTTCAAACCCATCAGCCTCTTCTCAACACACATGAGGCCATCTGCTTCCATAAAGATTTAGTCTAAAACTCTCAGGAGCAGTTAAGCGGCTAAGTGCTCAGCTACCAAGTGAGAGGTCAGCAGTTTAAACCCCTCCTCCTCTCAGCAGGTCGACACCCATAAAGGTGACCCTGAACACTCTACTCACTGCCATTCTGTCCTCACGGGGAGTCTGTTCCAACCGGTGGCAACAGCCTTGGGAGCCTATGGGCAGTCTCGCTCTGTCCTACAGGGCCACTGTGGATCAGAAACAGCCACAGCACACAACAATGCGAGTCCAATTGACTCAGCTGCAGCGGGCTTTGGGTTTTGTTTTGCTTGTGCCTTTTTAATGCACTTACCTAATAGTCATTTCATGTTCAAATCCAAATGAGGCAAACAGAAGTCGTGTTCCCCCCAGCCTCCTTAACCTATAACTTAAAAGGTTGATAGGAGAATTCTATGGAAACTTCCTTGAGTTTCCGCCCCACCCCCTACCCCTCCATGTCCGCATGGCTGAGCCTTTGCGGCAGGGAGAGCGGCCAGACAGGGAGGTGCGGGGACAAGTGTGCATGGGCACACTGGCCCTGCCCTGGTTCACCCCCTTCCCTCCTGAGTCTAGGAAGCATTCGAGCAGCTGATACACCACATGTGCAGTGGACCAAGCCATCTCCTGATCCTCACCAGGACGGAAGGGGCCGAGGACGTGGTCACCGCCTGGCGAAGCATCATGGGACCCTGTGACCCTGATGTGGCCAGGAGGGAGCAACCCGACAGGTGACCCCCACCAGCTGTGGTCCTTTCATTTATTTCCAAACCTACACCTGGGGAAGGTGAGCGCCCCACCTGCTGTTCAGCCCCAGAACTGTGGGTGACAACACAGAAGGCTGACAGCGGGAGCCCCCCTTCTGTGACCCTCATACAAAGAGTGCTTCCCAGGAGCTGACTTCCCTCTTCCTCCTGGGACAGCTGCTGCGTTCACTTCTCAGCCACTCTCTTTTCCAGCCACAGCGGCCCAGGTGTGGCCACAGACTCAGCCAGGAAAATGCAGGGTTCAGGTCTTTGCTCAGGGCACACTTAGGCAAGCCCCTTTCTTCTCTGCCCTCCAGGGTTGGTGAAGAGCTCAGCTGCCAGGCTCCTTGCATTTCTCCTCCTTGCCATGTGACTTTGTGCCTGGCCTCCATGCCCTCATTCCAAAACAGCTGAGACCTGGTTGTGAGGGCTGAGTTAATACACATCTGAAACCCTGAGGACCTAAGAAGACCTAGCATGTCAATCTCATGTCAGGGAAATCATGGGAGGATTAGCTGTGTTCACCTATATAAGCACGTGGCCCAATGCTAGCCCCTGCTGGTCATAATACCAGCAAAAGGTCAGCTCTGTGCTACATATCTTTAAGACAACAAGGCTGACAGTCTCCCTGATGGGCCGTGGGTGCAGGGGCCTGGCCCTTGGCACAGCTGCGCCACGATTGAGTATGTGGCGATCTGCCATTGGCAAGTCAATGCGACTCATAGCAAGCCTATAGGGCAGAGTAAACTCCCTAGGTTTCTTCATGGAAGCCCCATCTTTCTCCCTCAGAGCGGCTGTGGATTGAACCACTGACCTTGCTGTTAGCGGCCCAATGTTTATCCCACCTGCACCACTCACTGGTCCACTGCAGTGGGCTCCCACTGCTCTTACTCTCACCACTGCTGTTCTTGGCATTTCCAGCAGAGGAAAACAGCTCCCCAGGAGTGCAGAGCGCCGATGGGTGGTGCATGATCTCATGGACAGAGAGCAACCCCTTCTTTTTGGATGAAACTATTCTTTCTTTTACATTCTGCAATGGCCCAGTCTCCGCGCTCAGTACGGCACAGTGATGCCCTTCAACGCTGTGCATGGGAGCCAGGATGCAGCCGCTGCCCGCAGAGAGCTGCTGCTGCTCTTCCCCAGCTTCAAGTTCTCCGAGGAAGAGACAGGGGCCGCCCCGGGGAAGTCACCGAAGCAGATTCTGGCTTCGTAAACCGGAGGTGAAAAGCAATATTTGACTTTGTACTTGTGTACATGTGAGGATAATAAAAACTAATTGGTCACCAAGGCGTCAATCTAATACAATCCTGTTTTTAAAAGTAGGAGGTGGTGGCAGGGGGCGGGGGAGGGGAGAATCTCCAAATCTTCTGCCATCAATGCTGAGTCATGGTGTCCCCATAGGACAGAGACCTGCTCCATAGGGTTTCCAAGAGTGCAGTCATGAAGGAAGCACACTGCCACACCTGTCTCCGCAGAGAGGTCTGGTGGGTTTGACCCACTGATTTTTGGGTTAGCAGCCGAGCTCTTAACCATTGCACCACCAGCTGTCCTCCGACCTACCTGAGTCGCCATAAGTCAGAGTCCACCCAAGTGCCATCTGGTTGGGTGACGTCACTTGAGCCTCAACCCTAAACTGCCTATGTTAATAGGTTCACAGTGCTGCATTTTACCCTCAGTTGTTTTTCTGCTGCATTCTTAGGGGGGGAATCCATTTTGGGGTCACCTTTTTATTGCAGAGGCACATAATTTTCCTTTGGAAGCCACGGGGAAAATGGAATCCGTTATGGAAAACACCTTCAAAGCCAGTCAGCAGCCCATGTCACTCCCTGTTGTGTCCTGTTAAGTCACACTAAGTCCCTAGAGGGGACTCTGAGCAGCAGGGGCTGTGGGCCGGCACCCTCCTTCCTCCGGAAGTCCACACGGACCCCTGAACCCTGGACTCTGAATCAGCGTGATCTTCATTCAGGGCCTTCCCCTCCCTCACTGATCTCTCAGCCAGTCAGCTTCTGGGGGAGCCGTGTGTCCACACTGCTTCCAAGTCCCAGTGGGAAACTAAGGGCCCAGGGAACAGATAACGTCCCATCAACGCCAGTTCTCTAGGTCCATGTCCCTTGTGTGAATGAAGGGTGACGTGGAGAGGGCCAGGAGACAAAGATCCTGGGCTAGTTCTCGGGAGAAGGCTGCCTGCCCATGGAACATGGTAATCGGCACGTGTGCTCACGTTTGGGCTCTGACTGGTGCATTTGCTCAGTGTTTGCTGCGCTCATGCCTGTCTGTCTCCTCCCAATCTCACTCCCAGGCCAGGGAAGGCTGGTGGCCACAGGGCACTGTAAGGCCGGGCAGGAGCTGGCCTGCAGGACTCTTCGTTGAATCCTGGCCACTCCCCGTGAGGTGTGGTTATTTGCACCGTCAGCCAAGGAACAAGAGGAGTAGGGAGGACTTGGGGAGTCCTGTGATCACGGACTGTGGCCCTGCTGTGGGTCAGAGTATACGCGCCCAAGGTCCTCTGTTCCTCAGTCCCCCACTCGCTCCCTGCAGGGAGGGAGACAGTGCTAGGGCTGGCGTTCCTCTAGTGGCCTGCCCTCAGTGGGGTACACTTCCTCATGCGTCCTGGGTGGTGGGCAGCGTCATGCTGCTGGGAGGTGGCTAAATGCAAAAACAGGTGTAACTCATGGTCAAGTCTGAGGAAGGACTCACTCATGGGGTACTGGGCTTTCAGGAGATAGCAAGATTGGCCTTTAGACTAGACTCTTCATAAGGGGTCTCGGGTGATAGTAAGCACAGGGGACAGTTCCCCATCAGCCCCCAGCCCAGGAATAAGTGCACAGCCTGGTGGCATGGTGACCCCACCCATTGCTGGTGTCAGCGTCAAGCCTGCACGGGGTGTCAGCGTCAAGCCTGCACGGGGTTTCAGCATTTTCAACTCAGCCAACCCTGTACCTGCTCGGAAGGTGGGGTGGGGGGCGGGGGTCAAGGGCTCTGGAGACAGGTCCATCCAGGGTTTGCACGCTGACTCCAATGGAACAGCCCTGGGAAAGCGACCCTCTCGGGGCCTCAATGGGGAACAGACAATAATCCCAGCTCCCACTACGAGTCCCTAACAAGAGTCTTCCTGGGAGGGCTGCTGTGAATGAAGGTGGAGACAGAGGAGGTAAAGTTCTTATCTTCCCACCTGACACAGTAAACGCTCACCACAAACCAACCGAGGCCCCTACGTCTGCCTCCCAGTGTTTACTAGGATCCCCCTTGTGTCCTGCCCAGAGGTTAGGTCCTGTGGACCTGCTAGAGCAGTGGCTATGGGTTGGGCTAGTAACGGCAAGGTCGGCAGTTTGAAACCCCCAGCTGCTCCTTGGGAGAAAGACAGGGCTTTCTGAAGAGCCCTGGTCTTGGGACTCGCAGGGGCAGTCCTACCTTGTCCTGCAGGGTCGCTAGGAGTCGGCATGGACTTTGGTTTTGTTGCTGATGGGTGGGGCAGGCCTTGTGGCTGATGGGTGGGGCAGGCCTTGGGAAGAATCCCTGCAGCCCATGTTGTCTGGCAGGTGGGCAGGCCCCGGTAGTGGCGGGCCCTGCCCAGTTGTTGGGCCCGGAGGACTGAAATGGCCGTGTGGCGCTCCTGGCCACAGCGTCAGCGCCAGAGCCAGGTCTGCTGCACTCGGGCGCCTCCAGAATCAGCGTTCTCCTCTGGGCATCAGTACCTGCCTAGTTTTAACTACCCATCTCCTGCCCCATTCAACACTGTGTGGAACACACACCAACGGTGTACGCTGTCTCTGGGATTTAAAAAGATAGAGGCGCCTCAGTGTACCCCCATTGGCCGTGGCACCAGGCACGCCGCCCCGGAAGGGAGGGAAGGCGGCACGGCACCCCTTCTCCTAATTTTCTTGACAACCTCTGCCCTCTCCCGTCTCTTTGGCTTCCAATTTGGGGTAAAATCTAATTAAAAAAACCCCGAGCTTTAAGTGGAGAGAAAATGTTTTGAGAAACGATGTACATATGCGCTTTACACAATTGATGTGTGTATGGATTGGGCTAACAGTTGTATGAGCCCCTAATAAAATGTTAATTAAAAAAAAAGTAATGTTACACTATTTATTACTTGTGGAATGGAAAACCTTATTCATTAAAAACCTTTAAACTAAAAAAAAACAAAACAAAACCCGAGCACCCCTCGTGGGACCAGGCTCCTTCAGCTTTGACTCCATTGCCGGGTTAAACTGTCCCTCCGTGGTCCTCTGGACACAGGAGATTCCACAAAAAGCCCGTCCCTGGACCCTGCGAACACGTCCACGGTCACCGTTCTTACCAATTCTGCTCTTTGGTCCGGCAGTAACTTGACCAAGCTCAGGCTGAGGAGACCATGTCTGTACCCGTCAAGTGTCGGCCGCTCCTTCCTATAGAGCTGCTTCCTCCTGACTTAGGAACGTTCTTTAAAATGGGCGGGGAGCTTGCAGACCAGTCTTCACGTCGCATTAAGGTCAGTCTGTCGGCCCACAGCCCAAGGCAGTGCGCTGTGCCGCCCTGGACTGGTACCAGCGAGAAGAGAGGCTGGGTGAAGGGGAGACGGAGGCCTGGCGCCCGGTAAGCACAAATACACCTGGGCGTCATCAGGAGATAGACGGAACCCCACGTGCCCTACAGGGCCTCACTGACAGGGTTTGCCTGAAAGGTGGCTCCCTGGTCGACCCCGGGACACACCATGCTCCGTGGGGTTGAGAGGGTCTGAGGGTGACCACCTGGAGGCGTCCTAGCAGCATAGCTGGGCTGCCACACGGTGCTGAACGTGGCTGAGCAAGCTGTGGGACACAGGTGTAGCAGGTTACAGCTAGTGATGGAGTGAGCAGGAGAGAGAGGGGGACTTCCAGGAGCAGCCGGGTGTGGAGGGGTTGGCTTCTCTGGGGCTAGGAGGGGTGGCAACACCCTCCTTTCCATTTCTGGCAGCCCACGGACACTGTGGGGGTCCCTGAGAGTGGCCTGATCTTTTAGGAGACTCCTTCCAGCAAGCCAGGGTCTGGCGGGTGGGGATGTGTTTGGCATTGACTGACGTCTCTCAGCTCCTGGGCATGGCTTATTGACAGGGTGGCAGGCAGGTTGGCTCCAAAGGACTGGTTTGACAGAGCACAGAGAGGGCTGTCAGGAGCTCCGAGGGGAGGAAGCTGGTGGCTGTGTGGGCCATGCCTTCCCTGAGGCTCAAACTCCTCGGTGCCTTTCTGCCCAGCAATTTGGAAAGACCAGCACAAAGGGGCAGCACCAGCCCCTATCCCAGGGGGGCAAGGTGAGGCCTTGTTCTGGGGCCAGCCATCAGGACCTGCATGAGTCCCCTTTCCTCTCCTTCCTCAGGTCCATTTCCATGTTTCCCCGTGATAGTCAGAGAAGCCCGAGTACCTTCCTCCTAGACGCACCATGGGGCCCCTCCGCCCAGGCTCTGGGGCAAGTGTCCGGGGCTTTCCTGTGAGGCTATTTGAGAGATGGTGCGGTCAATTACATAATTTCATGTCAATATGATAAACAGAATGTACCTGTCAATCAGGTCACCGCCTGATGATGCCTCCTGGTGGGTGTGACCTTCCCATAAGGAGGATCCTGGGAACTTTCTTTCTTTTGCTGATTTACCAACCTACTGACAAGACACTGAGCTACACAGGGACCTGAGCCAGTCCTGTGAGGCCTCTGCCATTGGGTCACAAGACTTTTCACCCACCAGCCTGTGATTTTCCTGCATACTGCATCATTGCACGTGGCTGCATGAGTCTGAAGAGAGGTTTATAGACCAGGATCAGCTTTATGGACTAATATCAGACTTATGGATTTGATCTGGCCTGGGCTGGCTGTTTGCTTGATATACAATGACTTTGATATAAAGCCCTTCCTTATACATACATGAGAGGCTGAGCTAGTTAATTGTGCCAACCTGGCCGATAATCACATGTGGGGCTAATTGAAAGGAGGAGGGGTAAATGGATGGTGAGCCTCGCCTTTCTAGTTCTCGGGTCTCTTGCTTTGTGATGGTCGCACCAGGGTGCAGCTGCCTTAGCGGTTCCCTGCTTCAGCTTGCAAGATTGACTTCATACAAGACATCCCCAAGGAGAACCCACATGGACCTATCCCGATGCAGCCCTGGGTGCTGGAGCAGCCGTGTGGAGACCCCTGCTAGTGCTGAGATGCTTATTCGTTCACTGACTCGGCTTTCCTCCTGCAGTCGGCATCATTGCCTCTGTTTTGTGAGGTGGAGGACTTTGTGGACTGGTGTTGGGTTAATGAGTTAATGTTGGACTTGAGGGCTTGGGCAGCATTGGGTTGGGATGTCTTCGTGATGCACACTTTCTTTACATAAAACTCTCTTATACGTGAGTTGCTGTGGATTTGTTTCTCTAAAGTACCCAGACTAATACAGAGGCTCTGACTTTGTTTCTCCAGTTAACCTGGCCTAATGTAGATGGGGGAGGAAGGCATTGTGGCCAGCAAGTGCAGAGCACCGTGGGTCCTGCAGGTGAGCTGCAGCTGCTTTCACATGGTGCCCAGGTCACGTGCCCGACTCCGGACCCGAGACCCGCAGATGGTGACAGCAGAGGCATGGCTGACTTATGTTAGGTCCCCTAGGCTTGGGCAGATGCCGCTGGAAGCTGGGTGACCGAGGGCCCAGCTCCCACGTTCCCTGCCTCTCCCTCCACGGTTCCACAAATTGCATGGGTTCGAATGTTTCTTACTGTTCTAGACATTTGGAAAACAGACTTCTGCTTAGAAGTTGCCATGATTTTCCTCAGCTTTTATTAGCATGTGTTATGACAAAGTCATATTACCCAAACACTACCAGAAGAACATGTATGTTCTGAATAAAGTGCTTAAGGAAAAAAAAAAGCAACTTATTAAATTGGACATTCTTTCCTAGTTGGTAAATTTGGGGTTACAATCAGGGCACAACAGGAGATACCACGGTATTAGGAAGAACTCGAGTGTCCACACAAGACCATGTCCATCCTTTCTGCTTCCTTGCTGACTGGACACTGTGCCTGTGTGAAGGAGCAAACAACCTTAAGAAAGACATTTTCCTTCATTTAAATCAGAAAAGGAGCTAACTATTGTAAAGCACTTTTTATTTGACCACCTGCCTGTGCCCACAGATAAGATTTCCGCACAGAGCTAAGTGTGAGATCTCACGGGGCCTTCAGCTTTCTGACACTACGGGCTCAAGACTGTCTCAGCAATTCTTTATTGGCTTCTATTTTCCTGGTTCTTTTAGTAGCCAATCCACAGTGTTTTATGCCGCCCATGCCAACCCAGGATTTTCCCACAGTACCGGGAACTGCTGTCCATGAGTGGCCTGAGTGAGGCGCTACTTCCACAAGTGGGGTTTCTGCTCACCTGGCTTCCCCACACTAGCAGTGCTCTGATGTCCCTGTTTCGACAGATTTTGAACTCAGTGATGTTCTGAACAAAGAACATCTTGGAAATCTCGGTTTCAATCTTGAGAGGGCACGTGGAGACCAGGACATCTTGCATTACATCCATTTTGAAACCATCCCTTTGCAAGCAGACATCCACGAGCTCTTCCAAGGAAGGTGCAGTGGGTGACTGGGCACCAGGAGGAGGGGGTACGCCTCCCCTCACACTTCCAGGACACGGGCCTTGCTTCCTGGACTTGGTACCTTTGACCTTTCTCAGTAAAGGGTGGTTCTACCTTCCTAACAGTCGAGAGCAGCCTCAGAGTTCGGCCTTGAAGCTGACTCAGGAGTCGGAGCTGGTGCCAGGCTGAGGGCTGCAGAAGGCTGCTCAGCAGTGCTTGCTGTAAAGAGAGTCCTCTTTGGCGATTCCCTTGTCTTTTCTCAACTCCAGTGCTTCTGGCTTCGAGCAGGAAACACTCAGAGTCCAATCTCTTACTCAAGTTGTGACTTCGTTTCACAGACACACTCTGAACAGTCAGGCTCCTGCCACTGGAAGGGCCTGCAGAACGGACCGCTGTGGTTTCACAGGGACAGACGCTGTTCAGGAAGCCCAGGTGAGCTGATTTGCTTCCAGGAAGGGATGGCCTACTTCACTTGGAGAGTATAGTTCCAGGCCTGCCTGTTCCTCCAACGGACAGGATGTGGGGCAATGGGAGGGCTCTGGGTCCCCAGCTCCTGTCACGGGCAGCCCACCACAGCCAGGACTGGCCTCTCACTATCAGTAGTTAGACTTCCCTTAGAAGTTTAAAAAACAACGATGCCCTACAGTGAACCTGTGGCCTCACTCCATGCCATCTGGGCCATCTGCCTTGAAAGCCTGAGGATTTATTGAATTAGGCCGAAACGCAGGCTCTGTACCTGTGAATATTGACGGCAGTAAGATGCTAGCTATTTTGCACAGCACCTTGGATATGCCTGTTACTCAGGCTAACCACAGCCAACTTTTTCTTCTATGTTTTTGTTTGTTTTTTAAAAAGAAAATATAATTAAGTTGAAGTTCAGAAATGCATATATTTTTTTACTTACAAATATTCATCTGACCAAAATTTAACATAACCTTTATGGAACACTTAACAATTATTTTGTTTTTAAAATAACATTTCATTCAAACTGTATATAATTCAGTAAAGTTTTTATACAGCAAGCAATGCTTAAACCCTGGAAAATCTGTAGAAAAGATTTTCACACAAAATAAGGAAAGAAAATTCTGAGGTATCTCACACACACACACACACACACACACACACACACACACACGCTGGCCCACGTGCACATCCATACCCATACACACGTGTGTGTAAAGACGCATTCACGCTCACTCACAAAGTGGCTGCAGCATAGGCAAAAAATTGTAGGTCCAAAGGAAAATGATGATTGATTGTTCTAATTAAGAGTCCAGGTAGCTCAAAACCCATAAACAAAAACTGAAAACAAAGCACAATAGTCCTGTGAGGAAGTGACTACCTCAAAAAAAAAAAATGGTTCTCAAGATGAATTTGAGATCTAAGCCTACTAAATTGCTTTTGCAAAACAGCTCCCTGCAGTCAAGGTGACTTGTGCAAATAGAAGGAATCAAATGAGGCTAGTTCTTGTACTTCCTTAACAAGGGTGCGGGGTGTGCCGGTGCCCGGGGCGCCTCCCATCACGCCAGGTACTGCTGCAGTGCCGTCTTTGCCCTGAAAACACAAAGGTCCTGTCAGCAAGCGTCACAGAATTCCAACTGGAAGGACAAAACCAGCAGCGCGCTGATGGCAACTGGGGAAGACCAAGAGTCGGCACCAGAGACGAAGTGGCCCCAGCCCTCCTGGGCACCTGTCTTCCGGGCCAAGAAGCGCGGCCCGCAGCAGCAGCTCATCTGGGGTACAGTTACCGTTTTCCTGGGACTCTTACATCTCTGGCTGCCATGTAGATTTTATTGAGGGATGCAGGACATGGCGGAGGCAAGCACGGAGCAGCTTAGAGGGAAAATGGCCCAGCAAGTGGTGGCCAGGTGTTGACTACTGGGTACACGGCAAGGACCAGGGCCTGTGGGATGAGGCTGCCTTGTAGTTCGAATGCCTCAAAGTTGCTGCCACAGGGCAGGCTGGCTCTCCGCCACTGAGTTATCCCTGCTCTCACGGTTGGACTTTCTGCCTTCCAAAACGACATGCACCTTTCTATTCTAGCAGCTGAGGAAATGCAGGAGAGTGGCCTCTGGGGCCTATCCTGTCGCCCACTAAGATAACTCAGAGTAAAGGGAAGAATTTTCAGTAGGCGAAGTTCTAGCTTACACGAGGGAGCATCAAGTTTGTGAGTTTGGCTATGTGAACTGGCAGCCAATCCAAACTCCTTCATCAAAGACCCAAGTGTTCCCCACCCAAGCAAGGCTCTTTGACTTTGATACTCACTTGTCACAAAGGTTTGAATCTGGTGACTGACTCAGTTTATGTAGAATATCTACAATGCCCATGTCCCGTAATTTATCCTGGCGTTCTTGGGAACCTGAAAGATTAAAGCTAGTCAGTCATCTACCAGGAGCATGGCCCCGGGGTTCATCTCCTGGGATACAATCACCAACGTGGTCCTTCACTCCACACCCCCCACTGTCCCGTATACACCCCTTTCCCCTTTAATAGATCACCCCACATACCTGGACCCTCTGGGTAGTCTGCTAAATGGTCTCGTTGCTCCCTGTCCCTCGCTCCTAAAGTCCACCCTGGGTTCTACTGCTGGAATAATTTCCCCACAAGCTACAGGGTCATGGTCAGGCTCTTCAGTCTGGCACAGGCTCATTGTTAACAGGCCCTAGTTTCAATACTTGCACTTGAACATGTCCCTGGCCCTGGCCAAGCCAGGCCCTTCCTAATCCCGACAGGACTTCCTTTCCTGCCCAGCCTCTGCCCGCCACCCCCTACCCCAGCACTCGCTGTGCCTCTCAGTTTAAGTGGCGGCTGCAATTTCACCCGCCTCTGTTCTGTTTGCCTACTCCACTAGGCCCTTGAGGGCTGCTCTGTCTCCTCTCAGATGCCAGCAGAGCCACTGGTAACCAGACACAGCAGCTGGCATCCGTGGGCTGATTCCAGTGTCTCCTCCTTAGAGTGACTCACTCATGCACTGACCTCTCTGGACAAGAATCTCCAGGGGTAGGGCCCAGAAGTCAACATTTAAAACATCCTTCATGTGATTCATGCAGCTGATACAGGACCAAGACCCATGGCTCCCCTGCATCTGCTCACCACCTTGGCTTGACCCTGGGATCGCCTGGTGCTTGGGGAAACACGTATGGAGGATGTCTACCCCTGCGGAGGGTGATTTAATTGGCTGGTATGAAACTGCCCAGGAGATTCTAATGTGGAGTCAGAGTCGAGAACCTCAGACCACAGAGGCCGCCTTCCAGCCTGGCAGCTTCGGCTTCACGAACTGCCCTCACTTCCCACCAGGGAGGTCCTCTCTCCAAAAGTGGCTGCAAGCAGTCCTTCTATGGGCTCCCCTTGCTCGTGATGGAAGCCTCACCCTTCTCCTCCTCAAGGGCAGGGCTTAGGGGCCGCTGTCCCGTTGGCTGGTCCCACTGATTCTATACCAGAGGGACTCTGCTGGGGGCCTGGGGCCAAGAAGCCCAGAAACAGGGCCTCTGTCCAGGATCCGGTACCGACTGCCTTCCCAGAGGGAGACACTCTTTCCAAGCTTTCCTTCAGAACAAATCTCACCAACTTCTTACCTTCCTCTTCATGCCTTACGAGGTTTGATATGCAGAACATTGTGGCAAGCTGCAGCTTGACATGTGAATGGCCCTATTTGATGCAAAAAGAGAGCGAGATGGAGGTCATTGTCTTTTAGGTCATTTTCTAGTAACATGTTGTCTTAGTTATCAAGTGCTGCTGTAATAACCATGCTACCAGGTGGGTTTAATCAGCAGAAATGTACTTGCTCACAGTCTGGAAGTCCAGATTCAGAGCACCAGCTGTGGAGGACAGCCTTCGACTGAGCAATCTCAATGTACTTGGGATCGCTCGCTCCATCTCTACTTGCTAGCTTCAGTATCTAAAGAGAGCTTGGCTCCAGTAACACCCCACACGAATCCTGCCTCACCCACAGCACAGGTAATCTCAACAGCCAAACAATTTGACCTGGAGGCTTCAAACTCGGTGCCTTACGGTACCGAGAAGTTGAGAGAAAGGGCTGGGTATTGGTAAAGGACAAGAGGTATTGGTGGGGAATCTGGCAAACCAAGGAGGGTAAGTCTTGCCGAAAGATAAACTAAAACGTTCAAAACCCTCTGGATTCGTAGCTATAGATTAGTATATAATTCAACACTGGCGTGTGAAAACACTGGCGTGTGATTTCAATGCTGTTCACTTGTCAAGTTGGTTCCACCTCAGATTGAATGACCCTACGTACAGTAAGACAACACACTGCCAATTGTGCACCATCTTCAAATCTTTGCTGTTTCAGCACATTGCTGCAACCACTGTGTTAATCCATCTCATTGACCTTTTTCATTGACCCTCTACTTTACCAAGCATGATGTCCTTTTCCAGGGGGTCAGCAAGGTCAGCAGTTTGAAACCACCAGCCAGAGGCTCCCCAAAAGAAAGACAGGGCTTTCTACTCCCACAGAGTTACAGTCTCAGAATCTCACAAGGGCAGTTCTACCCTGCGCTATAGAGTTGCTATGAGTCAGCCTCGAATCCATGAGTTTGGTTGGTATGGTCTCTCCTGATAACATGTCCACAGCATGTGAGATGAAGTCTCACTGATCTGAGGAGAGATGTGTTTGTCCTTCTGGCAGTCCATGGTCCTTTCAATACTTTGCTAATGGCAACTGTAAACACCATGGCTTAGGTCAGGCACATGTTAATCCTCAACACTTTTTTTCTCTTTAACACGTTAAATAAGGTTTTGCAACAAATTTGCTCAATGTAATACAATGATTTCTTGACTGCTACTTCCATGAGTGTGATTGTGGATCCCAGCAAGAAGAAATCCTTGACAATTTCTATCTTTTCTCCATTTATCATGATGTTACTTATTGGTTCGGTTGTGTAGATTTTTGCTTCCTTTCTGTTGGGGTATAATCCCTACTGAGGAATCATCTTTATTAATCAGTGCTTCAAAAGACCTCGTGGTCAGGTTGTGTCACCTGCACATATGTCAGTCGGACCCCCATCCTCACGCCACGTCATACAGTTCAACTTCTCAGATCATTTGCTCAGCACATAGATCAATAAGTCACGGTGAAAGAATACAATTTCGACACAAAGCTTCCCTTAGGTCAAACGTTGGTCTTGTTCCGTTTGACTGACTCACTCTAGGTTTATGTACAAGTTCTTTACGAGCACAATTAGGTGTGTTATAATCCAGAGTCAAATGCCTTTGCAAAGTCAGTAAAGCAGAAATAAATACCTCTCTGGTAATCTCTTTCAATCGAGCTCCATCTGATGTCAGTGGACAGTAGTCATACCCCTTGTGGCACGTCCTCTTCTGAAGCCGGCTTGAGCTTCTGGCAGTGCTCGGTTGCTGTATGGCTACCACCAGGTTTTGCATGATCTTCAGCAAACTTTTACTTGTGTGTGTGCTATCAATGATACTGCTTGATTGAGCTCTGGTTTATCTACATCAGGAAACGTTCGAGTCACTGGAGCCCAATGGAAGGATTTGCATTTGGTATATGCCTCTTCAGTCACTGACGGAGCTGTGGAACAACTGAGCTCCACCCAGCTCCACTCCACTCCACTCCATAAATGCTTTGCTTCCTTCACACCACTTGCTGAAAATAATGATTTTATGAGGCTGTACCCCCTCCCCAAACCACAATTTCCCCCCAAAGCTATGCACTTAATTTTTTTTTTTAACCAAACCACCTTATCACTTTTAAAGTACTCTCCATTACACTTAGTACATTTGTCAAATCTGCAATTCCACTCTTGGAAACACTTTGCAAACGCATCTGTTTGGATGGCTGACAGCACCTGCCTCGTTTTTTTCTTCTTCACCTCTTCTACGTCATCAAATTGCTGTTTTTTCATGTCCCTCTTCATTCAAGGAGACAAAAAGAAGTTGCACAGAATGAGGTCAGCTGAGTAAGGTGCGTGGGGCAAGAAAGGCATGTTGGTTCTTGGCCAAAACTTGCACACTGGGTACATTGGCCATCTTTGCAGAGATATGGTCTACACAGTGTAAACAGGAACCCGAGAGTCTGTGATCCTTGCTTCACGCCGCTCGTGCCTGTGAGCAGGTGCCTGTCCCCCCATCTGTCACCAATCAGGCCTTTTTTTGTTGCACACTGTTACATAATCTTTTCAGAATCTCTCAATAGAAAGCTTGATTAACAGCCTGACCTGGTGGAACGGACTCCAAATGCACCCTTCCCCTATAAAAAAAAAAACACAAAAAAACCCCCAAAATGAACATTTTCTTGATCTTTTATTTCACTTGATGAGCTTTTTGGGGCATCTTCCACTGGCTTGACTGATGTTTGCTCTTGGGGTTGTAAGAACAGCACCATGTTCTCACCATGTCTCATCACCAGTAACGACCTTGGGGAAAAAGCCTGGGTCGCCTCGGAACTGTTCTTTCAAAGTACGGCGTGTTTCCACTCGACATTCTCTGTCCTGGCCAGTCGGAACCCAAGGCACAAACTTTGCAGCAGCCCTTCTCATCCCCAAGTCTTCTGTTAAAAATCACTGAACCGAGCTCCTAGGTAGTCCGGATAACTTCCCCGTCTCTTCAATGGTCCGTCATTGGTCTTCGAGCACAGCGCATGAATTCTGTCAACATTTTACTCTGTTTGGCAAGTTGACAGACGTCCAAAATGAGGTTTATCATCAATCAACATTTCACTGTTTTTGAAACGAGAAAACCACTTGTACACTTGAGTTTTTCCCATAACGCTATCCTTGTAAGCTGTTTAACATCACAACAGTTTCTGTGGCATTTTTCCCAAGCAGGAGACAAAATTTCACAGCCACATGCTGTTCTCTTAAATCAGCCATCACAAAAAAGGAGGTTGGAGTGAAACTGGTTTTACGAAAAAAATTCACTGTGACCACAGAGAACCTGCCCAGGTGATGTCGCTGGGTGTTGCAGCTCAGAACGAGTTGCTGGATGCTTGCCTAGCGGGGAAAATGTGTACTACAAAAGCTCCACCCAGTGGAGCTTTCTTCTATTTTGGGGGTGGTGGGAGGGGGTGGGTAGGAGGGTGGGGGGAACTCCCTCAAAGTTCAGTTTTTGGAATAACCAAATTACTCTTAGTTCCATAGAACTTGATTGATGGTTTCTCCAGGTGATGTATCAAATGTCTCTGATGTGGTTGAGCAGCCTCCCATACTTCTGAGACAATTCTTGTTTCTTTCTATTCTATACAGAGAGTACGATTTCTGGGCAAATTAGATCGTTTTTAAGAGTGCTTTCTCTTAAATGATCAAGAAGCCAAGATAAAATCTTTATAGATAATATTTCTATTGGTCAAGTAAAACAATTTTTAAAAGCTTCCCAGTAATTTAAGTGATCATTTTTTTTGCACATCTCGGGGGATCCCAGTGACATGATGTGTTCTTATGGTTTCTTATAAGCTAAGACAGAGACCTATCCTCAACTAAGCAGAGACATAGAAATGGATTCAGTTTCTTCCACTAGGATTCCATGCTTAGTGGTTCTTTGCTCTCTCACCTGTTCTAAGACATTTAAGAGATGCTCACTTTGGGCAAATTGAGCAAACAAAATTGATCATCTGCCCCCAGCTCCAGGCCCTCAACGAGTATTTGTGGAATAAATGAACTTGGATGCAGTCCAGAAATCAAGCATCTACTATGTTTCAGTGAAGGAGACCCTGGTGGAACAATGGTCACACGCTCGGCCTCTAACCATAAGGTGGGTGGTTCAAACCTACCAGTCTTTCTGGTGGGGAAAGATGTGGAATCTGCTCCCACAAAAATTATACCCTAGGAAATCCTAGGGGGCAGTTTTACTCGGTCCCACAGGAATCTGTGCTGGGAATGAATTATAGCACACAGCACGCTCCTTCATCATTTATTCTTCCATTCACTCAATCTGCATTGGGCAAATACACTGCTGTGATAGAGAACAGTGGACGGTGAAATAGTAAGTAAAGTGTTGGGCATAAACCAGATTTCACCAAAGAAAACAACATTTAACCAGAAACTTAGAGACGAGGAAGGTGCCAGCTGTCCCAACAGCAAAAGGCTGAGGGTTCTGAAAAGAGAGGGACCCTTCTGAAAAGGCCCAAGGTAGGTAGTAGTAGTATGAGAACGAAGAGCGGAGTAACCCTCATTCAGAGGAGCAGGGCCAAACCGTGGGCCCCTGGAGGCCACAGCAGGGAAGGGCTTTGGGCTTTGGGCTGCACTTTGAGTTAAAAGCCCCTGAAGGATCTGAGGAGGGGAGGGCAAGAGCTGACTTCCACTTCAGAAGATCACTTGGGCTGAAGGATTGGAGTGGGAGCATGGCAGTGTCTAGGAGGCCACTATAGATTAGGCCTGAGAGGCTGTGGCTTGCACTAGGCTGAGGCTGGTGGAGGGCCAGAGAAGTAAAGATATTCAAGATGGATTGTGGAAGGAGGGCTTGCTGATACAGTGAATGCCTGAAGTGAGAGAGCTGGAGAACCCAAGGTCGACTGTCAGATCAGAGTAACGACAGAGCCAGCATAGCGAGAGTGCACAATAAACCCGGGGGAAGAGGAATGTAGGCTTAGGCAAGAGAGTGCAGACTGCATTCTGGAACATTAATGAAGAGGCTATCGGATACTCAGGGGCATCAAGCAGGCATGAGGATAAGTGAGTAGATCAGATCCCCTGAAGCCAGTGGCCTTCCACATTGGTTGTACAGAAAAACCCACCTGGGGCGCTTGAAAGAACCCCCCACCCCCACCCCAATGCCTATGCCCAGACCAATTAAATGAGAACAGGGCATAGTACTTTCTGAAGCTTCCTAGGAGATTTCCAGTGTGCAACCAAGCTTGTGAACCACAGTGTCAGGAGGACAGAGTAGAGGGTGTTGTGGAAGCACGGAAGAAGGATGCTTGGAGGAGGAGAAAATGCTCAGTTGTGTTAAAATCAGCGAGAAGACGAGAATGAGGCAGACTGCACATCTGCTGGTAGGTCCAAACCGCTGACCCTTCAGTTAGTAGCTGAGTGTGTACCCACTACACCACCAGGGGTCCTCAAATGAGGCGAGAAAAACAATCCTTCAATCATGGGAGTCATTGGTGATCTTAACGAGAACACGGCCAAGGTGAGTGCTGGGAGTAGAAGTCAGACGAAGGCGGTCAGAGTGGATTTAGAGGTGGGGCAGATCACAGGCACGCAAAAGGACCTGCAAGTTTGGCTTTGAACACAGCAGGGACATGAGTGGGTATGAGAAGTTAAGGGAAACCGTTTCTGGATTAGATACTATGTAGATCTCAGACTGGAAAGGGAAGGAGAGTCTCCTGCTTCAACAGTAAGGCTTTCATTCAACAAATATTTACTGAGCATGTACTACAGGCTAAACAGCCGTGCACAAAACTGACATGTCCTTGCCTGCCTGGAGCTTACACTGGCACAGGAGTCACCCAGCAGACACACAAACAAGTACATGTCCACAGCTATGATGGAGGGGAAGGCTCTGAGGTTGGTAGTCGCATACAGAAACAAATAAGCTGCACAGACAAAGTGGCCACAGAAGCGCCCAGTTACCAAACCCCGGAGGGTCAAACACGTGGCACACAGGAATCAGGGGACATGTTCCAGGCAGTGCAAGAGGCTGGTGTAATTGGTAGATAAAGGAGGGAGGGATGAGATAAACTGAAGTCATAGAGGAGGGCCAGTCGTGCAGGTCCTACATGTAGTGGTAGCCTCTGTTTGCTTTATAAAGCATATACATGCCAGGTGCCATCCAAAACTCAGATCACTCAGAGGACGGGAAGAGGTGAGGTTTCAAGAGTGAGGAGCGAAGAGCCCTGCTTTGCGCAGAACGGAGAAGCTTACTAGACATTCACAGGCAGTGCTGAGCACTCCTCTGGGGTCTGTGCGTGTGAATCTAACATCAAAGCAGCCAGTCTTCTGGAGTGCCCCTCTCTCCAGCGGTAGGCAAAGAAAACGCAGTCAGTGTCAGTGGACAAGGATGCAGAGCCACCGTTACGAGGACACTGACAAAATGAAAACCGGCTCTGGACCGGCCACAGTAAAAGATGGCTGTGGTGTTCGGAAGCGATCCGGTCAAGGGTCTAAGGCGCCAGAGGGGACTGGAGGTTCACTCACAAGGAGTTGAATCTTAGGAAAGGAAAAGAGTCCTGGGGGTGGAGGGCAGGGACCGAGAAGCAGAGAAGCATACAAGTTCTCACGGAATGAGCGGGAGGCAGTCAGACAGAGCAGGAGTGAGGTGGCAGGTGGTAACAGCCAAATAGCATAAGCTTCATGGAGCAGGTTTTAAAACACTTCTTTCCTCTACTTTCAGGAGTAAAGAAAGTTCTTTCCTTTTAATTTTTTTTTAATCTCTGCATGATTTGCTTTGTGCTCCCAACAAACTCGGTCCTGCCTTCTAGCTCTGCAGCCAGTGGAGAGCCGTGAAAGGGGGCCGGGGCCTACCATGTAATACTTGATTTTCTGCAGTATGTCATCATTGGTCATGATAAGTTCCTTTGCCGTTGTCCCGTCCGCTATGTTGGCCAGGATGCACAGTGTCTGGAAAAGAACAAAGGGCCAGCGGTCAGGAAAGCTCTGAAGTCCCCAGTCTGGATGTGGCCAGGCCCTCAAAGGCTCAGGTAATTTCCCACCTGAGGGCATGTGGGGTGGCGCAGCTTCCAAGCCGGGGGCCCGGATCTCTCCCCTACCAACGTCTTGGCAACAGCACCAACCACACCACAGGGAAGTCTGCTTTAGACAAATGGGAACCCAAACATAAGCATCACCTGGCCAAAGGCAGCCCGTCTTACAGGTCCTATCAGCACATACGTGAGAGGAAAAGCGCGGTTCACCATTCATTTCCTGTTAGCACAAGGTTTCTTCAAAGAGGTGTTCTCTCTGGGGACGTCTTTATAGATGTCACAGCCTCTCCCTCCCCCAGGCTTCCCGCGGCGACTTGCTCCCAGGTTCATGACGCACTGGGTGAAGGCCGGTGCCCTGCCACTAGTGTTACGGCCGTGCACAATCAGGCCCTCTCTACTTTTCTCCATCCGGCGAGAGAAACAAATAAAATGTCCAAAGGGGTCTGGTCCAGCGTGGACTACAGTGGACTTTGGAGGGAGCCTCTGTCAGCTGGTAGGACTGTCCATCTTGAGGAGAATCCCAATGACGAGTTTCTTCTGAGAGGAGAAGGCTGTCCCACAGAAACGTTCTCTTCTCAGAGCTTGGCCAACAGGAAGCCAGCAAAGGTGAGGAACTGGGAAGACAAGCCCCTGCCAGCCTCAGCAGTGCAACCGCCATGGCCGAGCACCTACGCTCGTGGGCATTCGGCAGGTGTTAGCGTTCGGCAGGATGAAGACATGTCGTTCCCTGCCGCCGGAGGACCAGACCCACAATGTCCTTTCCCACCACCTGACTGGAATGAGACAGGAGAACAGAGGAGTAACAAGGGGACTTGTTCATGCAGAACGGTCCCGGGATCACCGGGAAATGTCGGAGAGGTGGGGAAGGGCTCAAGATTCAAAGACTTTCCTCCAGCTCTTACAAGTATCTGACTTCTCCTGGATTCACGCACGGCTGAAAGCAGGTGATTAGAGACTAAGTCCTGAGCTACGAACCAGAGAAGGCTGCTTCTGGAACAGAGGAGACATGGAAAGGGGCAGTTTATAATGTGAGCAGGCACGACTTAGTCCAGTGCACTGTTCCCAGGACCAGGTGGACTTGCTATGTTCCCGAACAGGGCAGGTGCCACACTTCACAGTGATCTGGCTTAAGAGCACAGGGATATTGGTGAGTCTGAAATTTCTCAAATTTCGCAGCCAGGGGACTACACAGGTCTGATCTATTTTCTTCTGTGACTTTTTATTATTGAAAAATTTGAAAATTACTAAATTTTCAAAAGAAAAGGCCAGCACAACGAACGCTTAGTCATTTATCTACCACCTAGATCCAACATCCATCCTCGCCGTGTCGTTTCCTGGAAAGAGTGTGCATGTGAGCGTGCAGATGTATGGCGGGGTGTGTGTGTTGGGTCTTGATCTTTGTTCTCCCCGACACATTCCATGATACTTTACCTTCAAGCACTTCTGAATGGCCCATCTAAGAACACTGACATTTTCTTATATTCATACAATACCAGGATCAAGCCTAAGAAAGTGGGTATCACTGATCTGGATGTTAGGTTAGTCCCTCATGGGAAAGAGACCCTGAAGGGGCACCTTCTCAGTACGACAAGTGGAATTAACCCGGACAGCTGGCTGTGGAAAGGGTTGTCTGCGTTCTGAAGATGCCATCAGACCCATGTGACTGATGGCCAGTCCACCCACGTCCTAGCCCCACCTGGACGGACAGAGTCGGTCAGTCAGTGAGCACAGTATTCGATCCTCTTTCTCGCTTCCCAGCTCATGGCATCGACATTTCTGTGATTTACATATGGCAACACTAGACTAAGTAATGCAGACAGAATGGACATTCCCCATGGAAGTACCATGTTCCTTCCAGTGCTTCTCTTCCTTCAGATAATTTCAGAAAGACTCAGGAGCGCACGCCTGAAAAGCACCCACCTTCCCAGGGTAGCCAGGGCGGTGACCACAGCAAGCACCAGCAGAGTGATTCAGTGCTCTCCACTGAAGCTCGGCCAGCGCGGTTAGGGAGAGCAGCCAGTGAGGGTCAGTGATGGCACCAGACTGACTGGAGGTGGGGATGGAGGAGCCTGTGGAAGGATCATACAGGCTTTCTCTCTCCTGTTCTCAATTTCCCCTTTCTCCTCACCAGGGGGGCTTGCTCCTGAGTTGGCTAAAGAGGAAATAACAGAAGTGGGTCTATTCATGGATGACAATCTAAAAGGCATAAGCTAGGTATCACTGGGAGGAGGAGGAAATGGCTAACACGTGCAGACTAAGCACTAAAATAGATTATGGGGAATGGGTAGAGGGGGACAAATTTCAACAAACATTCCAGAATGGC
Organism: Echinops telfairi; assembly: GCF_000313985.2. NCBI lineage: Eukaryota > Metazoa > Chordata > Mammalia > Afrosoricida > Tenrecidae > Echinops > Echinops telfairi. The sequence goes on from NW_022103913.1 coordinate 8,898,112, forward strand.
CCAGCTTAGCAAGCAGGCCTATGTGTTAGAACATACCTGTGTGCCCCCAGCCTGCATAGTAATGGCCAAGTGAAGGGTGGCTCCATTTTAAAGCTCACAAAACCCCCAAATAAATATTCTAACAAAGACAGAGGCCAAATTGGGAAAAGCTCTCTATAAGTCCTTGGGTCAATTAAGTTTAAGTGCTAGGAGGCATAGATAAATGAGATTTACCTAATATAGCTTATCTATCTACTTATCTAAATAAATAAAAAACAACAATTAAAAAAAATCCAAAGGACAATGCCGAACTGTCCCAGTGAGCTTCCCAGGCGGCCACTCTTTACTGGATTAGAAAGCCCACCTTTCTTCTATGGAGCAACTGGTGGTCTCAAACTGCTGTCCATCCTCAGTAGCCCAACACATAATTACTACGCTTCCAGGAGTCTAGAGGGTAATGGGAAGCTAAGAATACTGGGTACAAGAATGAAGAAAATGTTCTAAAATTAACTGTGGTGATGATTGTACCACTCTTTAAAATATATTTAAACCATCTAATTTTATGGTACGTGAATTAAATGCAAATGAAACAAATTCAGAGAAGGCCCAGTAATCAAATGCTTACCAGGTACTGTTACATACTGTAGAATATTTGGCCCAGTGTGGATAAACAGTTCTTAGAAAAAGCTTAATCAGTAGTGAAGGAAACAAATGACATTTGGCCTGAAATGCCTGGAACCATTCTGACTGACAGGGGCTGAGCACCGAGCCACAGGACAAGCTGGAAAATCAACGCTTGAGGGCCCTGGCTGAGACAGCACAGGCACAAGGTGCCCCTTCCAGCCCGCAAGACGGAGAAGGAGCAGACACTAACCAGAAGAAGAAAGTGGTTTCCAAATGGGGGCGTCTTGGCACAATAGTGGGTGTGCCAGAGATGCAAAGTGGTGTGATATTCATCCTGAAGTGCAAGGCTCTCAGAGATAGGATAATATCTATATGCCTGTAGGATCAATTAAAAGACTATTGTTGAAATTTACATACCAATCACTAATGCTCAAAACACGGATTTTTACCAACATACACAGGCTGAAATTAGTGAAGTATGTAATCAAGATGAAGTGTTCACTACCAGTGACTCAAACGCACGGCTGTCAAGTCCAGTCTGACTCACGGTGACCTGGTAGGACAGAGCAGTGCTGCTCTGTGGGATTTCTGAGGCAGCAACTCCTTAAGGGGCACATAGCCCGATCTTTGTCCCGCGGAGTGGCTGGTGGGTTTGAACGACTGACCGTGCAGTCAGTAGCACAATAACGAATCCATTACAGCCACCAACATTCCTCAGAAGAAGGATCAGTACTTGGAAATGATAGCTTTGGAGACAGAAATGATACTAGCATTCATATGATGAAAATTTGCAAGAGCAATGAAACACCTTTTGTCATCAACATAAATGGCAAATACAGAGCTCTAGTCACGGTGTAGCAGGCTCCCAGTGATAGGATTTACAGTTTTGGAAACCCTCACAGGTAGTTCTATTTTGTCCCAAAGAGTTGCCATGAAACAACATGATGGTAATGACTTTAGTTTTGATTTGCAGTCCTGGACTTCACCAGATGGAATACACGGGAATCAAAGTGCCTGCCAATCTGTGGAAAGACACTGCAGGGAAGCTCAATATTAAAAGTCAGTATAAGGCATGAGGCTAAATGTAAAAGAGACTATCAATTGCTCTCCTGGAAGCTCAAGTTGGAATTGGAGAAAATTAAGACGAATCCATGACTTTGAGTGTATCCTATCATAATCAAGAATATGAAAAAAAAGAATACAAGGGGATACCCCAAAACAAACCAAAACCTTTCCCCAAAGTGATCTATTTATTTTTTTTAACAAAACAACCTTATCACCTTCAAAGTTTTCTCCGTTACACTTAATACTTTTGTCAAATCTTCAATTCCATTCTTGGAAACACTTTGCAAATGCATCTGTTTGGATGGCTGATGGCACCTCTTTCGTTTTTTTCTTCACCTCATCTACATCATCAAATCACAGTCCTTTCATGTCGCTCTTCATTTGAGGAAATAAAGTCCCACGGAGTGAGGTCAGGTGAGTCAGGTGTGTGTAGCAAGAGAGGCATGCTGTCTTTTGCCTAAAACTGGAGCACTGAGATGGCTGTGAGCGGGTACGCTGTCGTGGTGGCAGAACGCCACAAATCAGGCCTTTTTATCTTTTTTTTTTTTAAATCAGGCCTTTTTTTGTTGGACACTGTTAACGTAATCTTTTCAGAAGCGGAAAGTAGGAAACTTGAGCAGCTGACCTGGTGGAAGGAACTCCAAATGCACTATGAGTTGACATTTTCGTCTGTTCGGGAAGTAGGCAGATGTCCAGAAAGAGGTTTGTCATCAATCAACATTTTACCTTTTTTGAAATGAGAAAACCACCCATACACTGTTTTTTCCCAGCGTGCTATCCTTGTAAGATGTGTTCAACATCACAACAGGTCCTGGGGCATTTTTACCGAGCAGGAAACAAAATTTCACAGCCACACGCTGTTCTCTTAAATTGGCCATCACAAAAGTTGAGGTTCGAGTGAAATTGCTGTTACGAAAAAACTCACTGTGACCAGAGTGAACCTTCCCAGGCGAAGTCAGAGTTTACTAACTCAGCGAGTTACTGGATGCTCGCCTTGCGGGGAAAATGCGTACTAGGAAAGCTCCGACCAGTGGAGCTTTTTTGGGGGGTGGGGGTGCCCTGTCAGATTTGACTTACTGAACACTAATGACTGAGGATCACCTGAGTTGTGGGATGACATCAAATATAACACACATGAAGCAAGCAAAAGGTCATTGAAAAAAGAAAGAAAAGACCAAAACTGGATGTCAAAAGAAACCCTAAAGCATTCTCTTAAACATGGATTAGCTAAAGTCAAAGGAAGCAAACGTGAATTGAAAGATAGCAAATGGTAGTTCAAGAAGTCCAAGTCTAGAGCTCTGTGATGTAGCCGGTTCCAAATTACGATTTACAGTCTATTTACATACAAAAATACTTACAGCTATTTCCAGGAAAAGTGCAAAGGCGAGCAAAGTGCAAAGTTAGAAAAGCTAAAGGGAAGAAGACCACGTTTGCCACTTCTCAAACTGAAAGGAGTAAAGAAAAAGTCAAGTCTCCAGTTGTGAAATTAAAAGATTCTACAGGCAAAATATGAAGTGATGCAGGATTATATCTCAAGCAAAAATGGAAAATAGTCACTGTATCCACTGCCCAAAGGCAGTAACTGGTCAACGTGTGACCATTTCAGGAGGTAGCATGTGCTGAAGAACTGCTGGCAATGAAGGAAGAAGTCCAAGTCGTACGACAGGCATTAATAAAACCCGGGGTTCTAGAAACAGATGGGAAATCAATTGAGATCTTTTCACAAATGGATGCAAGGCCAGAAGTGCTCATTAGTGTCTGCCATGAACTCTGGAAAACAGCTACCAGGCTGACGCTGAAACAGACCCTTATTTGTGCGCATGCCCAGGAAAGGTGACCTAGCAGAGTGTGGAAACTGACTAAACGCTATCACGCTATCACACATTTCACAGGTGTGGGAAGCAGATAATGGGAAGAGAGTGTATACAGATGAATCTTTTATTCTCTGGCAGACTGGGTTTCTGGGGTGGAGGAAGGTCTTTACCCTTGTGAGTTGGAGGTGAGTCCCAATCACATTCTCATAATTAATGTTGTTCCCCCTATCTCCTCCCATAATAGTGCTACCTTAAAGTCACCTCTTACAAGCACCTGGCTGATTACTATCTAGCCTTCAGCTCTAACTGTAAGAGCAGACATATACTATTGCTCTCTAGGCTCTGATGACAGCCACTCCCCTTACCTGCCCCAGAACTGGTGATAGGTTACTCCTCCCATGAACTCAGGGACCTTTAGGGTTAGGGTACAGCCCACTTTGTTAAGTATGTAGCTACCTATAATTAGGGAGGCTTGCACATCCCCTGAGTGTATGTAAGCCTTGGTTGGAAATATAGTGTCTCTCTCTCTCTCTCTCTCTCTGCGTGGACTTGTCTTCTGAAGTCCTAGAGGTCCCGGAGGTGAGCACTTGCATGCCTTATCTTGTCTGATGTCTCTTTAATTTCACCCCTCAATTACACAACTGCCCCTTGGACCCATTTGATTGTGGGGGCTGGTACCCCACACAGAAGTGAAATTATGCTGGATAGGAAACTGCCAGAGATAGAAGATTTAGAAGAGTATATGGAATAAGACATTATTGCTCATGTCAGATAGATCTTGCCTGAAAGCAGAGAATACCAGAAAGATGTTTACCTGTGTTTTATTGACTATGCAAAGGCATTCAACTGTGTGGATTATAACAACTTTTGGTAACACTACAAAAAATGGAACTTTAATTTCACTGTGCTCATGTGGAACCTGCACATAGACCGAGAGGCGGTCACCTGGACAGAACAAAGGGATGTTGCATGGTTTAAAATCAAGAAAGGTGTGTAACTGGACTATGGCTTTTCACAATGTCTATTCAATCTGTATGTAGAGCAGATAATCCAGGAAGCATGAGGAGGCTTCCAGAATGAAGGAAGACTCATCAACAACCTGCGATAAGAGATGAAACAAGCTTGTTTGCGGCTTTAAGCACTCTACTGCTGAAGATCAAAGACTACATACAGAGACTTCAGGGAAGATGGCGACGGAGTGACACGTACCAGAGGGACTCCGCAGAATCCAGCCCAGGAGAGCTGCTTAGAGGGAACTTTAACACAACTAGAACACAGGAGGAGCATCATAAAGATAAGTAGGCACAGACCCA